>NC_092689.1:37494668-37821083 GCF_964275005.1 Diadema setosum
TGTATATTTCCGCGTCATCATTACGTTTTGTTATTATCTTGTTTGATTCGGTTTTTTTTTTTTTTGCGCCCGCCCCCCCCCCCCCCCCCCCTATGTTCGACACCGTTGGCGCCTTCTTTTGATCCAATTGGCGATCGCTTCAGAACGAAAGAAATTGCAGCCGCTGCTCCGTGAAACATTTTGCCTGCTAAATATAAAATTACATGTGTGAACATAATAGACATTGTCATTTTGTCCGCGTCATCATCATGTTTAGTTTTTATCTTGTTTGATTTGGTTTTCTGCCCCCCCCCCCCCCCCCCCACCATTCTCCCTCCCCCCTTCCGGGCGAGTTGTTTTGTTTGGTTTTTTTTTCCTTCTTCTTCTTCTTTTCTTTTTTTCTTCTTCTTCTTCTTTTTTTTTTCCTTCTATTTCTTCGGGTTTTTTTTCCGTTTTTTGCGCCCCCAAGGAGTGGCGCCCGGGGCACGTGCCCTCTTGCCCCCCCCCCCCCCAGATACGCCACTGGTTACAGGTAAAAAGTGAACGCGATCAACCTGAACAAACGAACCGTTGCTAGCAGATTAGGTGAATATTTTTATCCAGAATCACCCTCCTCCTTTTACTTACAAATCCATTTTTTCCACAATTCTTATTTCATTTCGATTTCATGCATAGTTATACATCCCACTTGAATATTAATACGTATATATATATATATATATATATATATATACATATATATATACATATATATATACATATATATATATATATATACCAAACATAATCATTATCTCCTGTCAATGGGGTTTATTTGAACAATTCACTTGAATATTCAGATGTACATGAAATGTACATATGAATATAAAAAATGAATATACTAAACACAATATCTTCTGTCAAGGAGTGTGAATAATATGAAATCTTTTATAAAAATCACGAATACCCCTTTCCGCAAATCTAAACATAAATCTCAATCATTTTTTTAAATCGTTTTATTTATTTTATCAGACATATCCCCCCTCCCATACACACAGTCTCCACATCTTTCCTACTGAAACATGCAGAGGGGGTTTTCATTATGCAAACAAGAGGTAAGTTTAGCTGCGAACATGCACTCACCGTTCTGTCCGACTTCCGGCTTGGAGCCATCTGGGAAGAGGTAACACGAAGCTACAATAAAGTACGTGATACCAAATCGCTGCAGAACACCCGGTATCCGAAGAGTTAGTAGGTCGTTGAGCTATGGAACACAAAGCCGGAAGAAAAAAAATCGGGCTTTATTTTGCTGCAATTTTTTTTGGTCATTTGACGATTACAAGTTTAGTGAGATAGTATAGTTTTTCATTTACGCGTAGTATTTATTTTACACGGCTACTTTCTTCTGTCGTCCTGAAAAAGAATAACACAAAGATTATTCACCAACGTTATGATAAACAGGGGTGCAGAATTATAACGAGGGATTGGGGTGCATGAACCCAGAACATGCCATGATTTATCACATTTTCATAGAGCGCCTTTTTGTAGAGGGCGAGTTGTTGCAGGGAGGCGTTAATAGGAAGAAAGTTTGCAAGTTGGCTTAGTTGGAGATAGATTCAAACTAGTTTCTTAGATCTAATCTAGAAACTGACCCAACAGTGCGCTCCCGCGGTACGTGCATCAAGGCTGCATGCATCACATAGCTAATCCTACTTTAATCTAAACCAAAGAAATGAGTTAGTTCTTAGTCTACATCTAGATTAAGTGGACTCAGATCTAGTACTTTAATAGGCTCAATTAGACTTGGAATGTGTACAATTCCACGGTAACTGTGACACAAGTCCAAGTAAAACTGGATGAGGCTGTAGTGAGGGCGAGAGTAACTCTCTGAGACTAATATACTAGTAGAAGATTAACGGGTTACTAGAAGATCCGTTAGTCGAAGAAGACGTAGAATATCTAGAAGCAGATCGTCTGAAATTTAGACAAGCTAAAAGGGCATTTCATGATTGCTCAT
The DNA here is from genome assembly GCF_964275005.1 of Diadema setosum. Taxonomy (NCBI): domain Eukaryota; kingdom Metazoa; phylum Echinodermata; class Echinoidea; order Diadematoida; family Diadematidae; genus Diadema; species Diadema setosum. The sequence continues at coordinate 37,496,644 of NC_092689.1, forward strand.
TCATGATAAACATAACAAGCCTCACCAAGTTTCGCTAATGTGTTCTACTATATTGCTGCGTTCACTCAATCCACACATATAATTAAGGCAAACTTGTCCGTTAAAGGACTATTTTGACTAAAGATCAAAAACGTGCAAGAACTCTTGCTCAGCGCTGCAGAACTTCAAGGAAAAACACCTACATTCTGACTCCCTAGCAGTTTACATGGAAACTCACGTTGAATGCAGACACCTACAGGATGAACAGGATTAGACTTCTTTTGACGATATTCTTAAAAATTGCGAAGAAAGAACAATTCTTCGAGAGAAGATTGTTGAAGGCAAGGTGGATGGACGTACCCATGATGAACACAAACCTTTGATAAAGAAGAAAGTAACCAGTGTGGAAAATAAATGTTTGTTGCTCTTTGCCTTCATAATTGGCACGTGATTACAAATAAACAAACAAACAGACAAACAAACAAACGTCGTTTTGAGATGTAATATCGCAATGTTTCAACAGTATTAAGAATATGATATTATACCTGAAATATCAAGAATTATATTGCATTTCCGATGTCATTTTAATATTCCAAAAAGTGCAATATTTTCCAAAGGAATGTTCCTTCTCTTACTCCTCGTTTATTTACCACACATTAATCTCTGTCAGTATTTATTTGAGTTTAGCATTCAGTGCTCACTATTGACTCCTTCTTTTTCTCTCCTAAATTCTGTCTTTTAGCGAAGACACTTACCAAGGAAAACATAAGAAATTAATAAGTCAGAACATCATAAATTTACTGAATTTGTGATGGTGATGATGCTTTCATGGAATGCAGCAATTGAGAAAGAAAATCAGAAAACACTCATTAACGAATGAGACAGCGCTACGTACTTGAGAGGTAGGCTTCATACCTGCAATAATACCAAGCTGGAATATTCCGATCAAAGACCGTACAGGGAGCTCCTAATCTCATGGCTCTGTTTTCTGTATATTACGTCCCATCCATCATTATGCTGATTAAGACTATATACCGAAGGAAAGGAATCTTGTAATCGTATTTTGTTGGGAATGGAGGGCAGTTTTTAATTATTGATTATTTTTCTTCTCGTTCTTGTGTAAGCAAACTTTTTGAAGTACGTTTGGATGTTAAGGGTTGTTTTTATTTTCGTTCCTTTAACAAATACAAGTATGAATGTAAAAGCTGATAATGTATTTTTTTTTCTGCTCCTGTAATAATACAGATATAAGAGAAAGAAAGAGAAGTATATTCCATAGTATACAGTTTTGAGATTTTTGTGTTGTTGTTGTTATTGTTGTTGATAAGATTGTGGCAAAAGATAATATATCTCCTATACACAATCGATAATACGCTAAGAGCGACATAAAGGAAAGACATACTTGAGTGATAGACTTGTGCCATCTTGTAAACAATAGAATAATAAAAATGAGAATGACTTGAGGTATGCAAGCTGTTCTTGCCGAAGAGCCATTTGAACTTTTGCATTTCCTGCTTATTGTTGCAAATACATGTTAATGTAAGCATAACGTACATCACATTGTACTGTATTAAATTATGTTCCTTAAGAGGTTATTGCAACTGTATAGTTGCGATTTTTTGACACCCAGCTTTCCGCCTTCATAATTCTGTCTTGTCCTTAACGGTCTTTATCAAAGGCTATGGCAAAATCTGTATGTGCTTACTTTTTCTATCTTTCGCACCTTTTCTCTGTCTGGCTCAGCAATTAATTTGATGATTTTTATGGTGCTCTTGAAAGGTTTACTGGGTTTTCCATTTGTTTAGATTAAATGTACGTTATGTACATGTATGCAGGGCCCAAATGCAGCTCCTCCGTTCTCCCTCTTTTTGCCCAATTCTGCATACGGTCAATCGGTAAATTACTATTTCAGCCTATAACTCTTGTCAGGAAATGATTACAAATTGTAATATGCATTTCGTTATTCCATCTGAAGTAATATTTATATGAACCAATTATGATATCAAGTATAATGTATATGACATAATGTAGAAGAAATAACTGTGATACTTCTTGTGATCATGAATTCGTCCATTGTCGATATTTCCATTCAGGGAGTTTAGTGAGTTTGTACAAAGAAACTTTTTAGAGAAGCTGGGTCGCAAACTGGCAAAAGATGCTGAACAGCTAAAACTGTTTCATGAATAAATAAACTTCAGCAGAGGCGGACTTTTGACGGGATTTGTAAGGAGATGCACACTTCTTTGATTGTATTGTCCATACATAATGGGTCCCATCTATTTCCCCTAATCTCTGACACTGCCTTGGTGGACGGTTGGAGGTATAATGTGGAATATAATAACAAATTTACACCAAAGGAACCCTGGAGTTGTATAGATTTACCACTAAATAATAGAAACGTAAAATTTTTCTGGACATTGTCGATGTCACAGATGCAAAATTCAGCTTGAGGTATTAGGTTTTGTTTGTAATCAAGCCAGGGAGCAGAGGCCGTTGACCACAAGCTCCGCCTACACCGTTATTAATCATTTTTGTTTTCTTCTGGATCGATGCATAGAAAAAGGGGGTTTCTGTCTTTATAAGAGTGGCAGTTTTTGGGGTAGACTCTACTTTAACTTTCTGTCAGACAAGGAATGGTCATTCAGGCCTCCGGGAACATTCACCAAATCGAGTGGTTTATTGCGGTCAGATTTTGTGTAAGTTAATTCGAGCTTCTATCACTGTCTGACAAATAGCTCCAAGCTTTAAGATATGTGAAACTGTATATTTCAGAATTTTATATATAAATATAATATAATATATATATATATATATATATATATATATATATATATTTCAACCTGCGGTTACCTTAAGCTTTGCATTCTTGTTACTTGCGTTACCGGGAGCAAGTCATGAAGAAATCAGCACGGTCGTTGCCCTAGGGCTATTTATTTGGTTACTCGCACGCAGGCTTCGTGTTCAAACATGATTTTTAGACGACAGAGAATGCCGATTATTTGTAAGACAAGTTGAACACATTGTTTCAAGGACACACCCAAATCCATCTACTACCTCTTAAATAACTGTGAAGAACCTGTTGTTTCTGTTCCTTTCTTAACTATAGCAGTCATGACCATGTAATTTTACAAATATAATGAACAATGTTACATTGGGTTGATGACTGCCTGAAGTTTCTAAACAAGCCGTTGACTGCCTTGACGTTGGATCTTTCAGTCACTACAACGGTGACTTTTGAATAGTTCAAAAGGATGCGTCAAACAGAAAGAAGGTGTTAAAATATTGTAGACCTTGTTATGTGATTTCAAGCGTTGCAAAAAGATTCTTGAATTCTATCCATAATGTTTTGTATAGAGTTTTCTTTGTTATATCTTATAGATACTAGTACTCTATATCGGGTAATGTTTTGGTCCAGAAGGCTAAATTTGCCATCAAGTTCAAGGCATGCCATAAGAGACGTGATATAGGTACATCATGATGATTGCTCACTGATTGAGTCCAGTTTGGTAGATCAGTTGGAGCCTCCAAGACAACATTCGAGACGTTAGACTGTGCACATGCTTCACCGCGTGGAAATCCATGGGGTCGCATCGCGAGAGTTACCTTGTCCTATACCTCCTGTGGCTCGTTTTAGGTAAGTTGACAAAAACTCACACTTGTCTCTCTTTCATGACAACATACACCTTATGATACATAATGCGCTTGTTTGATATCCGTACAAGCTCAATCTTTTCAATTGATATAGATATGGAATGATTAAACTCCAAAGACGTTCCCACCGAGTATTGAAATAACTGTTCCACCATTTCATTAATTCCTTGAGATCACTATAAATGAAGAGTTTTATGGCAAAACGAGCTAAATCAATTCTTGTTAGGCTGAGATATTTGTGATTAAAGCTGCTAAAAAACAAAGAAAATAAGAAAATACAGGATATCTTTAATTATAACTTCCATGACTTCCTTGTTATGTAAGAAGGGAGGTTTTACTGGAAAGGTTTAATTTTGCTCTATATAATAATGGACTTACTTTGAAATGTTTAAAATGGCGCTTGGCTCATTTTGCGATAAAACTCTTCAAATACTGTATTCATTCTAACTGACGATGTCTGATTGAAATACAATTTACACTGAATGCATTACATTCACATAACAACACAGTTATGATAACAACATTAATGTGCATACAGAAGGTTCAGATACTATACATCGCTTATCCAGCATCTAAATCTCGACTGTCACACCTTTCAATGTCCATTTTAGCAAGACTGTCAACATATTTTCCTTGATGTAGACGATTTTACAAAAATTGCCATGATGAAGCTAATGCGAATTCCTTTTTCAGATGATAATAAAATTCATATTGGTTCAGCTGAAATCCTTACTCAGTAGAAACAAAGCACCGTGTTCTTTGCAAGTGTTTTCATATGGATATGCTTGAAAATCATTATGTCCTCCATCGAATGATTTTGAATATAAGAGGGCCTCATTTCCCTGTACTTACCTTACGCGATTAACCTGTAACAGATTAAAAACAAAAACAAAACAAACAAACATGTGCGCTGGATATTTCTTCAAAACTATTTGTTGAAAAACGTATGCCTACCATATTCGTCGTTTATGTTATATAACGAAAATTGATAGCATCCCCTTTAGTTCAGTTTGATTTCTGTACTCCATTGCTAAGACTATGATACAAAAGAAGACAAAGCGTCAACATTGTTGTGAGCAAAATTAACATACATTATTATGTACTTCATACAATACATGACATGACAATATATGTCATGTTGAACGTACACTGAGAAAGGGGACATTTTAGAGCAAATTTTACAAAAAGAAAGATATATATAAAACCATGGTGAATAACACAAATAAAAAACATGTAAACGAAATATTAATTTCAGAAATATCTAAGCCTCATGTAGTAGAAGGTAGATTTATAAAGAGATTAGAAACAAAGCTAAAAGTACAATAAAGGTAGCAAAACGAAATAGTTATAATATCAAATTGAAACATGCTTTGAATGATGCAAAAACTGCTCAAAAAGATATTAATGAAATACTAAATTGAAGAAAAAGAAAGGAAATCAACAATCAATGAACTTGAGTCTAAAAAGAAATCTATCACAAATAAAATAGAAATAGGTATTTTTTCTGATAACTTTTAGTACGATTGGAAATGAGATTCATAATAATCTACATCGATGTAATTCTAAATATAATTCTTTTAAAATATATTTGAGTGAAAATGTAACCGATTTATTATTTTTCAATCCTGCAACAATTTCAGATGTTTTAGAATATAGTTTCAGCATTTGATGCTAATAAATTGAAAGGGTATGATAGATTTGACACAATGGTTGAACTAACTTCTATTGATGCTGTATACTATGCCTCCTTTATTCGATATATTTTTATGCTTCCATTGAACAGGGCATTTTCCAATTGCATTAACAATTGCAAAAAGGATACCAATTTCTAAGAATGGCTATGAAACGTTTGAAATAATTGAAGACATCTGGGGTTTTTTCTCTAGATTTTTTGGTAAAGTGTTAGAAAAAAATGTGTGACAACTTTCATAAAGTCCATTATCGGAGATGAATTGGTTTTAGAAGAGGGTTCAGTACTTTATATGTAACGATGGATTTTGTGGACTATCTTGCCGAAGCTTCTGAAGACAAATCGATGCAGCAGCTAATTGGACTTTCATTTTTTTTTCGAAATCTTTTAATTGTATTGATCATTCGATTTTACTTAATAAACTTTGTTTTATGACATAAAGAGAACAGTATTATAATGGTTTCAGAGTTTTAAGTGGTAGGAAGCATTATGTTCGTAAAAATGATTTTTTTTTTTCACAATTTAAAAATATTTCAAAAGGAGTGTCTCACGGTTCAAATCTTAAATATTTTCATACATATCAGTGATGTACCATACGTCAGGAATATTTCACCTATAAGTTTATGAACTTGCTGATAACACCCACCTGCTTATACCAAGAAAAAATGTTGCAATGATTAATCAGGTTTTTTATACTGAAATGCGAGAAGTGCGGTTAGTTTTTTTTTTTCAGCAAATAAACTACAAATCAATCATACATAGACAAATAATGTAATAATTAAGTCTTAAAATTGAAATACTGATGCATATCTAATAACGTCACGATAAATCATATAAAAATTGAAAGGGTTAAAGGGAGTATTTTCTTGTGTCTCAGTGTATTTATTGCAGTTTGATTGGGAAAGATTATTTAACCACATTTCTTTTGAAATATCAATAACATTGGAGTATATATGACCACTGAAAATTTTTGCCAAAAAAAAAAATCTGTAAAATAGTTTGATTTTTATCAGAGTCATTGGTATATTTTGTGGGGTAATATCTCAATTGTTCAAGCGAAAAGCGTAGAGATCATTGACTTTCACTGTTTTTCTTAGATAAAAGAAAGGATCGGAAGGAGTACACATTATAAAAAAGTAGTTTGTGATTCATCACTCAGTAGGCCTACCTACCTGGAGAATAAAAGTTGGTTTAAATATTGGTTGGACCGTCATTTTCCGAAACAATATTGCAGTAAGACATGGTTAATCATTGCATTTTAAATCATGAAATCGTGAGAAAATTGTGAGAAAGAAGTTTTCGGTCTGTGGGAGAGCTCTTCTGCTTTTGTTGTTGTTTGTTTGTTTTTTGATCGACTAGTGAATATTGATATGATCATTCTAAGTTAAGTTGATATCATTCTGGACTTGTAAGAATTTATAGTAGATCTCAGATCAAAAACAAATTAGCACAAATATCAAAATGATCATTATCATTAGCTTGAGAATATACTGATACAAACAAAAGTTATTCTAGTACCGTAGGAACATTCAATTACATACAAACCACTGCGAAACTTTATCGATTTCTATGTATAACGTATTCAACAGCATTTCACAGTTACTATTGTTATTGTTATTATTATTTTCATTTTATTTCAACAGGCCAGCCCTTGCAGTTAAGAAAAAAGCTCTACCAAGGAGCCCTGCTCAGTAAAACGACACGAGACATATATTCAATTGCACAATATTACAATCAAAGCAAAAGTAGACATGTAATCAGAAAGCAAAAATAGAGAGTATGTAACAAAGATACACAGCAATAAAAATATAAGGAAGAGACGGAGAGAAATATGATACGCGAGTTCAAATATAACAACAAAACAGTTAAATGATGTGCCAGTTTCCAGTGTCACAGAAATAAATATAGTGCACTCTGTTTATCCTAAAATGTCACTGTCGGGTTAAAAATTGAGAGACAAAATTCTACTCCGCTTGTTTAAATAGAGGAAAATAGTTCAAAATTTCCATTACTATGAGGTAAATTATTATTAATTATTGACCCTTGATGATGTAATGATCCCTTATGGTATTCCAGTTCTCATGTTCTACAGTTCTCATGGGAGTTGATGTAATATACACTTAGTGCCATTAGCACAAAGTATGAGTCGGGGAATTCTTGAGGAATTTATCGTTTATCAGAACTGTTAAAAAAAAAAACAAAAAAAAAAAAACCAATGATAACCAGATTTCCGGTTGTCATCCCCTGGAGCATAGTCTGAACAAGCTCTTCATAGTCATAATAACAACATTGATATATGGAACTTATAAGGCGCTAAATCCATCCAATGAATGAACGCTCAAATCGCAACCATGTGCAAGATACGAATTTCACACAGGAACAGAAAACGACTAAGTGAAACAGTAGAGGACATACATAAATAATGATAATCAATTTTTGTAAACCAAATTAAACAAATACTTTTTGATATCATTCTTAAATACTTCACAAGAATTACGATTCTTAATGATTTGAGGGCGTGAGTTCATTAAAGAAGACCCGGCGCAAGCAAAAGTTCGTTCCCCCCACTTTGTGTGAAACCTAAGGATGAAAAAAAGACCAAAGTTCTAAGAACGTAGATATTGAGAGAGAATATATTGATTGACAAGGCCGATATTATAGATCATGCACGACATTTCCTTGTTTGCCACAATTTGCCAATATTCACAGTATTAATATACTTATTTTCAGGTCTTGTGGCGCCCATTGATGTCCGTCTCTCAGCGTCACGTTTTGAGGAAGGACCAAAGAACTCGACGGGAGTGCTCCAGCTTCGCGAGTCTCAGAATGATGTCTGGCACACCCCTTGTCTGATGGTGTCTTTCTCGTGGCACGCCCTGCCACGGTTGGTGCAAGTTGTCTGCCGACAAATCGGCTACCCTGGCGCCGTCTATGCTACCTTAGTTCATTCAGGAAATATAAATAATCCCCTGGGCGACATCCTTTGCAGAGGGAGCGAAGCGACAGTAGATGACTGTCGGTTCATCGGTTGGGAACCCATAGAGCGCGAAGGGGAAAATAGCTATGATTGTGGTCCAGAACGTGAGCTTTGGATTAACTGTGATGACGGTAGGTGCACAAAGGCTCCATGCTTGTCATATTATTGCTCGTGTATAGATTCAAAGATTTTCTGTGGTCATTGTTTTGTTATCCGCAAGGTTCGTTATTTCGAAACACACAAATCCCCTTAATCCAAACATTTTGGCGTTATTCCAAAGGCTCGTCAAACAGAAAACAATGAATAAAGTTCGTTATTTCTAAGATTCGTTATTCTAAAACAGACAATTCAAGTAACGAACCTTATTTCATTTTCGGATAATTGATTCTTCTGAGTAACGAACCTTGTTTCGTTCTCGGATTAATCAATCTTCAAAATAACGAACCTGTATTCCGTTCTCGGTATAACGTGTAACGAAACTTAAAAAAAAAAAAATCGAAATTACGAACCTTCGGAACATTAAATAACGCACACTCGGAAAAACTAACTGTAACCGTAGTGGTAGCAACGTGGTGTTGTAGACAGTAGTAGGAATAGGAATAGGAATAGGAATAGTGTATAGTAGGATCTTGAAGAACGGACTACTCGGTCAGATCGGTTGGCGGATGGGGAGGGCGGCGACCCGCCAAAGATGCTATGTTTTCGTATACGATACACAGAGGTGCCGCATAGTCTATGAACACAATCGGTTAAAAAAAGACAACTTGTCCTGTCTCCTATATGAATTGGAAAAAAATAGACCACTGTAAAGCACGATGCAATAAGTGCAGATGATCTTCATAAATGAAGGCGCGGTGTTTCCACGACACAATTAATCATCTAATAAAAGATACCAAACAAAACGCAGAATGGGCCTGACATTTTAATACTACAATGATATACTAATGTGTAAAGAAACGTTTGTTTAGGTAAAAACAAGTTGAGTTTTATGATTATAAGCTTATAAGCAAACAATCCACGTGGTATGACGAGTCGCACAACATGTTATCACTGAGACGATCTTCAGGGGCAACTATCAGAGAAATCAAAAAAGGACCTGCAAAAACATTTGAAATACCTGCAAATGTATTTCCTATAATAGAAAAGACATGGTAGTAGTGACATGGTGAGAAACTCAAAAATGTTCGAAATTCTTAGTGTCAAATCACTTAATTATCGCTTGTTTACTCATACCATACATCATTTTATTCATTTAATTCCCACACTGCCGTTTGGCTAACTTAAGATTGCTTCTAACTTTGGTTGGAATGCCGAAAAAAAAGAGAGAAAGAAGTAACAAAAAAAGAATATTTTCTTTGCCTTTTTTTTTAATTCTGTCGTCTTTCATCGCCTATTTATAAGCACAGGTGCAAACAGCGTCATCAGCAGCCCGTGCTGGTACCAGACTTGCGGGTTCTTCTATAGTGGATTTGCTGAAGGCCCCAGCACTTGCCACTGCGATCTCGACTGCCCGCTCTTCGGCGATTGCTGCTACGACTTCGACAATGAGACATCGCTCGATGGTCATCGGTTTCTTTACGGAGACCCCGTACCACACCCAACTCCTACTGACATAGTGGAAAGAATGGAATGTGTGGATTTGCGTATCACCTCAGGCCTACACCCGTCCTACTGGCTGGTGACAAGCTGCCCACCCGCTTTCGGCAGCCAAGAGGTATGTTGATATGTTATGATTATAACTTTAGGAGGGCAAGTATATTTCATTTAGGTCGTCATATTTATACACACACACTATATATATAATATATACTATGAAGTGTGAGATAAACATTGCTAGAAAGTTTTGCTCCCATTATTCAAACTTAACAGGATTTACAAAGAGAACATTCATTTATTGTCGATATGACAATGTGATATGACACAAGTACAAAATAACACGATGACAATCATAGTGAAAAATTGTCAAATAAGGAGATCACATGAATGAAAATTCTTCTGAGATATTAGAGTTGCAGAAATAGAATATGATTATATCGTGTGATGTTAAATGTATGATAATTATTATAATCTAACGTTCTCGTAAAAGAATATACTATGTAATTTGTAATCGTATTACACCTATGATCTTAAGAATTACATGTATGCTGCTGATAGGCTGCTCTACATCTAATTATAATATTACTGATGTCTCACTTTTTTCAGGATTTCTCTATGTTATGGGCATGTAGATATCCACATCTATCGAAATATGAAAATAGAAATTCAAAAATCATAACCTAGTCTACCTCGAGAAATTTATGGAGGGTCACATGCTTAAACCATATTATACTATGAATATCCAAAACATCTCTCTCTGTCCACACAGTTGAAGGAAAAACAACAACAACAACCAGTTCGAATTGCTGACGAAACTTTAAATGTCTGCTTTGACTTGAAAATTGCAAGACTGCCGATCGGATCAACCATCGATTCACGACAAATGAGGGATTTTTTTTTCTTTCCGAGGTCCGAGCGTTGACAACAGCGAACAATCAATTTATCAATTTCAGTTTCTTAATCCTTTTGTGTCATCGACACGTATTCTTCAATTATTTATATATATATATATATATATATATATATATATATATAGGCCTATATATTTCGAGCTCGTGTGGATAGATTACGCAGCATAACCACAAAGTTGATGAGGGATCTCCAGTCGACCACTTGTTTTACTGAGCTGAACTTGTTGTATTATGAACTTTATTGAACAGTTTTTACTATGAACTTCATTTAACAGTTTTATTCCGATGCTCCAAAATTCCATTAATGTTCAAAAAAAAAATGAAATGCCCAGCAAAAAGTATCTTTTACTCATAGGTCGTACGTAGCTGTGAGATGACCAATGCAACAGACTCCCCTGCCAGTCATCCAGTCTACAGTGGAGATGGAGTTCATTTCTTAAATGCCGACTGCGCGTTGTGCAACGGATATACCGACGTGACACCGTGGGATCATCAGTCAGTCGCGGGAGGCTTGTCGAATACTTCAGAGATTGAGCTGATTGTCTACACACCACCTGAGTCAACACTTGTACGTCCGAATCCCGTTATTCCCAGGGCGTGCCATGAGAACATCATCTCTGATTGCGATCCTCTTTATGAGAACATTTACCCTAATATTGGCGAGGCATGTAGAAAAAACTGGGCTCTTGTCATGATAGACAACGTGATATTCCGCAACCGTTTTTGTGCAATTTGTAACGGCTACATCACTGAAGGGAGAGATGATGAAATTTGTGTCAAGATGATTGGTCTTTACTTTATTTTCCAAAACTTCCCATGGTCTCCGCAGTCTCCTGAAGTAGATCCTTTTCAAACGAGTTGTTGGGAAGGATCTGTCAGGGTTGACGGATGGTGTACGCGCGTATTGGGCGATTGGTCCTCGTGTGACTACATCACTACACAGATTACTTTCCTAGACGACAATCCTCAGACAGACTGGCAGTGTGTGGATAACACCATGCACCTGTTTCAGTACATGGAGGGCTTGATCCCCATAAATCTCGACATCATCTTGTGGTCAGACCATCATTCCATCACTGTTGAGTTCTCCGAGGAGACTGATGTCGGAGCAGCAATTGACCATCACTTGTCAGATGTTGACACAACTGGCTGCATGACAAAATATGTCGAAGTCAAGAGTACGTGTACTACTAGTACTATCGAGAAAATCTGTTACTATGACTGGATCGTAGGAGAGCCAACCGACTTCGAAAAAATTTCCGGAAGGGGGTCGGCGTTTGCATACAAGAACGACCTCCTACTACTTGTACACTTTTACACAAATATCACGACTTATGAACTCGCAGATGATGGATCTTCGTTCACTAAAATTTCACAACTGGGCATTTGTGGAACTATTACGAATAAATCCACTTGCGCTACGGAGGTGGTATTAGATTCATCCCAATTTGAACTTGTAAACTTCAATGGCTCCCGGTACGTTCGCTTTCTTGGACAACTCTTTCATCCACGTGATTATTTTATCTTCTCCGACGGGTCGATCGAACTCTGCATCCGCTCGTTGGAAGTTCTGAAACTTTTCGGTGAAGGCGGGTCGAAGCTCCTCGTTCTGATTGAGCGAGTGGGATTTGGCATTTCTTCTGGATGTTTCTTGATGACCTTTATGACTTATTGCGCGTATCGACAGTTGCGGAATCTCCACGGAATGGTTGTGATGAACCTGGTGCTCGCGCTTCTGCTTTCTCACATTCTGATAGAGTTTGTCGCAGATTTTGTCACTGATTGGTCAGAGGTCTGCATCGTCATCGCCGCTCTGTCTCACTATTTCTGGTTAGCCGCTTTCTTCTGGAAGACGGTTGTTGCGTATGACCTCTTCGTCACTCTGTCTGCAAAACCAGCCACGGCCCTGGCAGCGAACAGGAAAAAGACCAAGAAGCTCTTGGCCTACTCGACCTTTGCTTGGGGTGTCCCACTGCTTATAGTCGGCACGTCTCTTGCTCTCCAGTTCCTCCCTCTCGTTCAGCAGATGCAGATTTATGGTGACGCGGGGAGAATGTGCTGGATCACCCCTACAATGGCAAATGTCATCGCTTTTGGAATTCCATCCACCGTGTGCCTCCTCGCCAACGGAATTCTTTTCGTCCTGACCGCTAGAAATATCTTGAGAGTTCGTCAACAAGTCAGCCATGCGAGTCCAGAAAGCGTCAAGACCCGAAACAGGACAGTGGACTTGATAATTCACGTAAAGGTAAGTGTTGTCGTACCATAATAATGATAATAATAATGACAATGCTAACAATAACAATAAAGTCTAGTTATTTATTCAAGTAGCCTCTTCAGTGTTGCCACTGCTCAACCAGAGGGTCCTGCCATTATTACCCATTTATACATCTGGGCCGAGAGGGACATGGTGGGTAAAAACATCTCGTCCAAGAACGTGAGCACTGGGCGGGAATCAAACTCGGGTCCTCCGATTGGGAGTCGGGAGTCGTATCCACTATGCCACAGCGCTCCCACATCACCGATTTCTCTTTAGTTTGTTTGATATTTTGTGGTGAATCAAGGTCTAGGCATGAATATTGGTCCAGATCAATAAAGTGCTCAAGAAAGTCATTTACATCGATGTTACTTTTCTGTATTTGTAAGTTACTATGGTATTCATTATAAACTTCTTTCCATGCATTCATATAACAGATATCCTTCCTCCTTGGATTCACGTGGGTGTCCGGATTTGCTGCTAGTTTATTCAGAACAGATGCATTCTGGTATGTGTTCATCGCCCTGAACTCTCTCCAAGGGATAGTTGTCTTTTCTACCTTCGGCCTCAAGCGTGTTCGAGATGTTTGTTCTAAGCCCAAGGTCGACCAGAACGCTACTGCTGTCCCAGCGATCAACAACGCCGCTGTCCCAGCTAACAACAACGCCGCTGTCCCAGCTAACAACAACGCTGCAGTCCCAGCGCACAACATCTCGTTGTCACACCATTAAACACAGGTTCATCGCTTGAGTAGTGCTTTCTCGAAACTTACTTTGAAAATTGTTAGCCGAATAAAGGTGATCAGAATGAAAAAAGAAAATTTTTCAGAAACTAAGACTAACTACAGTCAAACAAATATATATGTTGTACAGACACCGATACATCTTTGATGAGTGACTGGGCATAGAAAAAAGGGGACAACAATGACTCATGTCGACGTCTGTAAAAATACTGTATTTCGATTTCATCTTCGCTTAGCCTAGTCACTGTTTTTTTCAGAGGATTCTGCGAATTTTTATATCTCACTACCGGCTTGTATCCACTGTTTCACCATGATCAAAAGGGACCTAGCGGTTAAGGAATTTCCTTGAAGGTATACTGTTCGGAGGATTCCGACCTTGGGTATTTCGTCCACCGTACAAAAGTCGTCCGGCGCACCCAATTCTTTATGATACCTGTCGGCATGCTAAATCTTTGTTTTTAGCTCGCCTGAGCCAAAGGCTCAAGTGAGCTATTGCGATCGCTCATCGTCCGGTGTCCGTCGTGCATCGTGCGTCATGAGTCGTCCTTCGCGCAGATCGTTTGCCCTTTGCCGACAATGCAGTTTACAAGAGGCCGTCGAAGAAGAGGCAGATTTATCGGTCAAGGAGGGTTTTTACATTCTGATTTTTTTTTTTTTTAAACTGCAGAGGTAAATTTTCTAAAACAGTGTATTTGGCAGGTGTTTTTACCAGTGTATTAGAATAATTGGACACCACCACCCCCCCCCCCCCTGAAGGCCCTCAAAAGCTGTCTCCGTCTTGCTTCCTCCCTTCCAGTTTTCCTTTGTTCTCAGGTAATAATCTGCAAGATTGCATGTGGAAGGTAAACTTGCGATATTCAGGTGAGTGCGAGACCTCGGATCTCTTGTGTTAGTGTCCATGGGGTCATTGCACTTTACGTTGTCTAGCTAAGGGGGGGGGGGAGCGCAGTTATGCAAACGGAGTTGTATATGAATGTACACATTGTGCTTGAGTAGGAATGTTTTTGTCTTTGTGTAATGATGTATGAATAAGAATAAAGGTGAACAAAGAGAAGTATTTCCTGTGTTGGCGTCCGAGTTGTATAAACGGGTCTTTGCCGCACCTCAAGAGTGAAACATTTCAATAGTTTCGCTCTCTTTTAGAGAAAAAAAAGATACTCTCGCCTTGTTCTCATATTGTATGACGTAATGTTTATGAGTGCATTTGTGAGGAAAAAAAAATATTTATATACCTGCGTGGAACACGAAAGGAAATCGCGGGGCATGAACACTAAAGTGCGCGCAAACAAACAAACACACACACATACGCACAAATAAACAACCAAACAACCAAATGATAACACTAGTTATGTGTACATAAGTATGTGGATGTGGTAGATAACTAAATGGACATCTAACAATTAACCTTGCTCACTAAGTGTAAAGCATTTTATTTCAAACAGTATTATAGACAATACCATTTCATTTGTAATGTATACGGTGCGAACGTTTTTCGAAGGAAACTTAAAAGACAAGCTCTACCAAAAGTAACATTCACAAATGAATCATTATACACCATTACATATTGACTAACACACTTCGAAAACTGACGCTATCATCAAAACAAAATAGAACATCGAAATTCTAATATTGTGAAGTAACAAACACAAGCTAACATTTTCTACATTAGCCGTGATGGGAATCGTTTGAAAGATCCTACAAACATCTTCAGCAAGCACAACAAACACAAACACAACATTACAATAACAAAACATTCCACTAAAGGAGCAAAATAAACATTATCATAACATTTACATTAAAACTATTATCTAAGTATTAGTACATTAGGAAAGCTTTTTTTTTTCAGTGTATGGGTGGGGGGTTCTAGCCTGGAGTCAATTGTTAAAGGTAAACCCTCCCATTTCTCCCTCCCATCCACCCCCTTTGACAGGAATAATCTCCTTTATACGGAACCTCTTGAAAGTCATGAATTAATTAAGTTGTTTTGGTTTGTTTTTTTTTAAAGAGTGTAGGTATAGGAGCTGTAGACCAAAGCCCCCTTCCCTTCCCGTCCGCCCTTTCGTGGTCTTTGGTTCTATGCGTAACATTACGTAAAACATTCTCTTAAACACCCTATGACAACAGTATGATTGCTAAGTTATGATTTTACTGATAATTACATAAAGTTTCTATTATAATTACTGACTCTTATTATACAAAGAATAACAAAGAAAGTGATAACACAAATACTCATTGCAATTGTTAGCAAAATTAGTGCAAACACTTAAATGGATCTGTTGCTACAGTAATATCACGCGCTAAATCTAACTTCAAATCTGCAAATGTTAATATGAGCGGACAGAAAATCCATTTTGCTTTTTTTTTTTCAACCTAAAGTGAATGTAAATGAATGCTGAAAATCAGTGGCAAGTGTATTGCTTAACGTATTTGTTTTATTTTGTTTCAGACAATTGGGTAAATGGACGAATAGCTATTGTAGGACCAACGAAAAACTAAAAGAAGTAAAAGAAAGTCTTGTACGTTGTTGGTAAGTCATTCTTCACAAAGTCGGCACGGAAATGTAACATGTTTCCAGCTGAGCCTTTTTATACACTCCTTGATCTCGGACTACAGGCATTCCTCTGGCTCAGCCCTGTCGTGCAATAAATGCTTCTTACTGTATCTACCACAATTATAACGGTGACCAACATTCATTTAATGTAATTATATATCTCAGGATCTCTGGTTCTATCCCGGTTACATGCAATCTCTGGTAATTACTGGTAATGCAGACCCCCCCCCCCCTTTTTTTTTTTTGCAATAAACGACGAGAACATTGTTCCATGTTTAACATTGGGCATGCTGAGTCGAAGGAAATGCCCGTCTAGTCAGTTACTTCCTCTAGTTAGCTAGTTAATGAATCAGATTTTCACGAAGAATTTCTTACGGTACGCGAGGTAGGCTATACCTACCCACAACGTCATCGACCAGTACCCCATAAATATGTATTCAGCATGGTTACCAACGATAATCGTCCAAGAAAACGGGAGATACGATGTCATGATCTCAGCACCGATGTATAGGAGCATGGTGTTCATGCCTAGACAGCAAGCAATCAGAGAAAAATACACATAATATGTATGTATGATTATGTATGTATGTATGTAGGTATGCCAGAAAGATAGATGGATATATAGATAGATATGTAAGTATGCAAAGCACAAATAACCAACGGTAATAAGGAATAGAGGAATACACTACACGAATGTCTAAACGGAACAAAGTAAACGTATGTTAATTTATATTGATTCATCATTTATCTTTTTTTTTTTTCAGCTGGATGCGCCCACAAAAACCCTTCCAAACTAAGATTCTGCCATTGACATCATCTGTCAATCATTGCTAATATGCTAGTATGATAAAAACAGGCACTGAAATGCGCATTCTCCTATATAGACCGAACATAACTTGCATATCTACATATTCTTCCCGGCAATATCTTTTGTTACTCATAGTGATAAGTAACATGAACATAAGTAACATGAAAACGAGCAAGTTTTATAACTAGCTTATGCAAAGGTATTTCCAAACATGTTAAATGACAAGTTTTCGTAAGTCTGAAAACCTTCCATGTCTCCTACGAATCTTTAAAATCAATTATTTTCCCACAATGCAAATCACGAACCTGGGTAGAATAGTGGCGATCCGTTCCAAAAGTGTGTGACGTCGATGAGCACGTGAAAGAGAGCCGTGGCTAGAAAGCCAACACCCCCGGTCAGGCAAATAAACGAAAACGACCTAAAGTGTGATAGATGTCACCATATACGAGGAGAACAATTAGGAAAAAAAAAACCAAAAAAACAAAAAACTATACCACAAAATGGTGAACCCACTCGCGGTATTCAAAAGATCAAACGAGTCCTTCTGCAGGGCAGGACTATTTCAATGCGTGTAAATATTCAAAGGTACACTCTTGATTTGTTGATTGATTGATTGATATATTGATATATTGATTGATTGATTGAGTGATTGATTGATTGATTGATTGATTGATTGATTGATTGGAGCAAGTTAGAAGTGTAACTATGGCCGCGTTTATAACAATAGTGGACACAGCATTCAATAGATTTATTCATTAACTTTAGTTGTCTATTTCTCATATTTCTTCATCGTACACGTATGTCCATTTCTTGACTATCAGGGAAATGTTGCCATTTCTTATGGCATACTATCTAGTAATCGGGAGGAACATAAAATGCAGAGCTTGACGAGCTATGCATCATGAGACCGCTTGCCGGTAATATGTAAGTGCCTGTGATGATAGGAACAACCACTTTTCTAGATAAGGTGCAAAAGTTAGTTAATGCATTTGCTGCTGTTATGAAAATAGTCTGGAAGACCTTTTAAATGAAAGACACGCTTTATAAATAGCAGTTTATGAGTCCATTGTGTTTTCAAACGTACACTTGACAGCAACTTCAAATTCGTCATAAAATACGACAATCACAGCAGTTTGATTTTTATGCTGATCACCACAAAACATTTCTTTGGTATGTCGGACCATCTTACCAGAGATTTTTGTTGAGGGGGATCCAACCGTCTGCCATGGTGCACTTGGAAAGCACTGCGCTGCAGGTGATCTACAAAGTCGAACAACGGGTAACGAAAAATGAAAATGATTTAATCTGGGAGTTCAACCCATCACTCATTATTGTAGTGATGTAGCCTCAGGGTAAATCCCGGTGCCACAAGCTTTGAAACACAAGAGAGATGCACATGCAGGTAATGTACATAATATCAACACGAACATTCTACCAACTTTATGATCATGCTATGGTTTCTCTGCTTGTTACATTTTCGTCACGTCGGGATACTTTGAGGTTAGCCTCCGTGCATTCACTCACAGTTCACTCTCCAAAATGCATGTGTAACTCTGCTCATTTCTGCTATATGATAGGGAAAAAATATATACATATTATATATTTATATATATATATATATGTATATATATTACATATATATATATATATGTATATATGTTTATATATATTACATATATATATATATATATATATATATATATATATATATATATATATATATGTATATATATATTACATATATATATATACCGGCAGCTCTATGTATTGAAGTATATCACGGAACATCAGGAAACACGAATTCTGCAAAGATTCAAAGTGAAGAATATGGAGAGATTTCGAAATTCGTCGCTAACTAGATGTGCCTGATTAGGTATGTACATTTTAACACAAACAACAACAACAAATAATAAAAAGATAACAAATTCAATGAAAGATAGTGATTACGATATAATACTGTTGTGACCACAGTAACGCGAGGAAATGAGTATTGTGATGACTGTAGGCCTAAGGCTTACGTTCATTACATAATGTTACAGGCAGTGGCGTATCTAGGGAAAACGGCGCCCGGGGCAAGCACGAAAATTGCGCCCCTAATTTCTGAAAAAGTGTTCAACCCCAACCCCATCCCGGTAGGGACTTTAAAGAAGGTCCACATGATGCTTTTTCAAGCACTTAAAAGGGATCTTTTGAGGGTGATTTAAATGTAATGAATTTTGATAGATTTTGGCGAGCGAGCGCAGCGAGCGAGCCGAAAATTTTTGTACTTCAGCTTACAAAACATGGAATTCTTGTCATTTTTTTGCTTACCAAATCTTACAATTCTAAACAAGATATAGTGACGGCCTTATACCAAAAAAACTGAGGACTTTAAAAAGTACTCTACATTAGTACGCGCGAGTGAGCTGAAATTTGTATATGTCCTCGTCATCATCACATATTGTTCTTATCTTTTTTAATATAAATTTTGGCGAGCGAGCCCAGCGAGCGAGCCGAAAATTTTTGTATTTCAGCTTACAAAACATGGAATTCTTGTCATTTTTTTGCTTACCAAATCTTACAATTCTAAACAAGATATAGTGACGGCCTTATACCAAAAAAACTGAGGACTTTAAAAAGTACTCTACATTAGTACGCGCGAGTGAGCTGAAATTTGTATATGTCCTCGTCATCATCACGTATTGTTCTTATCTTTTTTAATATAAATTTTGGCGAGCGAGCCCAGCGAGCGAGCCGAAAATTTTTGTATTTCAGCTTACAAAACATGGAATTCTTGTCATTTTTTGCTTATTAAATCTCACAATTACAGTGACGACCTTATAGATAACGATTTATACCAACAAAGTGAGGACTTGAAAAAATACTCTAAATTAGTACGAGCGAGTGAGCCGAAATTTGTATATTTCTGCGTCATCATTACGGTTTTTTTTTTCTTATCTTTTTTGATTTTTTTTTGCGCCCCCCTCCCCCGTATGTTCGAAACCGTTGGCGTCCTCTTTTGATAAAATCGGCGATCGCTTCAGAACGAATGAAATTGCAGACGCTGCTCCGTGTAACATTTTTCCTGCTAAATATAAAATGACATGAGTGAACACAATAGACATTCTCATTTTGTCCGCGTCATCGTCACGTTTTGTTCTTATCTTCTTCTCTTATTTTATACAAATTTTGGCGAGCGAGCGCAGCGAGCGAGCCGAAAATTTTTTGTATTTCAGCTTACAATAATCATGAAACTCTCGTCATTTTTTGCTTATTAAATCTTACAATTCTAATCAAGATAATAGGGACGGCCTGATAGATAACGATTTATACCAACAAACCGAGGACTTGAAAAAATAATCTAAATTAGTACAAGCGAGTGAGCCGAAATTTGTATATTTCCGCGTCATCATTACGTTTTGTTATTATCTTGTTTGATTCGGGTTTTTTTTTTTGCGCCCGCCCCCCCCCCCCTATGTTCGACACCGTTGGCGCCTTCTTTTGATCCAATTGGCGATCGCTTCAGAACGAAAGAAATTGCAGCCGCTGCTCCGTGAAACATTTTGCCTGCTAAATATAAAATTACATGTGTGAACATAATAGACATTGTCATTTTGTCCGCGTCATCATCATGTTTAGTTTTTATCTTGTTTGATTTGGTTTTCTGCCCCCCCCCCCCCCACCATTCTCCCTCCCCCCTTCCGGGCGAGTTGTTTTGTTTGGTTTTTTTTTCCTTCTTCTTCTTCTTTTCTTTTTTTCTTCTTCTTCTTCTTTTTTTTTTCCTTCTATTTCTTCGGTTTTTTTTTTCCGTTTTTTGCGCCCCCAAGGAGTGGCGCCCGGGGCACGTGCCCCCCTTGCCCCCCCCCCCCCCCAGATACGCCACTGGTTACAGGTAAAAAGTGAACGCGATCAACCTGAACAAACGAACCGTTGCTAGCAGATTAGGTGAATATTTTTATCCAGAATCACCCTCCTCCTTTTACTTACAAATCCATTTTTTCCACAATTCTTATTTCATTTCGATTTCATGCATAGTTATACATCCCACTTGAATATTAATACGTATATATATATATATATATATATATATATACATATATATATACATATATATATATACATATATATATATACATATATATATATACCAAACATAATCATTATCTCCTGTCAATGGGGTTTATTTGAACAATTCACTTGAATATTCAGATGTACATGAAATGTACATATGAATATAAAAAATGAATATACTAAACACAATATCTTCTGTCAAGGAGTGTGAATAATATGAAATCTTTTATAAAAATCACGAATACCCCTTTCCGCAAATCTAAACATAAATCTCAATCATTTTTTGAAATCGTTTTATTTATTTTATCAGACATATCCCCCCTCCCATACACACAGTCTCCACATCTTTCCTACTGAAACATGCAGAGGGGGTTTTCATTATGCAAACAAGAGGTAAGTTTAGCTGCGAACATGCACTCACCGTTCTGTCCGACTTCCGGCTTGGAGCCATCTGGGAAGAGGTAACACGAAGCTACAATAAAGTACGTGATACCAAATCGCTGCAGAACACCCGGTATCCGAAGAGTTAGTAGGTCGTTGAGCTATGGAACACAAAGCCGGAAGAAAAAAAATCGGGCTTTATTTTGCTGCAATTTATTTTTGGTCATTTGACGATTACAAGTTTAGTGAGATAGTATAGTTTTTCATTTACGCGTAGTATTTATTTTACACGGCTACTTTCTTCTGTCGTCCTGAAAAAGAATAACACAAAGATTATTCACCAACGTTATGATAAACAGGGGTGCAGAATTATAACGAGGGATTGGGGTGCATGGACCCAGAACATGCCATGATTTATCACATTTTCATAGAGCGCCTTTTTGTAGAGGGCGAGTTGTTGCAGGGAGGCGTTAATAGGAAGAAAGTTTGCAAGTTGGCTTAGTTGGAGATAGATTCAAACTAGTTTCTTAGATCTAATCTAGAAACTGACTCAACAGTGCGCTCCCGCGGTACGTGCATCAAGGCTGCATGCATCACATAGCTAATCCTACTTTAATCTAAACCAAAGAAATGAGTTAGTTCTTAGTCTACATCTAGATTAAGTGGACTCAGATCTAGTACTTTAATAGGCTCAATTAGACTTGGAATGTGTACAATTCCACGGTAACTGTGACACAAGTCCAAGTAAAACTGGATGAGGCTGTAGTGAGGGCGAGAGTAACTCTCTGAGACTAATATACTAGTAGAAGATTAACGGGTTACTAGAAGATCCGTTAGTCGAAGAAGACGTAGAATATCTAGAAGCAGATCGTCTGAAATTTAGACAAGCTAAGGGCATTTCATGATTGCTCATTCATGATAAACATAACAAGCCTCACCAAGTTTCGCTAATGTGTTCTACTATATTGCTGCGTTCACTCAATCCACACATATAATTAAGGCAAACTTGTCCGTTAAAGGACTATTTTGACTAAAGATCAAAAACGTGCAAGAACTCTTGCTCAGCGCTGCAGAACTTCAAGGAAAAACACCTACATTCTGACTCCCTAGCAGTTTACATGGAAACTCACGTTGAATGCAGACACCTACAGGATGAACAGGATTAGACTTCTTTTGACGATATTCTTAAAAATTGCGAAGAAAGAACAATTCTTCGAGAGAAGATTGTTGAAGGCAAGGTGGATGGACGTACCCATGATGAACACAAACCTTTGATAAAGAAGAAAGTAACCAGTGTGGAAAATAAATGTTTGTTGCTCTTTGCCTTCATAATTGGCACGTGATTTCAAATAAACAAACAAACAGACAAACAAACAAACGTCGTTTTGAGATGTAATATCGCAATGTTTCAACAGTATTAAGAATATGATATTATACCTGAAATATCAAGAATTATATTGCATTTCCGATGTCATTTTAATATTCCAAAAAGTGCAATATTTTCCAAAGGAATGTTCCTTCTCTTACTCCTCGTTTATTTACCACACATTAATCTCTGTCAGTATTTATTTGAGTTTAGCATTCAGTGCTCACTATTGACTCCTTCTTTTTCTCTCCTAAATTCTGTCTTTTAGCGAAGACACTTACCAAGGAAAACATAAGAAATTAATAAGTCAGAACATCATAAATTTACTGAATTTGTGATGGTGATGATGCTTTCATGGAATGCAGCAATTGAGAAAGAAAATCAGAAAACACTCATTAACGAATGAGACAGCGCTACGTACTTGAGAGGTAGGGTTCATACCTGCAATAATACCAAGCTGGAATATTCCGATCAAAGACCGTACAGGGAGCTCCTAATCTCATGGCTCTGTTTTCTGTATATTACGTCCCATCCATCATTATGCTGATTAAGACTATATACCGAAGGAAAGGAATCTTGTAATCGTATTTTGTTGGGAATGGAGGGCAGTTTTTAATTATTGATTATTTTTCTTCTCGTTCTTGTGTAAGCAAACTTTTTGAAGTACGTTTGGATGTTAAGGGTTGTTTTTATTTTCGTTCCTTTAACAAATACAAGTATGAATGTAAAAGCTGATAATGTATTTTTTTTTCTGCTCCTGTAATAATACAGATATAAGAGAAAGAAAGAGAAGTATATTCCATAGTATACAGTTTTCAGATTTTTGTGTTGTTGTTGTTGTTATTGTTGTTGATAAGATTGTGGCAAAAGATAATATATCTCCTATACACAATCGATAATACGCTAAGAGCGACATAAAGGAAAGACATACTTGAGTGATAGACTTGTGCCATCTTGTAAACAATAGAATAATAAAAATGAGAATGACTTGAGGTATGCAAGCTGTTCTTGCCGAAGAGCCATTTGAACTTTTGCATTTCCTGCTTATTGTTGCAAATACATGTTAATGTAAGCATAACGTACATCACATTGTACTGTATTAAATTATGTTCCTTAAGAGGTTATTGCAACTGTATAGTTGCGATTTTTTGACACCCAGCTTTCCGCCTTCATAATTCTGTCTTGTCCTTAACGGTCTTGATCAAAGGCTATGGCAAAATCTGTATGTGCTTACTTTTTCTATCTTTCGCACCTTTTCTCTGTCTGGCTCAGCAATTAATTTGATGATTTTTATGGTGCTCTTGAAAGGTTTACTGGGTTTTCCATTTGTTTAGATTAAATGTACGTTATGTACATGTATGCAGGGCCCAAATGCAGCTCCTCCGTTCTCCCTCTTTTTGCCCAATTCTGCATACGGTCAATCGGTAAATTACTATTTCAGCCTATAACTCTTGTCAGGAAATGATTACAATTGTAATATGCATTTCGTTATTCCATCTGAAGTAATATTTATATGAACCAATTATGATATCAAGTATAATGTATATGACATAATGTAGAAGAAATAACTGTGATACTTCTTGTGATCATGAATTCGTCCATTGTCGATATTTCCATTCAGGGAGTTTAGTGAGTTTGTACAAAGAAACTTTTTAGAGAAGCTGGGTCGCAAACTGGCAAAAGATGCTGAACAGCTAAAACTGTTTCATGAATAAATAAACTTCAGCAGAGGCGGACTTTTGACGGGATTTGTAAGGAGATGCACACTTCTTTGATTGTATTGTCCATACATAATGGGTCCCATCTATTTCCCCTAATCTCTGACACTGCCTTGGTGGACGGTTGGAGGTATAATGTGGAATATAATAACAAATTTACACCAAAGGAACCCTGGAGTTGTATAGATTTACCACTAAATAATAGAAACGTAAAATTTTTCTGGACATTGTCGATGTCACAGATGCAAAATTCAGCTTGAGGTATAAGGTTTTGTTTGTAATCAAGCCAGGGAGCAGAGGCCGTTGACCACAAGCTCCGCCTACACCGTTATTAATCATTTTCGTTTTCTTCTGGATCGATGCATAGAAAAAGGGGGTTTCTGTCTTTATAAGAGTGGCAGTTTTTGGGGTAGACTCTACTTTAACTTTCTGTCAGACAAGGAATGGTCATTCAGGCCTCCGGGAACATTCACCAAATCGAGTGGTTTATTGCGGTCAGATTTTGTGTAAGTTAATTCGAGCTTCTATCACTGTCTGACAAATAGCTCCAAGCTTTAAGATATGTGAAACTGTATATTTCAGAATTTTTATATATAAATATAATATAATATATATATATATATATATATATATACATATATATGTATATATATATATATATATATATATATATATATATATATATTTCAACCTGCGGTTACCTTAAGCTTTGCATTCTTGTTACTTGCGTTACCGGGAGCAAGTCATGAAGCAATCAGCACGGTCGTTGCCCTCGGGCTATTTATTTGGTTACTCGCACGCAGGCTTCGTGTTCAAACATGATTTTTAGACGACAGAGAATGCCGATTATTTGTAAGACAAGTTGAACACATTGTTTCAAGGACACACCCAAATCCATCTACTACCTCTTAAATAACTGTGAAGAACCTGTTGTTTCTGTTCCTTTCTTAACTATAGCAGTCATGACCATGTAATTTTACAAATATAATGAACAATGTTACATTGGGTTGATGACTGCCTGAAGTTTCTAAACAAGCCGTTGACTGCCTTGACGTTGGATCTTTCAGTCACTACAACGGTGACTTTTGAATAGTTCAAAAGGATGCGTCAAACAGAAAGAAGGTGTTAAAATATTGTAGACCTTGTTATGTGATTTCAAGCGTTGCAAAAAGATTCTTGAATTCTATCCATAATGTTTTGTATAGAGTTTTCTTTGTTATATCTTATAGATACTAGTACTCTATATCGGGTAATGTTTTGGTCCAGAAGGCTAAATTTGCCATCAAGTTCAAGGCATGCCATAAGAGACGTGATATAGGTACATCATGATGATTGCTCACTGATTGAGTCCAGTTTGGTAGATCAGTTGGAGCCTCCAAGACAACATTCGAGACGTTAGACTGTGCACATGCTTCACCGCGTGGAAATCCATGGCGTCGCATCGCGAGAGTTACCTTGTCCTATACCTCCTGTGGCTCGTTTTAGGTAAGTTGACAAAAACTCACACTTGTCTCTCTTTCATGACAACATACACCTTATGATACATAATGCGCTTGTTTGATATCCGTACAAGCTCAATCTTTTCAACTGATATAGATATGGAATGATTAAACTCCAAAGACGTTCCCACCGAGTATTGAAATAACTGTTCCACCATTTCATTAATTCCTTGAGATCACTATAAATGAAGAGTTTTATGGCAAAACGAGCTAAATCAATTCTTGTTAGGCTGAGATATTTGTGATTAAAGCTGCTAAAAAACAAAGAAAATAAGAAAATACAGGATATCTTTAATTATAACTTCCATGACTTCCTTGTTATGTAAGAAGGGAGGTTTTACTGGAAAGGTTTAATTTTGCTCTATATAATAATGGACTTACTTTGAAATGTTTAAAATGGCGCTTGGCTCATTTTGCGATAAAACTCTTCAAATACTGTATTCATTCTAACTGACGATGTCTGATTGAAATACAATTTACACTGAATGCATTACATTCACATAACAACACAGTTATGATAACAACATTAATGTGCATACAGAAGGTTCAGATACTATACATCGCTTATCCAGCATCTAAATCTCGACTGTCACACCTTTCAATGTCCATTTTAGCAAGACTGTCAACATATTTTCCTTGATGTAGACGATTTTACAAAAATTGCCATGATGAAGCTAATGCGAATTCCTTTTTCAGATGATAATAAAATTCATATTGGTTCAGCTGAAATCCTTACTCAGTAGAAACAAAGCACCGTGTTCTTTGCAAGTGTTTTCATATGGATATGCTTGAAAATCATTATGTCCTCCATCGAATGATTTTGAATATAAGAGGGCCTCATTTCCCTGTACTTACCTTACGCGATTAACCTGTAACAGATTAAAAACAAAAACAAAACAAACAAACATGTGCGCTGGATATTTCTTCAAAACTATTTGTTGAAAAACGTATGCCTACCATATTCGTCGTTTGTGTTATATAACGAAAATTGATAGCATCCCCTTTAGTTCAGTTTGATTTCTGTACTCCATTGCTAAGACTATGATACAAAAGAAGACAAAGCGTCAACATTGTTGTGAGCAAAATTAACATACATTATTATGTACTTCATACAATACATGACATGACAATATCATGTTGAACGTACACTGAGAAAGGGGACATTTTAGAGCAAATTTTACAAAAAGAAAGATATATATAAAACCATGGTGAATAACACAAATAAAAAACATGTAAACGAAATATTAATTTCAGAAATATCTAAGCCTCATGTAGTAGAAGGTAGATTTATAAAGAGATTAGAAACAAAGCTAAAAGTACAATAAAGGTAGCAAAACGAAATAGTTATAATATCAAATTGAAACATGCTTTGAATGATGCAAAAACTGCTCAAAGAGATATTAATGAAATACTAAATTGAAGAAAAAAAAAGGAAATCAACAATCAATGAACTTGAGTCTAAAAAGAAATCTATCACAAATAAAATAGAAATAGGTATTTTTTCTGATAACTTTTAGTACGATTGGAAATGAGATTCATAATAATCTACATCGATGTAATTCTAAATATAATTCTTTTAAAATATATTTGAGTGAAAATGTAACCGATTTATTATTTTTCAATCCTGCAACAATTTCAGATGTTTTAGAATATAGTTTCAGCATTTGATGCTAATAAATTGAAAGGGTATGATAGATTTGACACAATGGTTGAACTAACTTCTATTGATGCTGTATACTATGCCTCCTTTATTCGATATATTTTTATGCTTCCATTGAACAGGGCATTTTCCAATTGCATTAACAATTGCAAAAAGGATACCAATTTCTAAGAATGGCTATGAAACGTTTGAAATAATTGAAGACATCTGGGGTTTTTTCTCTAGATTTGTTGGTAAAGTGTTAGAAAAAAATGTGTGACAACTTTCATAAAGTCCATTATCGGAGATGAATTGGTTTTAGAAGAGGGTTCAGTACTTTATATGTAACGATGGATTTTGTGGACTATCTTGCCGAAGCTTCTGAAGACAAATCGATGCAGCAGCTAATTGGACTTTCATTTTTTTTTCGAAATCTTTTAATTGTATTGATCATTCGATTTTACTTAATAAACTTTGTTTTATGACATAAAGAGAACAGTATTATAATGGTTTCAGAGTTTTAAGTGGTAGGAAGCATTATGTTCGTAAAAATGATTTTTTTTTCACAATTTAAAAATATTTCAAAAGGAGTGTCTCACGGTTCAAATCTTAAATCACTGATATTTTCATACATATCAGTGATGTACCATACGTCAGGAATATTTCACCTATAAGTTTATGAACTTGCTGATAACACCCACCTGCTTATACCAAGAAAAAATGTTGCAATGATTAATCAGGTTTTTTATACTGAAATGCGAGAAGTGCGGTTAGTTTTTTTTTTTTCAGCAAATAAACTACAAATCAATCATACATAGACAAATAATGTAATAATTAAGTCTTAAAATTGAAATACTGATGCATATCTAATAACGTCACGATAAATCATATAAAAATTGAAAGGGTTAAAGGGAGTATTTTCTTGTGTCTCAGTGTATTTATTGCAGTTTGATTGGGAAAGATTATTTAACCACATTTCTTTTGAAATATCAATAACATTGGAGTATATATGACCACTGAAAATTTTTGCCAAAAAAAAAAAATCTGTAAAATAGTTTGATTTTTATCAGAGTCATTGGTATATTTTGTGGGGTAATATCTCAATTGTTCAAGCGAAAAGCGTAGAGATCATTGACTTTCACTGTTTTTCTTAGATAAAAGAAAGGATCGGAAGGAGTACACATTATAAAAAAGTAGTTTGTGATTCATCACTCAGTAGGCCTATCTACCTGGAGAATAAAAGTTGGTTTAAATATTGGTTGGACCGTCATTTTCCGAAACAATATTGCAGTAAGACATGGTTAATCATTGCATTTTAAATCATGAAATCGTGAGAAAATTGTGAGAAAGAAGTTTTCGGTCTGTGGGAGAGCTCTTCTGCTTTTGTTGTTGTTTGTTTGTTTTTTGATCGACTAGTGAATATTGATATGATCATTCTAAGTTAAGTTGATATCATTCTGGACTTGTAAGAATTTATAGTAGATCTCAGATCAAAAACAAATTAGCACAAATATCAAAATGATCATTATCATTAGCTTGAGAATATACTGATACAAACAAAAGTTATTCTAGTACCGTAGGAACATTCAATTACATACAAACCACTGCGAAACTTTATCGATTTCTATGTATAACGTATTCAACAGCATTTCACAGTTATTATTGTTATTGTTATTATTATTTTCATTTTATTTCAACAGGCCAGCCCTTGCAGTTAAGAAAAAAGCTCTACCAAGGAGCCCTGCTCAGTAAAACGACACGAGACATATATTCAATTGCACAATATTACAATCAAAGCAAAAGTAGACATGTAATCAGAAAGCAAAAATAGAGAGTATGTAACAAAGATACACAACAATAAAAATATAAGGAAGAGACGGAGAGAAATATGATACGCGAGTTCAAATATAACAACAAAACAGTTAAATGATGTGCCAGTTTCCAGTGTCACAGAAATAAATATAGTGCACTCTGTTTATCCTAAAATGTCACTGTCGGGTTAAAAAATTGAGAGACAAAATTCTACTCCGCTTGTTTAAATAGAGGAAAATAGTTCAAAACTTCCATTACTATGAGGTAAATTATTATTAATTATTGACCCTTGATGATGTAATGATCCCTTATGGTATTCCAGTTCTCATGTTCTACAGTTCTCATGGGAGTTGATGTAATATACACTTAGTGCCATTAGCACAAAGTATGAGTCGGGGAATTCTTGAGGAATTTATCGTTTATCAGAACTGTAAAAAAAAAAACAAGAAAAAAAAAAACAATGATAACCAGATTTCCGGTTGTCATCCCCTGGAGCATAGTCTGAACAAGCTCTTCATAGTCATAATAACAACATTGATATATGGAACTTATAAGACGCTAAATCCATCCAATGAATGAACGCTCAAATCGCAACCATGTGCAAGATACGAATTTCACACAGGAACAGAAAACGACTAAGTGAAACAGTAGAGGACATACATAAATAATGATAATCAATTTTTGTAAACCAAATTAAACAAATACTTTTTGATATCATTCTTAAATACTTCACAAGAATTACGATTCTTAATGATTTGAGGGCGTGAGTTCATTAAAGAAGACCCGGCGCAAGCAAAAGTTCGTTCCCCCCACTTTGTGTGAAACCTAAGGATGAAAAAAAGACCAAAGTTCTAAGAACGTAGATATTGAGAGAGAATATATTGATTGACAAGACCGATATTATAGATCATGCACGACATTTCCTTGTTTGCCACAATTTGCCAATATTCACTGTATTAATATACTTATTTTCAGGTCTTGTGGCGCCCATTGATGTCCGTCTCTCAGCGTCACGTTTTGAGGAAGGACCAAAGAACTCGACGGGAGTGCTCCAGCTTCGCGAGTCTCAGAATGATGTCTGGCACACCCCTTGTCTGATGGCGTCTTTCTCGTGGCACGCCCTGCCACGGTTGGTGCAAGTTGTCTGCCGACAAATCGGCTACCCTGGCGCCGTCTATGCTACCTTAGTTCATTCAGGAAATATAAATAATCCCCTGGGCGACATCCTTTGCAGAGGGAGCGAAGCGACAGTAGATGACTGTCGGTTCATCGGTTGGGAACCCATAGAGCGCGAAGGGGAAAATAGCTATGATTGTGGTCCAGAACGTGAGCTTTGGATTAACTGTGATGACGGTAGGTGCACAAAGGCTCCATGCTTGTCATATTATTGCTCGTGTATAGATTCAAAGATTTTCTGTGGTCATTGTTTTGTTATCCGCAAGGTTCGTTATTTCGAAACACACAAATCCCCTTAATCCAAACATTTTGGCGTTATTCCAAAGGCTCGTCAAACAGAAAACAATGAATAAAGTTCGTTATTTCTAAGATTCGTTATTCTAAAACAGACAATTCAAGTAACGAACCTTATTTCATTTTCGGATAATTGATTCTTCTGAGTAACGAACCTTGTTTCGTTCTCGGATTAATCAATCTTCAAAATAACGAACCTGTATTCCGTTCTCGGTATAACGTGTAACGAAACTTTAAAAAAAAAATCGAAATTACGAACCTTCGGAACATTAAATAACGCACACTCGGAAAAACTAACTGTAACCGTAGTGGTAGCAACGTGGTGTTGTAGACAGTAGTAGGAATAGGAATAGGAATAGGAATAGTGTATAGTAGGATCTTGAAGAACGGACTACTCGGTCAGATCGGTTGGCGGATGGGGAGGGCGGCGACCCGCCAAAGATGCTATGTTTTCGTATACGATACACAGAGGTGCCGCATAGTCTATGAACACAATCGGTTAAAAAAAGACAACTTGTCCTGTCTCCTATATGAATTGGAAAAAAATAGACCACTGTAAAGCACGATGCAATAAGTGCAGATTATCTTCATAAATGAAGGCGCGGTGTTTCCACGACACAATTAATCATCTAATAAAAGATACCAAACAAAACGCAGAATGGGCCTGACATTTTAATACTACAATGATATACTAATGTGTAAAGAAACGTTTGTTTAGGTAAAAACAAGTTGAGTTTTATGATTATAAACTTATAAGCAAACAATCCACGTGGTATGACGAGTCGCACAACATGTTATCACTGAGACGATCTTCAGGGGCAACTATCAGAGAAATCAAAAAAGGACCTGCAAAAACATTTGAAATACCTGCAAATGTATTTCCTATAATAGAAAAGACATGGTAGTAGTGACATGGTGAGAAACTCAAAAATGTTCGAAATTCTTAGTGTCAAATCACTTAATTATCGCTTGTTTACTCATACCATACATCATTTCATTCATTTAATTCCCACACTGCCGTTTGGCTAACTTAAGATTGCTTCTAACTTTGGTTGGAATGCCGAAAAAAAAGAGAGAAAGAAGTAACAAAAAGAGAATATTTTCTTTGCCTTTTTTTTTTTAATTCTGTCGTCTTTCATCGCCTATTTATAAGCACAGGTGCAAACAGCGTCATCAGCAGCCCGTGCTGGTACCAGACTTGCGGGTTCTTCTATAGTGGATTTGCTGAAGGCCCCAGCACTTGCCACTGCGATCTCGACTGCCCGCTCTTCGGCGATTGCTGCTACGACTTCGACAATGAGACATCGCTCGATGGTCATCGGTTTCTTTACGGAGACCCCGTACCACACCCAACTCCTACTGACATAGTGGAAAGAATGGAATGTGTGGATTTGCGTATCACCTCAGGCCTACACCCGTCCTACTGGCTGGTGACAAGCTGCCCACCCGCTTTCGGCAGCCAAGAGGTATGTTGATATGTTATGATTATAACTTTAGGAGGGCAAGTATATTTCATTTAGGTCGTCATATTTATACACACACACTATATATATAATATATACTATGAAGTGTGAGATAAACATTGCTAGAAAGTTTTGCTCCCATTATTCAAACTTAACAGGATTTACAAAGAGAACATTCATTTATTGTCGATATGACACAATGTGATATGACACAAGTACAAAATAACAAGATGACAATCATAGTGAAAAATTGTCAAATAAGGAGATCACATGAATGAAAATTCTTCTGAGATATTAGAGTTGCAGAAATAGAATATGATTATATCGTGTGATGTTAAATGTATGATAATTATTATAATCTAACGTTCTCGTAAAAGAATATACTATGTAATTTGTAATCGTATTACACCTATGATCTTAAGAATTACATGTATGCTGCTGATAGGCTGCTCTACATCTAATTATAATATTACTGATGTCTCACTTTTTCAGGATTTCTCTATGTTATGGGCATGTAGATATCCACATCTATCGAAATATGAAAATAGAAATTCAAAAATCATAACCTAGTCTACCTCGAGAAATTTATGGAGGGTCACATGCTTAAACCATATTATACTATGAATATCCAAAACATCTCTCTCTGTCCACACAGTTGAAGGAAAAACAACAACAACAACAACCAGTTCGAATTGCTGACGAAACTTTAAATGTCTGCTTTGACTTGAAAATTGCAAGACTGCCGATCGGATCAACCATCGATTCACGACAAATGAGGGATTTTTTTTTCTTTCCGAGGTCCGAGCGTTGACAACAGCGAACAATCAATTTATCAATTTCAGTTTCTTAATCCTTTTGTGTCATCGACACGTATTCTTCAATTATTTATATATATATATATATATATATATATATATATATAGGCCTATATATTTCGAGCTCGTGTGGATAGATTACGCAGCATAACCACAAAGTTGATGAGGGATCTCCAGTCGACCACTTGTTTTACTGAGCTGAACTTGTTGTATTATGAACTTTATTGAACAGTTTTTACTATGAACTTCATTTAACAGTTTTATTCCGATGCTCCAAAATTCCATTAATGTTCAAAAAAAAAAATGAAATGCCCAGCAAAAAGTATCTTTTACTCATAGGTCGTACGTAGCTGTGAGATGACCAATGCAACAGACTCCCCTGCCAGTCATCCAGTCTACAGTGGAGATGGAGTTCATTTCTTAAATGCCGACTGCGCGTTGTGCAACGGATATACCGACGTGACACCGTGGGATCATCAGTCAGTCGCGGGAGGCTTGTCGAATACTTCAGAGATTGAGCTGATTGTCTACACACCACCTGAGTCAACACTTGTACGTCCGAATCCCGTTATTCCCAGGGCGTGCCATGAGAACATCATCTCTGATTGCGATCCTCTTTATGAGAACATTTACCCTAATATTGGCGAGGCATGTAGAAAAAACTGGGCTCTTGTCATGATAGACAACGTGATATTCCGCAACCGTTTTTGTGCAATTTGTAACGGCTACATCACTGAAGGGAGAGATGATGGAATTTGTGTCAAGATGATTGGTCTTTACTTTATTTTCCAAAACTTCCCATGGTCTCCGCAGTCTCCTGAAGTAGATCCTTTTCAAACGAGTTGTTGGGAAGGATCTGTCAGGGTTGACGGATGGTGTACGCGCGTATTGGGCGATTGGTCCTCGTGTGACTACATCACTACACAGATTACTTTCCTAGACGACAATCCTCAGACAGACTGGCAGTGTGTGGATAACACCATGCACCTGTTTCAGTACATGGAGGGCTTGATCCCCATAAATCTCGACATCATCTTGTGGTCAGACCATCATTCCATCACTGTTGAGTTCTCCGAGGAGACTGATGTCGGAGCAGCAATTGACCATCACTTGTCAGATGTTGACACAACTGGCTGCATGGCAAAATATGTCGAAGTCAAGAGTACGTGTACTACTAGTACTATCGAGAAAATCTGTTACTATGACTGGATCGTAGGAGAGCCAACCGACTTCGAAAAAATTTCCGGAAGGGGGTCGGCGTTTGCATACAAGAACGACCTCCTACTACTTGTACACTTTTACACAAATATCACGACTTATGAACTCGCAGATGATGGATCTTCGTTCACTAAAATTTCACAACTGGGCATTTGTGGAACTATTACGAATAAATCCACTTGCGCTACGGAGGTGGTATTAGATTCATCCCAATTTGAACTTGTAAACTTCAATGGCTCCCGGTACGTTCGCTTTCTTGGACAACTCTTTCATCCACGTGATTATTTTATCTTCTCCGACGGGTCGATCGAACTCTGCATCCGCTCGTTGGAAGTTCTGAAACTTTTCGGTGAAGGCGGGTCGAAGCTCCTCGTTCTGATTGAGCGAGTGGGATTTGGCATTTCTTCTGGATGTTTCTTGATGACCTTTATGACTTATTGCGCGTATCGACAGTTGCGGAATCTCCACGGAATGGTTGTGATGAACCTGGTGCTCGCGCTTCTGCTTTCTCACATTCTGATAGAGTTTGTCGCAGATTTTGTCACTGATTGGTCAGAGGTCTGCATCGTCATCGCCGCTCTGTCTCACTATTTCTGGTTAGCCGCTTTCTTCTGGAAGACGGTTGTTGCGTATGACCTCTTCGTCACTCTGTCTGCAAAACCAGCCACGGCCCTGGCAGCGAACAGGAAAAAGACCAAGAAGCTCTTGGCCTACTCGACCTTTGCTTGGGGTGTCCCACTGCTTATAGTCGGCACGTCTCTTGCTCTCCAGTTCCTCCCTCTCGTTCAGCAGATGCAGATTTATGGTGACGCGGGGAGAATGTGCTGGATCACCCCTACAATGGCAAATGTCATCGCTTTTGGAATTCCATCCACCGTGTGCCTCCTCGCCAACGGAATTCTTTTCGTCCTGACCGCTAGAAATATCTTGAGAGTTCGTCAACAAGTCAGCCATGCGAGTCCAGAAAGCGTCAAGACCCGAAACAGGACAGTGGACTTGATAATTCACGTAAAGGTAAGTGTTGTCGTACCATAATAATGATAATAATAATGACAATGCTAACAATAACAATAAAGTCTAGTTATTTATTCAAGTAGCCTCTTCATTGTTGCCACTGCTCAACCAGAGGGTCCTGCCATTATTACCCATTTATACATCTGGGCCGAGAGGGACATGGTGGGTAAAAACATCTCGTCCAAGAACGTAAGCACTGGGCGGGAATCAAACTCGGGTCCTCCGATTGGGAGTCGGGAGTCGTATCCACTATGCCACAGCGCTCCCACATCACCGATTTCTCTTTAGTTTGTTTGATATTTTGTGGTGAATCAAGGTCTAGGCATGAATATTGGTCCAGATCAATAAAGTGCTCAAGAAAGTCATTTACATCGATGTTACTTTTCTGTATTTGTAAGTTACTATGGTATTCATTATAAACTTCTTTCCATGCATTCATATAACAGATATCCTTCCTCCTTGGATTCACGTGGGTGTCCGGATTTGCTGCTAGTTTATTCAGAACAGATGCATTCTGGTATGTGTTCATCGCCCTGAACTCTCTCCAAGGGATAGTTGTCTTTTCTACCTTCGGCCTCAAGCGTGTTCGAGATGTTTGTTCTAAGCCCAAGGTCGACCAGAACGCTACTGCTGTCCCAGCGATCAACAACGCCGCTGTCCCAGCTAACAACAACGCCGCTGTCCCAGCTAACAACAACGCTGCAGTCCCAGCGCACAACATCTCGTTGTCACACCATTAAACACAGGTTCATCGCTTGAGTAGTGCTTTCTCGAAACTTACTTTGAAAATTGTTAGCCGAATAAAGGTGATCAGAATGAAAAAAGAAAATTTTTCAGAAACTAAGACTAACTACAGTCAAACAAATATATATGTTGTACAGACACCGATACATCTTTGATGAGTGACTGGGCATAGAAAAAAGGGGACAACAATGACTCATGTCGACGTCTGTAAAAATACTGTATTTCGATTTCATCTTCGCTTAGCCTAGTCACTGTTTTTTTCAGAGGATTCTGCGAATTTTTATATCTCACTACCGGCTTGTATCCACTGTTCCACCATGATCAAAAGGGACCTAGCGGTTAAGGAATTTCCTTGAAGGTATACTGTTCGGAGGATTCCGACCTTGGGTATTTCGTCCACCGTACAAAAGTCGTCCGGCGCACCCAATTCTTTATGATATCTGTCGGCATGCTAAATCTTTGTTTTTAGCTCGCCTGAGCCAAAGGCTCAAGTGAGCTATTGCGATCGCTCATCGTCCGGTGTCCGTCGTGCATCGTGCGTCATGAGTCGTCCTTCGCGCAGATCGTTTGCCCTTTGCCGACAATGCAGTTTACAAGAGGCCGTCGAAGAAGAGGCAGATTTATCGGTCAAGGAGGGTTTTTACATTCTGATTTTTTTTTTTAAACTGCAGAGGTAAATTTTCTAAAACAGTGTATTTGGCAGGTGTTTTTACCAGTGTATTAGAATAATTGGACACCACCACCCCCCCCCCCCCTGAAGGCCCTCAAAAGCTGTCTCCGTCTTGCCTCCTCCCTTCCAGTTTTCCTTTGTTCTCAGGTAATAATCTGCAAGATTGCATGTGGAAGGTAAACTTGCGATATTCAGGTGAGTGCGAGACCTCGGATCTCTTGTGTTAGTGTCCATGGGGTCAATGCACTTTACGTTGTCTAGCTAAGGGGGGGGGGGGAGCGCAGTTATGCAAACGGAGTTGTATATGAATGTACACATTGTGCTTGAGTAGGAATGTTTTTGTCTTTGTGTAATGATGTATGAATAAGAATAAAGGTGAACAAAGAGAAGTATTTCCTGTGTTGGCGTCCGAGTTGTATAAACGGGTCTTTGCCGCACCTCAAGAGTGAAACATTTCAATAGTTTCGCTCTCTTTTAGAGAAAAAAAAAAAGATAACTCTCGCCTTGTTCTCATATTGTATGACGTTATGTTTATGAGTGCATTTGTGAGGAAAAAAAAATATTTATATACCTGCGTGGAACACGAAAGGAAATCGCGGGGCATGAACACTAAAGTGCGCGCAAACAAACAAACACACACACATACGCACAAATAAACAACCAAACAACCAAATGATAACACTAGTTATGTGTACATAAGTATGTGGATGTGGTAGATAACTAAATGGACATCTAACAATTAACCTTGCTCACTAAGTGTAAAGCATTTTATTTCAAACAGTATTATAGACAATACCATTTCATTTGTAATGTATACGGTGCGAACGTTTTTCGAAGGAAACTTAAATGACAAGCTCTACCAAAAGTAACATTCACAAATGAATCATTATACACCATTACATATTGACTAACACACTTCGAAAACTGACGCTATCATCAAAACAAAATAGAACATCGAAATTCTAATATTGTGAAGTAACAAACACAAGCTAACATTTTCTACATTAGCCGTGATGGGAATCGTTTGAAAGATCCTACAAACATCTTCAGCAAGCACAACAAACACAAACACAACATTACAATAACAAAACATTCCACTAAAGGAGCAAAATAAACATTATCATAACATTTACATTAAAACTATTATCTAAGTAGTAGTACATTAGGAAAGCTTTTTTTTTTTCAGTGTATGGGTGGGGGGTTCTAGCCTGGAGTCAATTGTTAAAGGTAAACCCTCCCATTTCTCCCTCCCATCCACCCCCTTTGACAGGAATAATCTCCTTTATACGGAACCTCTTGAAAGTCATGAATTAATTAAGTTGTTTTGTTTTTGTTTTGGTTTGGTTTTTTTTTTAAAGAGTGTAGGTATAGGAGCTGTAGACCAAAGCCCCCTTCCCTTCCCGTCCGCCCTTTCGTGGTCTTTGGTTCTATGCGTAACATTACGTAAAACATTCTCTTAAACACCCTATGACAACAGTATGATTGCTAAGTTATGATTTTACTGATAATTACATAAAGTTTCTATTATAATTACTGACTCTTATTATACAAAGAATAACAAAGAAAGTGATAACACAAATACTCATTGCAATTGTTAGCAAAATTAGTGCAAACACTTAAAGGAACTGTATAGTACTGGTTGAGGTGGGGATTCATGTTTTGAACATTCCTAAGTGAGATAATGAAAAGCCTCTTATGAAATATGAAAGAGCATGTAATTTTAAGAAGGATTCAACGTTTATTTGATGAAAATTTGTTTTCAAATGGCTGAGATATCACAAAAAAGCTAATAATAAAAGGCGACATGCCACAACTTTATTAGGATCTCTTTGTTTCACCTTGTTTTTGGATATCTCAGCCATTTCAACACCGATTATCATCGAATAAACTTTTGATACCCCTTAGAACTGCATGCTCTTTGACATCTCATAGAATGGATTCTGAATATCAAAATGTTAAAAGCTAAATCCTCACCTCGACCAGAACTGTACACACCCTTTAAATGGATCTGTTGCTACAGTAATATCACGCGCTAAATCTAACTTCAAATCTGCAAATGTTAATATGAGCGGAGAGAAAATCAATTTTGCTTTTTTTTTTTCAACCTAAAGTGAATGTAAATGAATGCTGAAAATCAGTGGCAAGTGTATTGCTTAACGTATTTGTTTTATTTTGTTTCAGACAATTGGGTAAATGGACGAATAGCTATTGTAGGACCAACGAAAAACTAAAAGAAGTAAAAGAAAGTCTTGTACGTTGTTGGTAAGTCATTCTTCACAAAGTCGGCACGGAAATGTAACATGTTTCCAGCTGAGCCTTTTTATACACTCCTTGATCTTGGACTACAGGCATTCCTCTGGCTCAGCCCTGTCGTGCAATAAATGCTTCTTACTGTATCTACCACAATTATAACGGTGACCAACATTCATTTAATGTAATTATATATCTCAGGATCTCTGGTTCTATCCCGGTTACATGCAATCTCTGGTAATTACTGGTAATGCAGACCCCCCCTTTTTTTTTTTTTGCAATAAACGACAAGAATATTGTTCCATGTTTAACATTGGGCATGCTGAGTCGAAGGAAATGCCCGTCTAGTCAGTTACTTCCTCTAGTTAGCTAGTTAATGAATCAGATTTTCACGAAGAATTTCTTACGGTACGCGAGGTAGGCTATACCTACCCACAACGTCATCGACCAGTACCCCATAAATATGTATTCAGCATGGTTACCAACGATAATCGTCCAAGAAAACGGGAGATACGATGTCATGATCTCAGCACCGATGTATAGGAGCATGGTGTTCATGCCTAGACAGCAAGCAATCAGAGAAAAATACACATAATATGTATGTATGATTATGTATGTATGTATGTAGGTATGCCAGAAAGATAGATGGATATATAGATAGATATGTAAGTATGCAAAGCACAAATAACCAACGGTAATAAGGAATAGAGGAATACACTACACGAATGTCTAAACGGAACAAAGTAAACGTATGTTAATTTATATTGATTCATCATTTATCTTTTTTTTTTTTCAGCTGGATGCGCCCACAAAAACCCTTCCAAACTAAGATTCTGCCATTGACATCATCTGTCAATCATTGCTAATATGCTAGTATGATAAAAACAGGCACTGAAATGCGCATTCTCCTATATAGACCGAACATAACTTGCATATCTACATATTCTTCCCGGCAATATCTTTTGTTACTCATAGTGATAAGTAACATGAACATAAGTAACATGAAAACGAGCAAGTTTTATAACCAGCTTATGCAAAGGTATTTCCAAACATGTTAAATGACAAGTTTTCGTAAGTCTGAAAACCTTCCATGTCTCCTACGAATCTTTAAAATCAATTATTTTCCCACAATGCAAATCACGAACCTGGGTAGA
Organism: Diadema setosum; assembly: GCF_964275005.1. Taxonomy (NCBI): domain Eukaryota; kingdom Metazoa; phylum Echinodermata; class Echinoidea; order Diadematoida; family Diadematidae; genus Diadema; species Diadema setosum. The sequence continues at coordinate 37,537,069 of NC_092689.1, forward strand.
ATAGTGGCGATCCGTTCCAAAAGTGTGTGACGTCGATGAGCACGTGGAAGAGAGCCGTGGCTAGAAAGCCAACACCCCCGGTCAGGCAAATAAACGAAAACGACCTAAAGTGTGATAGATGTCACCATATACGAGGAGAACAATTAGGAAAAAAAAAAAAAAAAAAAAACTATACCACAAAATGGTGAACCCACTCGCGGTATTCAAAAGATCAAACGAGTCCTTCTGCAGGGCAGGACTATTTCAATGCGTGTAAATATTCAAAGGTACACTCTTGATTTGTTGATTGATTGATTGATATATTGATATATTGATTGATTGATTGAGTGAGTGATTGATTGATTGATTGATTGATTGATTGATTGATTGATTGATTGATTGATTGATTGATTGATTGATTGGAGCAGGTTAGAAGTGTAACTATGGCCGCGTTTATAACAATAGTGGACACAGCATTCAATAGATTTATTCATTAACTTTAGTTGTCTATTTCTCATATTTCTTCATCGTACACGTATGTCCATTTCTTGACTATCAGGGAAATGTTGCCATTTCTTATGGCATACTATCTAGTAATCGGGAGGAACATAAAATGCAGAGCTTGACGAGCTATGCATCATGAGACCGCTTGCCGGTAATATGTAAGTGCCTGTGATGATAGGAACAACCACTTTTCTAGATAAGGTGCAAAAGTTAGTTAATGCATTTGCTGCTGTTATGAAAATAGTCTGGAAGACCTTTTAAATGAAAGACACGCTTTATAAATAGCAGTTTATGAGTCCATTGTGTTTTCAAACGTACACTTGACAGCAACTTCAAATTCGTCATAAAATACGACAATCACAGCAGTTTGATTTTTATGCTGATCACCACAAAACATTTCTTTGGTATGTCGGACCATCTTACCAGAGATTTTTGTTGAGGGGGATCCAACCGTCTGCCATGGTGCACTTGGAAAGCACTGCGCTGCAGGTGATCTACAAAGTCGAACAACGGGTAACGAAAAATGAAAAAATTAATTATTTAATCTGGGAGTTCAACACATCACTCATTATGGTGGTGATGTAGCCTCAGGGTAAATCCCGGTGTCCAAAGCTTTGAAACACAAGAGAGATGCACATGCAGGTAATGTACATAATATCAACACGAACATTCTACCAACTTTATGATCATGCTATGGTGTCTTTGCATGTTACATTTTCGTCACTTCGAGATACTATGAGTTTGGTCTCCGTGCATTCACTCACAGTTCACTCTCCAAAATGCATTACATTACATTTACATTACATTACATTTGTAATGCGCTTAATACAATGTTTCTAAATGCATGTGTAACTCTGCTCATTTCTGCTATGTGATAGGAAATATATGTAATATATATATACATATATATATATATATATATATATATATATCCAATGAGGTATCGTCCCACCTCCATGGTCAATCTTATTATTACTTCTTTACTAACCAACAACAAGCCCCAAGTCAAAAGGCGCACCAATCGCCCGCGTACACTCTGGAAGTGATGAAGGATTTTTCCAGCCTGTGTGCACAAGAGGAGGACATTCAATCAAATTCTGTTCGTTTTGAAAAGATGAAAGTGCCACTAATTTCAGTGGCATCTCGCTGAGTCGATTTCGCAATTCTTAGAATAAATCAAAATCACATTTGTTATTAAGTATAGAATGCTATTAGAAAGAATGCAATAAGTCCATTTCCATAGTAAAAAGTCTTTCAGTGATTACACCGACTTGCATAAATTGTAAAATTTTGTGAAGACCTCTTACAGTTTAATTGACAATGTTAAGATAATCCTTCATCTTTTCTTATACTTAATGTCAAACTCACCAGAAAATACATCATCACATTCTCTTTGAAAACTACATTGTGTATTTTCATAGCGTTACATTTGAAAACATGGTTTTGTGTTAGCACCGATTAGTCTTACGTCCTATTTTCTTTTATGCAATATCTTATTTTCCCAATTTCAGTTTTTCTTTTGAACAAGAGTTGAACTGATTGTTTTGCCCTACTTCATAAAGTGAAAATTCGCGGCAGTCACGTGTGCTCCTGCTCTCTGGATGACTTAGGGTTAGATATAAGATTTAATGCTCTTTATACAAAGCAGAAAACACAAAGGCCGCTGTTTCCTTTTGCAGTTCCATGATGGTCAGTTAAAACAACAAAGTATGTACTATCAACGAGATATTACTGACCTGAAGACCAAAAATGCAGAGGGCAATGCAATTTAGCGTGCCTAAGATGCCTTCGGGATCATGAGGTACAGTGTTGTGGTATACTTTGATTATCTTCCCCGTCTTGATGAGGTGGGCAGGGGTGAAGAAGGCGCGGTCGATGTAGCCGGCAGCTCCCCCAGTGCAGTTGGTGAGCTCTCCGTTCACCCCAACCAGCGGTCCTCCCGGACCCTGATAACCACTATACTCATCGTTGGACAGAATTGCATTATGAGAAAAAAAATAACATTTTTGGCAACTTGAAAAACTAAAATCGGAATTTAAAAAAAAAAAAAACTTGACAGAAAATTTTAACGTTTCACATAATTTACACTTAACAGTGATATCAGGAAAATCTGAGGGTCGTAATGCTTATGATGCGTCATCGCCACTAAAGCTTTCCATTGACCTATGCACAAATATTCAGTGATAGAAAAAAAAACAACTTTGCAATTAATATGTTTAGGCCTACATACAGATTCGGTTCGTCAACCCACGTGGGTGGAGAAGTTTCTAGACAGGGAATTCGCACACGTGGGGCTCAAGAAATAAAGTTGGCTCATGTCGCTTCATCTTAAACATTCGGTGATGATGTAGCCTTACTATCGTTTAGTGTCCAAGAAATGACACTTGTGCTGTTGATAACCAAAGCTTTGGCTTTCGTATCAAAATTTCATACTCATGTAGAAACCCGGCAAATAATACGTGCAGGAGTATTATTTAATTACAAAAGTGATTGTAGCTGTTAGCTTATCGACCGCGGATTCTTATTCTATTCGTCTTAAGTAGATCTATTTATTAAAGTCCTTTTCAAATGATGTGGTGTCGCACTTTAATGTCAAAATTTACTTTTAGTGTCACCTACCGAGGGCATCCAGGTACGGGTAGGAAGAAAGTGACCATTACGTGAACAAGAATACACAACGCAGCTACCGGCAGCTCTATGTACTGAATTATATCACGGAACATCAGGAAACACGAATTCTGCAAAGATTCAAAGTGAAGAAACTGGAGAGATTTCGAAATTCGCCGCTAACTAGATGTGCCTGATTAGGTATGTACATTTTAACACAAACAACAACAACTAATGAAAAGGTAACAAATTCAATGAAAGATATAGTGATTACGATATAATACTATTATGACCACAGTAACGCGAGGAAATGAGTATTGTGATGACTGTAGGCATAAGACCAAAGTCCATTACATAACTTTACAGGTAAAAAGTGAACGCGGTCAACCTGAACAAACGAACCGTTGCTAGCGGGTTAGGTGAATATTTTTATCCTGAATCACCCTTTTCCTTTAACTTACAAATCCGTTTTGCACAATTTTTATTTCATTTCGATTTCATTCATACTTATACATCCCACTTGAATGTTAATACATAATATATATATATATATATATATATATATATATATATATATAATATATACCGAACATAATTATTATCTCCTGTCGATGGGGTACACTTGAACATTCCACTTGAATATCGTACATATACAAAATGAATATATTTAACACAATATCTTCTGTCAAGGAGTGTGAATAATATGAAAGCTTTTATAAAAATCGCGACTTCCCCCTCCCGCATATCTAAACATAAATCTTAATCATTTTTTAATCGTTTTATTTATTTCTATCTTTCCTACTGAAACATACGGAGGGGGTTTCCATCATGCAAACAAGAGGTAGGTTTAGCTGCGAACATGCACCCACCGTTCTCTCCGACTTCCTTCGTGCTTGGAGCCATCTTGAGAAGAGGTAACACGAAGCTACGATAAAGTACGTGATGCCGAATCGCTGCAGGACACCCGGTATCCGAAGAGTTAGTAGGTCGTTTTGAGCTATGGAACATAAAGCCGGAAGAAAAGAAATTGTCCTTTATTATGCTGCAATTTATTCTTGTCCATTTGACGATTACATGTTTAGTGAGATAGTGTAGGTTTTCATTTACGCGTAGCATTCATTTTACACGGTTACTTTCTTCAGTCCTCCTGAAAAAGACTAACACAAAGAAATGAAAATTGCAGACTTCATCATGTGAGGGGAATTTTGAGAGACGAACTATCTTGGTGCTGACACTCGTTACAGAAAATTGAATCATAGAATTTGTTCATATATGTTCACACTCGTTCATTCTTAGTTTTGTTTTGCAATTTACATCATATTTCTATTTGGGACTAACCGATGTCTTCATAAATTATGATCGCCATACGTCATTAAAAAAAAACAATGTTTAGTGTGAAGTTTGCTGGTAAATGTTACAGCGTATAAAGCTGACGTGTGCCTGAAGTCTTTAGAAATTTGGGTGTATGTTGGCACAATTGGCCGGCTGCTTGTTGAGGTACGCTGCCCCCCCCCCCCCCTCCCATCCTAAGTTTTCGGACAAGTCCCAAATGTTGAATGTATTATTCAACAACGTTCTGATAAACAGGGGTGCAGAATTATAACGAGAGGGTCACTGTGCATGGTCCCAGAACATGCCACCATTTATCACATTTTCAGAGAATGCTTTTTTTTTTTGTAGTGGACGAGTTGTTGTAGGGAGGCGTCGAATAAGAAGAAAGTGTGCAACCTGGAGATGGATTCAAACTAGTTTCTTAACTTTCGGACATCACCATTAATCTCCGATTCAATGTTCTCAACTTTCGCTGCGATGTATCAGATCTAATCTAGAAACTGACCCAACAACGTGCTCCAGCGGTACGCGCATCAAGGATGCATGACATAGTATTATCTAATCCCACTTTAGTCTAAACCGAAGAAAAATGAGTTAGTTCCTATTCTATAGATCTAGATGAAATGGACTCAAATCTAGTGCTTCAATATCTTCATTAGACTTGGAGTGTGTATAATTCACTGACACAAATCCAAGTAAAACTGGAGGAGACTGTAGTGAGGGCAAGAGTAACTCTCTGGGACTAATATACTAGTAGAAGATTAGTTGGTTACTAGAAGATCCGTTTGTCGAAGAAAACATAGAATATCTAGAAGCAGATCTTCTGAAATTTAGACAAGGGCATCTCATGATTGCTCATTCATGATAATCATAACAAGCCTCACTAAGTTTCGCTATATAATGTGTTCTACTATATTGCTGCGTTCATTCAATCCACACATGTCCGTTAAAGGATTATTTTGACTAAAGATCAAAAACGTGCAAGAACTCTTGTTCAGCGCTGCAGAAAAAACACCTACATTCTGACTCCCTGCAATTTACATGGAAACTCACGTTGAATGCAGACACCCAGGATGAACAGGATTAGACTTCTCTTGACGATCTTCTTAAAAATTTCGAAGAAAGAACAACCCTTGGAGAGGAGAATGTTGAAGGCAAGGTGGATGGACGTACCCATGATGAACACAAACCTTTGTTAAAGAAGAACGTAACCGGAGTGAAAAAAAAAAAACACATGTTTGTTGCACTTCGACTCACAATTGGCACGTGATTACAAACAAACAAACTTCTTTTTGATGTGTAATATCGCAATGTTTCTACAGTATTGATTTTGATATTATACCCTGACATATCAAGAATTATTTTGCATTTCCCGCTGTCACTTTGATTTTCCAAAAAGTGCAATTCTTTTCAAGAGTATGCTCCTTCCTAGTTCGTTAGCCTCACATGAATCTCTGTCAATATCTGATTGTAACAATAGTATTGCAGTGCTGACTTTCTGACTCCTCCGCTTCTCTCTCTCTCTCTCCTTCTGACCTTTATTGAATACACTTACCAAGGAAACATGAAATCCGCAACAGTTATACCTGCAATAAGAAATAGATAAGCCAGAACATCATAAATTTACTGAATTTGTGATGGTGACGGTACATTCATGGAACGCAGAATTGACAAAGAAAAATCAGAAAACACGCATGCACGACCATAAACTATGCTACTTGAGAGGTAGGTTACATAACAGCAATACACCAATTTAAGACTTTTACCCGCTTTTCCGGTACCATTTTGTCAGCATACTCACATACACACTCAGTGGATTATCATTGATGTACATGGCTCATGTACACGCACAAAACGCAGATAAATCCAGAAGGGATGTAGCTAATTATGATATCACCGCGACATCAGGAATAATTAGAATAGAAAAGAACTGAAAATGAAAAGGAGTTGATTCACTCTGCAAGTTTCTTTCAATGCAGAGTGCAAAAAAGGAGTTGGAAAGGTGATAAGATTTATAGCTTACCATACCAGACGGCGTGAGAAAGGAAAAAGAAGTGTCCATCTCCCGATGTACCACATACCAAATGAGTTATGACGAATCTGCAGTGGAATAAAAGGAGACAAAACAACAGCGTGACTAACCAACTGTTACAGATCAGATTCGAGGATTTATGTGATAATTCTTTCACGTCTACAACCTTTTAGATACATACGAACAAGTCATTATCTATAGAGAAAGAAAATATCTTTTTTTATTTTACAGTTCTTTCAAAATTCAGTTTACTTACACTTCAATACAAGGCTATAAAGCTGATACAGTAACCCCAACACGAAAACAAAATGGCCAAACTACAATTCTTTATATTTTTCGTGTTTATTATAGCAACAAGAACACTAGAGAACACATAGCACACACAATTTAAGACATAGAATTCAACACATGCTCCTAGGTATGCACTAGCACAATTATACACTTTTACAGCTGCCTTGGTTCTAAATCGACAGTTAAGCGTTTTCCGACTTTGGCATAGTTCAATGATGTAAGCAAATCTCTTGACACATTAATTTCATATGATTATATTGACAGCCTGATTTGATATTTATATTCCCTTTTCATATAACATTATAACACAAAGGTAATTGAACAAAGTTGTTAAGCAATGCATAAATTCAATAATGGAAATACTTGGAAACCGCTAAATGATTGCCTTAGATGTACAGCGTTGCAGTTCCTGCTAATACAAAGGGAGGACGAGTAGAGCAGGTGTCATTTAATGCATATCAAAACTTTAAGTGACAAAATTAGGAAATTTTAGTGTCGTAGAAATGCAGAGGACTATTATCAGATGCAGGACGAGGATAATGGCCTCAGAATACACATACTGTATGACAAAATGGTTTCATCAATTAATCCGGTCACCACAGACTGAGTGAGGGTTAAATAATGTGCAATGGCGCAACTGCAAATAGTGTCAGTACTCATGTCCTGGTACGTGACGATAATTTTCAGTGTACAGGTCGCAGTGACTGGCAGTCTTTTTTTTTTGGGGGGGGGGGGGGGAGGGGCGAGGGGCAGGGGATGGTAACAACTGGTAAGTGCTTAATTCTATACTCATCAATCGATTTCAGTCCAATCTTCATGATTATCTTTGCTTTGCTTTGGTGGGCAAACATACTACAAATTCCGTTAGTTTCAGAAATAATGAAAATCGAGTTGCATCATCAGATCATACCCTCTGAAGGTGTCCACAGAGCGAAGCCGAAGGGAACTATTGCCAGGTTTGTTTGCTTGTGTCTTTGGTGTTAAGGGAACTCTGTCCTCCTCCGGAGTCACTGTCTGAAAGAACAGTGTCGAAATCCCGAACACAACAATTCATTTATGATCTATAATAATACATTTTTATAAGTATAGGTTCCCCGTGCAGAAATTACGTAATTGCGAGAGATTTAAAATTACCCGTTAGACTTAAGTGACACAAACCATATGAAGAGAATAATTATGTGCCCTAAACACAGGTGTTATAATAATAAGTCATACAATCTCGAAAACATACCTGAAATTTTTCATAAGTACTACTGTATTGCAAGACAAACGAAATTTGACTCTATTCAAGTTAAGCAGCTTAATAATTCATCTAATGTCTAGTATTTCCGACAATGAAATAGATTTCATATTATTGTATATCATTTGTATTCCTATGTACATGTATCTATGTTATAGGGCCTATCTGCAATATGTCATGTACACGCAGCCTGTATGTATCCCATAATAAACGTTATGCACAGGCACATGATGTGTTGTATATCATATGCAATTCAAACAAAACGAATTTCCAGAAGTGGAAAAGACAATCAAATGAAATCGAATCAAATTGAATTGAATTTGATTTGAATCGAATGGAATTGAAGAATACAAATATCTTGAAAGACCAGAGAGAAAGTATATAACATCTACGTATACAATTAGGTGTTTATCTATAATAGAAAGCAGTGTGCTGGTATACTCATACTCACTGTTGGGGGTATGGTGTTCACGTTTAAAGAGTTACGAAAACGCTTCTTGATGCAGTAACTGTAAAAACAGGTAAAATGTAAGCAATGATGTAGTGCATTGTAATCATTAAGGGGTGACTGTGTGCTTATTTTCTTAAAAAAAACCCCACAAAAACACGCAAGTATATCCATACATACAATTTACATTATTCGTGTGTTGGCGTTTCTTTCTTAGGACGTTCTTTTTTTCCGAAAACATGATGTTAACAGTGATGCGGAGATAAAACTGCCTTCAGTGGGTTGCAGTCTTTTGCAAGCCACGTAATCCTCACTGGACATCCCCACTGGACATTGTCATGAACTATGAAAAAACAGACCCTCTTCAAACGAAACGAAACCACGTGAAAAGCGTACATTTCCATCTTTATCTATTGTGAGTTTGTTGTTGTTGTTGTTGTTGTTGTTGTTGTTGTTGTTGTTGTTGCAATCAACACAGATATAGACCAAAATGAACAACAATAACCAACACTACGATATTTCTAACACAGCTAGTGAGGACAGCATTTATCAAGACACCTCTATCGAGAGGGACGTTGTGGGTAAATATTCATCTTCGCCGGGTACGCTTCGAACCCCAAACGTATATCTAAACATTGAGACCTTCCCCGGCGAGACAAGCGAGATTCAAAATATGACTAAAAAATGATTTAGAAAGTTGTCATGAGAAACAAAGTCGCCTTGATTAGATAAAAGAGATAAACGATCTGATAGCTTTTCAACGGTGGTGGGGTTCAATCTCACACCCTTCCATCCTTCAGAGAACAAACTGAGATGGCGCGTGATGTGATAGAACCCATGATGTCACGTGATCCTTAAGCATTTAGAGTAGAATGCAAAGCGAGTATCGTTAGGCAGCACATCAAACTACCTCGTATGGGTAATAATATGTAATTGGTGATTCCAATCTTTGGCTCATTGAATGACACGATGTCCCCAACTTAGACCAATCGCTTATTTTTATGGCTCATTCTTTATTAGCAAAATAAAAGATTGATTGCCTACGACAAGGACTGGTCTTTTTGGGTGTAAAGCAGCTATAGACGCTGTTTTACCCACAGCAGCGTGCATGATTTACTCCTATATAGTCACCAATCAATGTTACATGATATGAGTAATATTACATCAACACCATTCTTTAAATCGGATCACATGGCAGGCCTGTGATGTCCTTGGGACTAGAAATCGGAATTCAAATTAATGTGTAATTTTCAACAACTCGTACTAGAACTTGAAGGGGGTCGACAGTTTTTGCCAAATCTGGACATGCAGAAGACGTTTGTAAATACCAGGTCAGTAATGCTGCACTTGAGAAGTACAAGACTTTGAAAACATGTCTTTTTTTTTCATAAATCCATTGTCACAGTATCGAATACAAAGGGCGTGGGCAATTTCCTGCACGCGGGTTTATTGCACAAGGGCGTGCAACCAGTGCAACCAGTCGTTATTTCCAAATCACTCATGCAGACGGACTAGATCTTCATTGTCAGTATCTAAGTAGCTTACAGGAGCGTTTTGAATCTAAATGGATTAGAGTTTTTGGTTTTAGCTTGATACGCGACCGGTTAACTTTCAACAGACAGCTGATGCCGGTTTTCTTAAGACATGGGGGAGGGGGAAGGGGTCCAGAGTTATAATTGTGTTCAGGAGGATCAAGAATGGTACAGACAGAGGGAACATTTTTTTTTTTTGAAAAATTACACCAATTAGTACCTAATTGTGTTATACTGAACATAAAGGGCTTTATTCATCTGGCTCCACCTTTACTTCGATATGTCTTTGTTTAGAGATGATTTGGAAATATTGTCTTGATCGTATAAAAGGAAAAGTGATGGTGCCATATATATGCATCGTCGAATGTAGAGTCGTTTGAATTAAAAATGGTAGAAAGAGTAATACACGCTAATTCTTAGATTTGGACAAAGAAATTCAGAGACAGAGACAAAATCATTATTTACATACAAAAAATATCACGGAAAAGAACACATTTTGATAAACTAAAAGTATCCTTTCGACTACCAAGAAGCATAATGAGGCTCTATACACTCGTGCTATGACCTTCTATCGTGAATGTTACCTAAACATATTCAAGTTTTTAACTGTTACTATCTGCGAAATATAACTGTAAAGGTTAACAATAATTATAACTATTAGGAGGAGTGATAGATGAAAACAACGAAGAACAACGACAAAACCAGGGCTGATGACTTTCTATAGAATTTTACAAGTTCTTTTTAAGAGATTTCATGTCAGGATTTCATCTCTTGAGGAAAAAGAAAGAAGGGCTATTATCACTCTTTTCCATCCATTTATTTTTGAGAATAATGAGACAAGTATTTGTATTACATTGGGATTATGAATACTAGCTAATTGTCTTTAGAGTCCCGGTAGCGTGGGGTTTCACAGGTGGTCCAATTCATTCACTGCCCCCCTTACCGGGGTAGACCTACATTAAAAAACCACAAATAGCACCCGTCAGTGAATACGTTGTTGAAGCGTATATGTTCAGCGGTGACTGTCGATACAAGTCGAGATTCTTTTCCTGCGTGTGTACTTGGAAATAATAAAACAAAAATCAATGACAAAGCTGCACATAATTTGTTACGGAGATTCTTGAATATATCCGCATTGGGCCAACCTTCCCACTCCATGAATCCCCATGCTGCCAAAATGACAAAGGAGGACAAGAATACTCACTGCCACAGAGCTGCACAGATAGCCACGGCGAGCGGGATGCTGTACGACACGAAGGCAACTAACGGGGCAGACAAAAACCAAGAACAACACAATGTCATTATTACAAATATTATTGGTCATATACCAAATCCCACCATCTCGGAGTAAATCATTATCATATAATATAAATGTTTCGTCCGACCTTGTTAATAATAATCCTATATGATATTCTTTAAATCAGGCATATTTCTTATTAACATGAAAGTAATACTGTAACTCTGATGTCATGTCACAGAGCATATCGGGTTTAAGCGTATGTGTATTTCAACAGTATAACAGAATGACGACGATATGATATTACTGCAACAAACTGATAAGTAATGAGAGCATCTTACATTACCTGAGTAGGCCTACATTCTGCAAAAAGCATTGATCATCACTTCATGATTTCAACTCTACGGACCTTAACTTTGCACGATTTAGTAGGCCCATAGAGTTACCTCAACCCGATTTCTCATTCACTACCTATAGGGTACTGTGGAATGCAATGGCTAGGGCATTATGATTTGATACTAAGACAACCTATGAATTAAATGTAAATTATCAATGTGTAGAAGCTATTTTTCCTAATGCCATTTATGATTCATTAAGTTCTTTATACTTCACATTCCCTATAAACAACCTCGAGTATGACGTTATCATGTTACAAAAGATTCATATGTTAATTCTGTTCACTTTCGGCAAAGAGAACTTAGGTTTATTGCTTGCATGGTCTACATGTCGCTGTGCGGATAGCGGAAACTAGGTGACGCATGCGTATTCCGTCCGATTTGACGTCATATCAGGTGCACATAGGGTATGTTACGATTACGATAGCCGTTCGTGTGTATCCATCATGTCAATGAATGAATGAATGAATGGATGAATAAACAAATAAATAAACAAGCTAATAGAAAAAATGATAAATTATTTATTAACAAATCAATAATGAATGAACTGACTATAATAATTACAAAGACATACCCGTGTAGGAGTAAACTGGCTTCTTGACAGTGGTGACTGGACATTGAGTCACGTTGGTTCCGTTTAGATGGATTTTACTGGGGAGGGTGAGGTTGTACACCCCAAATTGTCCAAAGTGGTTGTACAATCTGGTCGGGATGGGTTGAAAGGGGGAGGGAGAGGACAAGAGAATGACATTGTCCATGATCTACAAGTATGTTACTGTTTGTTTTGTTGTTTTATGGAGGGAGACATAACGCTTTGTCCAACTCGCTTGGCGGCTTCTGTCCCTTTTCAATCATGTTCGTGTTACAACGTGCAAATAATGGTATCCTGAGTTTGTTAGGTTTCTTTGTGTTTTTTTCTTTCTTTTCTGTCCTGTTAAACTCGACTGTACTCCACACCATACTATTTTCCCATGAAAAGACAAAATCAAAAAACATAATCAAAACAGACATGATAAAATTTGGTTATGTCAGACGGAGAGATTTGGGTTGGCCAAATGTCGTCTGGCGCATGGAAGTGATTACGAAGATTGCCACTGCCAGTTGATTTCTCTATCCAATCACTTTCTGTGACAAGTAAAATTACATGCGGTTCCTTCCTTTACCGTACGCAGTAATAAAAATAAATGGATAGATCAATGCAGATGACTGTAGCCAGCAACTTCTCCCGGAAATAGATATCAATATTTGCATTCACAATTAAAACCTGAAATGGAAGTTTATTGTGACAATCTGACAACACTTACTCGTAGAATGTAACGATGATATTGGTCAGCTTTTTTGGGATTATTAAATGTTCACTGAACACGACGTTTTTACCGACATTAGAAAAACAAAATGTGAATTTATTTAAACCATGCTGCTTTATTTAAACCATGGAAGTTTATAATCTCATTCACGTTCACCACAAAATGAGGTTATCTGATATCATAGATATTGACTGATCAGGGCACTGTAAAACTATTTTTTCTCCTGTTCGAAAAAGTTTTTCCAAGAGGTTATACCAGTGTGAACGCAGTTTTGTTTAAAAAGCATGATGTGAACTTCTGTTTTGCTATTTTCCTCAAGTCTCTCCACATGCGATATAGCATTATGGGACGCGAAGTCGCGGGAAGATGTGGATTGCTAATGCTTATCTAAAGGCTTGAAATATCCAATGGCACGCATTAAGATGGCTCTCCTTTCAAATGCATAATGGTGAGCGTGGTAAAGGCTAGCTTTGTCTGCCAAGATTAAGTCATGGCATCTCAAAAATACAGAGTGATAGATCACTCTTAACGTGCATATAACCCACTTTGAAACTTACTGGCAAAATGTATTATTGTCGCCGGGGTAAGGAGCGTCCACCTCTTTGACAGCAATCCGAATGGGCCAAGTGGTGTCAACCGGGAGGACATCTTCTCTCCCATCCACAAACAACTCGGCCACCAGAAGCAATTTGCACTATTCCAGTCACAAATGACAGGGGAAAATTAGTTGTGGGTAATGACAAGCATCATCATCCTGGTATAATCATGACGGTATCGTAGGAGAGAAATAGACATTGATAAGAGGACTCATGTGTAAAACACCAACAACAAGATCTGTCCGTTAAATTAAAATACCTTGTAGGTGCTTTATTCTATATAGAACATTCTAGTCTTGTGCATCTTGACTTGCAGGATTACATTTTTCCGTCTAAGCGCTGTGCTCATCTCAATTTGTGCTCCCATTCGTATACTCCACACACAACTTCATGAACCTTTTCCACTAGGATGATCACAGGGGCGTGGGGTAAAAGTCTTAGGATGTAGGCGAGGCAAAAACCCATCCACACCTGAAACATGATCATTTCATTATTTTATTTATTGAAATGGATTTGAATGAATAAGGAGCACTCGCTGCATGCTATATGGTTTGGAACCAGCACTGGCTATCGCGCGAATCAGAAGCTCGGTGGTCCAGTGGATAAGACGCCTGTCCGGTGATCTGGAGTACGTTGGTTTGAATCCAGGCAGCCGAAGTGTGTATGCACATGACTTATCATCATTACTATACTACTTAAACACTGCTTATTCCGTGCTCATATACGTCGATGTTTGGGAATTTGTCAATCAGCTGTAACAGTAAACTATTCCGTCATTTAATTGTTGCTATGCACTTTCAACTTCCTTTTTTTTTTAAATATTCTACATACTCACCCCGATACACACGTCGGTTTGCATCCAAACCGAAACATTTTGGTTGTCTGAGCGAATGAATCTAAGGGTAGCAGTGTCGTAGGTTTGAAAGTGCATCCCGAGGGCATCTCTTTTGGGCGAAAATCTCCTCCAGCTACAATGAGAATCCGTCCATGTGTCCTCCACCTGGGTCAAGTCGATGTTCTCTATAAAGTCCACCACACGGAAAAAGATCAATGCAAACCAAATCGTCTTACTGCCTCAATGAAAAAAAAAAAAATGAACTGCAATTTTCAGAAGCACTGTTCAACGCCTAAAAGCTGTGTGTGTGTGTGTGTGTGTGGGGGGGGGTGTATGTTCTATAATGGAGAGTACGGGAGGGACATATGATCCCCCTCCCAAACAAGGGAGCTTTTGCACTTTAATAACTGAAATTCGATGCTTTGGTGCACACTTTGGGTGGAATATGTAGGAAATTATTAATCGAAAAGTAATTAATTATTCATCTAAGTTGCAAACAACAACAACAACAACCATAAACGATCTCACAAACAATCTAGATTCTTCAACTAACTGATTTTTCTGGCATAATTTGAAAATCTAATATATCGGTGTTCATACGTTTGAATTACTTTCCCTTGTTTAAGGAACTTGCTCTCAAAGAAGATACTTGTCGCCAAGACATCCCAAACAATAACAAAGTTTTCTTAAAGTGCAATGCAGGGAAACATTCTCGCTATGCACTTCATGAAATAATCACGTTTACAGGAACTGTGAAAGTCAAGCGCAACATGTGCAATGTTGAAAGTTAAGATTTTTTTTTTCAAACACTTACCCGTTGCTCTGACAGCACCCATGACCGTCAACAAAATGCAACTCAATGTCAAAAACCTTGCTGATGCTATCATCATGTAGAGAAATCACTATACCAAGGATACCAAGGATAGATGCTGCACGGCGAGTTCGAAGTTCTGCGATGATTGGTAGCAATGTGCTTACTCAGATTAACTTTCGTACACATAGAGGCGCATCAGATTCGGTCGAACGATCCGGTAACTCACGGCATGAGCTTTATGTGTGGTTTGCCTAGCTGACGTAATACACCGACTAATCAACTTCAATGTAATTGCATTCTTCTCTGGATTTCTAGGCTGAGGATTTGGGGAAAGCGAAAAGTGGCTGATGTCATTGATGCGAGCAAGCAAAGTGAGCTGTCTATAATTTTGAGATGTTGCATTTTAAATATATTATCTATCACGGACATGATAAAAAAATTCATAATTAGCAAGAAGAATAAGTAAACTAATACATTTCGTAAATGTATAAATACATATATGCACATACACACATACCTACATGCATACATACATACATACATACATATACATACATAGATACGTACTCATATATACATACATATTACAATATCCAAATACAGAAAAAATATGTACACCATAGGTACATAATTATCTACATGCATGTATGCACACTTAATCAAATAGATTAATACATAGATAAATAAGAATCATGTTTACGAATAGAAGCAACGACAACGGTAGTCTATAATAAGTCTTGGTATAAGGATGAACTTTATGCAAATTAGTCGAAGCAATCAAAAAGCCGATTATACAGCCGTGTCGAGGCAACTTCTGGAAGTTCTTCGTAAAGAACAATGTAAGTACAGAAAAATCTACGAGGATTTCACAAAACCCCTTGCCACCATGCAGGTATCAGAAAATCACGTAAGACCGCTCAGCATTAGCTAGGAGGATTTTAAAAACCCCTTTTCTAGTTGGCTTACACAAGTGTTGTGAAGGTTTGAAGGTTCAGTGCTGTACTGCAGGTAGTTAATCCTGCTGATAAAAGAGAACTAATACGAATAAGCCGACATTCAGCAGACATGTCTAAGTACTTAAGTACTAACAAACCATTTTATCCTTCACTTCTATAAATCTCAGTCCTTTCTGTTCACGATAGGATAGTCCTGAGAAGGAGTGAATTCACATCACATTTTTAGTTTAAGGCATAATTTACCATTTTGCAGATGAAACAGAAACCCAGCATTAGTGCTTTAAAATAGCTCTAGAATGTGAGTTAGGAATAGAAACAAGCACTGTAAAATTTTGTACTTGTAAAATCGATGTTAAGTATTATTATTTACACAAAATGTGAACAAAAATGTTTCCAGACTAAACCGTTTACAGTTACCGTTTATTGAGAAAACAAAGATATTCCTTTACTATGCCTTATTGCGAAAATGTTATATGGTAGGATGTTTAATATGTATTAGATGTCATATCTTGAACATTTTTAAATCACTGTTCCCAAAGGTAAACAGGACCTTTAAGACACAGCGTTCAAACTTTTTTTTTTTCCACACACATACACATCATCATGCAAACCAACACCTTTAAACAACACATCCGTTTATTCTTTCTTACCACGGCAAAGGAAGTCTGTATTGTTCATGTTTTCGATTGGACAAAGCATGTGTTACTTTGGATGCCGGTAATTTTTGAGCAGAAAATGCATTTTCTTTCTTTTTTGACAAATATTTTAATATATCCAAGAGAAGACGCCTTGACGCTCCACCATTGACAGGGTATATTAATGAATATATTTTGTTCATCGATGAGAAACTGCACTATTCTCAATTCCTCCCTTTCCAACTGAAGCACACGATCATTCGTAAGTATTTCGTCAATGCGTAGTCTGCTATTCAAGTGGCATTCTTTGTTTCAATTCTTTACTGTCATGATACCAGCCAGGAACAGTGAAGGAATCTTCAATTCGTTTGAGTAGATATGAACGAGTAAAGCTTAACATTTTCTGTGCTAGTGACTTAGGGCACTGTGTACAACGCTTGGAGTTTTCTCTGCCAATTGGCATTCAGAATACACAAAGAGTTAACACAAAAATTACACAGTAAACAAAATAAACTGCCAGAGATCGCTACACAGGAACCGACAGACAATGCACCAACAGCCGCGGTCACACTGGCAAAAGATCGCCAAGTTCAAGATCGCGATCTTAAACTTCGCGATCTTTTGCCAATGTGAACGCGGCTATTGTGTGTGTGTGTGTGTGTGTGTGTGCAGCAACCAGATGTTGGCATTCCTTGTGTGTAGTGTACTTTATGCACTGTGCATTATACATAGCTGTATTTTTTTCTCTCTCATTCTTGCATACCAGGGGGATTTCTTTGGTTTTGGTAAATTTTCTGAATGAATTACACTTTTCTTTCATCTGCAGCTGTTGTTTGGAGGCGTAAACTTGAATAGGTGAGCAAATTTCAGTCTTTACCATGCACCATGTTTTCTCGTCTCACTATAGTGCATATCCAGTGTATACATGAAGATACCACTAAAGGGGAAAAAACGTTTTTGAAATAATCATGAATAGGGTGTGCTTCAGGATTCAGGATAATCCGATACTGCCCTCGTAGAGGTAACTATATAGAGGTCTTCAATCCCCATTGTGTCGACAGTCAGGTACAAATCAGTGGTTCTCAATTTACCCCGGCTGCAAAGCCTATTTTGTTTTCAAAAGGCACTTTCCCCCAGTGGCTGGACATTATGCGAATACTTTATACGTCATGTCCATAATCCTAACTGGTGTTCTTATTAGCAGTCTCTATCGACATCTGAATCAGTATGTAACAAGAGATTTATCAAAATAACTATTGGTTCCCAGTCGTCATTTATTGTTTTTTTTTTTTTTTTTTTTTAAATGAAGAATAGGTCTATTTTTGGATACGTCGAACAATTCAACTTCATTGTAGGGTAACTTCACATCCTAGGAGCCACCTTGGCAGCCATTTTGAAAGCAATTTTTACGTCTTCTTCGCATCCTGTGAAAAATACATTTATTTTTTTAGATATTTTACTATAAATTACCATTATATACAGGCATTTCAGATTTTGGCCGCCATTTCGAATATCTCAAAAGTGCAAGAGTTGAAGCATCAGGATTCGGATGCAAATGTCTATTCATCTCAAATAGGGTAAAATCATTACATGTTTACATTATTTTTGTCATTCAGGCCTACAGAAAAAAAAAATGGGAAATTTCAATTTAGGTGGCCATTTTGGCGGCAATCTTGAATATCTCAAAACACTGAAGGATGCAAGACCAGAACCGGATTCGGAAAAGGGCAAAAGTATTGAGTGGACAGCATCATCAGTGTCAGCACCCTCCACCAAAAAGTATTTGCCGGACGGCTAAATAAGGTTAGACTTCTTACATGTACGCTCTAATTATCTTGATCGTGTTGTGTAGATGAAAAGTGACCGCACCTCGAAATAGACCCCCCCCCCCAAAAAAAAAATAAATAAATAAATAAAAAAATAAATAAAAAAAAATAAAAAAAAAATTAAAAAAAGATGAATAAATAAATATATATATATATATATATATATATATATATATATATAATAAACACATTGGGCAAAATGGGGTCAGGCTTACACTCGCTCTACTCCTAATTTTGTTGTGTTTGATAGCAAAATTCGTGACTGATTCGTAGATAATAGTGGTCTTTAGGTAAAATTTACATTTAATCCACAAGTGACATAAGTGCTAAGTGTGCAGTGGCTGCAGTGGCGTATCTAGGGGGGGGGGGCAAGGGGGGCACGTGCCCCGGGCGCCACTCCTTGGGGGCGCAAAAAAACGAGAAAAAAAAAACGAAGAAGAAGAAGACAAAAAGAAAAGAAGAAGAAAAAGAAGAAGAAGAAGAAGAAAAAAAAAAAAAGTCGCCCGAAGGGGGAGGGAGAATGGTGGGGGGGGGGGGGGGGGGCAGAAAACCAAATCAAACAAGATAAAAACAAAACATGATGATGACGCGGACAAAATGACAATGTTTATTGTGTTCACACAAAAATTCCATGTTCTGTGAGCTGAAATACAAAAATTTTCGGCTCGCTCGCTGCGCTCGCTCGCCAAAATTTATATAAAAAAGTAGGTAAGAACAAAACGTGATGATGACAAAATGACAGTGTCTATTGTGTTCACACATGTCATTTTATATTTAGCAGGCAAAATGTTTCACGGAGCAGCGGCTGCAATTTCATTCGTTCTGAAGCGATCGCCAATTGGACTCCAAAAGAGGGCGTCAACGGTGTCGAACATACGGGGGGGGGGGGGCGCAAAAAAACAACAACAAATCAAACAAGATAAGAACAAAACGTAATGATGACGCGGAAATATACAAATTTCGGCTCACTCGCTCGTACTAATATATAGTATTTTTTCAAGTCCTCAGTTTCTTGGTATAAATCGTTATCTATAAGGCCGTCACTATATCTTGATTAGAATTGTAAGATTTAATAAGCAAAAAATGACAAGAGTTTCATGATTTGTAAGCTGAAATACAAAAATTTTCGGCTCGCTCGCTGCGCTCGCTCGCCAAAATTTGTATTAAAAAAGAGAAGAAGATAAGAACAAAACGTGACGATGACGCGGACAAAATGATAATGTCTATTGTGTTCACTCATGTCATTTCATATTTAGCAAGAAAAATGTTACACGGAGCAGCGTCTGCAATTTCATTCGTTCTGAAGCGATCGCCGATTGGATCAAAAGAGGACGCCAACGGTTTCGAACATACGGGGGAGGGGGGTGCAAAAAAAAAAAAATAAGAAAAAAAACGTAATGATGACGCAGAAATATACAAATTTCGGCTCACTCGCTCGTACTGATTTAGAGTATTTTTTCAAGTCCTCAGTTTGTTGGTATAAATCGTTATCTATAAGGTCGTCACTATAGTTGTGAGATTTAATAAGCAAAAAATGACAAGAATTCCATGTTTTGTAAGCTGAAATACAAAAATTTTCGGCTCGCTCGCTGCGCTCGCTCGCCAAAATTTATATACAAAAAAAAATAAGAACAATACGTGATGATGACGAGGACATTTACAAATTTCAGCTCACTCGCGCGCACTAATTTAGAGTATTTTTTAAAGTCCTCAGTTTGTTTGTTGTTTTTTTTTTTGTATAAATCGATATCTATAAGGCTGTCACTATAGCTTGATTAGAATTGTAAGATTTGGTAAGCAAAAAATGACAAGAATTCCATGTTTTGTACGCTGAAATACAAAAATTTTCGGCTCGCTCGCTGCGCTCGCTCGCCAAAATCTATCAAAATTCATTACATTTAAATCATCCTCAAAAGATCCCTTTTAAGTGCTTGAAAAAGCATCATGTGGACTTTGTTTAAAGTCCCTACCGGGATGGGGTTGGGGTTGAACACTTTTTCAGAAATTAGGGGCGCAATTTTCGTGCTTGCCCCGGGCGCCGTTTTCCCTAGATACGCCACTGAGTGGCTGTATGAAAAATGAACATAAGTGTCTGCTATACTCGGGGCTGCAGATGCTTTGCGTGTCAGGCTTCTGCACTTTCGCTTACGTGGTGGTGGTGCTTGCGCGCTTTTGCAGTCCTGTTGGTTTTGCTGGGATCGTGGTGGTGGTGATGTGGTTGCTGGGATATAATGGCTGTTGGTTTCAAGCTGGGTTGTGGTGGTGTTTGTGCTTGCGCGCTTCTGCAGTTGGCTATTGTCCTGTTGGGATCGTGTTGGTGATGTGGATGCTGGGATGGGGTTTGGCAATGTTTGGGTGTTGTGCGTGTGTGTTGTAACTGTGATGGGTGTGTCCGCGGTTTCGGGGCGGTTGCGCTGCGCACCCGCTCGCGGCTGGGCGTGGTGGTGCATGCGTGCTTCTGTTAGGATCAGGGTGGTGATGTGTTGGTGGCGATGGTGTTGGTGGTGTGGGTGTGTGTTGTTCCAGTGATGGGTGTGTCCGGGTGTGTGGGGAGTGGTTTACATGTTCATTGTTTAGCTGCACGTCCGTTCACGGCGACCACCAGGGAGAATTCCACCCGACCATCCGGGGGTTGTATCTCTTTTATTGACTTTGGGTGTTCTGCATGAATGATTCCCGAGTAGCCTGGTCTCTTTTTGCCAGCCGTTTTCTCTAAAATCTACAGAGGACAGTGTAAACTGCCCGAGTAGCATATAGTCTTTTCTAGCCAGCCGCTTATTATAAAATCTCGAGAGGATAGTATCCAACAACACAATGACATTATGTAGGGTGTTGTGAAAAAGACCAAACCCTTTATTGCCCGGATTCAAGGGCCCATGATGTAGCTACAAAATAAAGAATAACCCATTTGAAGCCACAATTCCAGAGTTGTAGTGATAATGTGTGCAACGGGTTGTGAATAGCGATTACTGTTTCAATGCACCTGTTGGTAAAACCATACCCGTTGTTGAAAAGAAACTTTGGACACCAAATACCCCTTCCGCTTACGAGAGGATTGAAGTTCAAACGACAGGAGTGGACAATAGAAAGTGCAAGCCTAATTTCTACACAGCTTGCGTAAGATTACCACCTTTTAGTGTCGAGGCTCTGTCGTATTTATTCGCTCAAAATGTAAGAATACAAGAATCAAGCACAATCCATACACAAAGACACGCAAAGCAAGGCTCAATATTGCGACTCTCCCGAAGTCAGCACATGGAGTTTGAGATCTAGTACATATACGTGTACTTCACACAAATGCTGTTGAAAAGATGAGCTTACATTACTTGCTCATTAGAATAATGTTCACGCCTGAATGTCCTTTTAAAGACCCAATTTTAACTTCCCTTACACTAGGTCATTCTCCCCTATGAACTTTTTTTTTGCTAAAAAAAAAAATCACAGTACTAATTAAAGCATGCAGACAATTAGTTGAAGGTAAGTGACTTCCATATTCCCTATGTAGATACCAGACAGTCGTGAAAAGAGTTATATTTTTCTTTTAAAGTGGTTTTGGGTGTCTTATTTGTAGGCATATTTTACCATGACAGTTGGACGAGAGTGTGTAATGATATGAACTTGGGGTATATTAAATAAGACAAAGGTGCTTGCGTGGATGTATGCTGCAGTTTTATAATCATGACGTCGAATAAATGCGATAACTTCCCAAGCTGTAAAACGGCTTTCCTCCCAGTATTTAAAGTGCTTCTCGCGAGGCTCCGTTATGATTTTGTTTTCAAACTATTTGAAGTCCACCAAAATATACATTATAGCATTTTTCGGGCGATTTCAATCGCTTTGTCCTTTGTCTTCAATGTGGGCCTTTGTTCCCTGTATAACCAAGTTATAGATGTTCAAATCCAGAAGTCTGAAAATTATCCGGAGGTCTCCTTTAAGGGACCAAACCACAATTTAGCGCTGAGAAATAAAGGATCAAGAACACTAAATATCTTCCTTATCATTCATTATCTTCATGATAATCACAAATGATTTATGTCTTTAGTTTCAGATGTTTTGTAAACTTCTTTTATATGATACCTTGAGCCTGACACGTACTTTATCCAGGAACTGTTAAAAGTTCCCATTTAGCTGTATTGATTGGATGTTATTGGAAAAGCACTACGCTATTGTGTTATCAAAAGCTGACGCAAATGCATTCATGCGCATTTTCATGTGTGAGTGTCTTTGGTTTGTACTCATGGATCGTTTCCGTTTGCTAGTCAATGTTCAATATAAAAAAGTGAGGCCATACATCAGTATTCAGTCACAATCCACCAGCGATCACACTTCATTGTTTTTATATTTACAATCGGAGAATTACACATGCAGGCACCAGAGAAAAATAACAAACACACTCCAGAGTGTTACAAGATGGTTTTAACCATGAACGTCACTCATTTACATCGTGTCAGACAAACACACATCTACACGTTAAAGGGATGGTACAGTTTTAGTTGAAATGGGGGATTCAGATTTGAGCTTTTTTCCGAGATAAAAGAAACTACTTATTGAATATTAACGAGCATACATGTTATTCTAAGAGGAATATATGAAATGCCTGCGATATCCGCAAACAAAGTAAAACAAAGTACATTGTAGTCCTAATAAAAGATGGGTCCCACCTTTTACTAGGACCTCTTTGTTTTTGGATATCTCAGCCATTTCAAAACCATAACTTTTTTCATCAAACAATCTTAATTCCTCTTAGAACTGTTTGCTCTTTCAGATTTACAGGAGGTTTCCCATTATCTAAAAGAAAAAAAAGGGGGGGGGGGAAAGACTCTTTGGAAACATAAAGCCCCATCTCAACCAAACTATACCATCATTCCTTTTGGCTTCCAATCGGGGCTGACTAGTCTCATCGGGTCAGAACAGACACGTATGCATGCAGAAAACAAAGAACGTATTGGGGTTATGTGCAGTGCTCGATGTAGTTTGAGGTTTGCGGGAAGACTCCGACACTTCGACTGAGGGGCTTAAATTCTCATGAATTTCATTTGAAAGGGATTTGATTATTTTTTTTATTCGACTCTGCCACCGATCGGATTTTGTGTGTGTGTGTGTGTGTGTGTGTGTGTAAAATCTTTTGCAAAATCGGGTCTTTATGGAGGGGGGGGGGGGGGTTGGCTTCGAGTTGGGCGATTTCCGGCTCATGCGGCTTCGACTTATGCAGGGCATTCGTATCTCCAAAGCTATACAATCTACACTGCTCAGACTTGCTTGGAAAATTAATGAGTCAAAAACTGAGTGCACTTTAATCAAAATAGGTACGTTTTAATATATCAGTGACGTGCAAAGCAATCAAAAACGGAATGTCAGAAAGTGTTCACGTTGAGACGGATCAACCATTAGGTAGTAGGTTAAACGTGTTTAAGGTCGACAATACGGGAACAAATAACAAAATCAACAGCTATCAACGAATCATTACAAACATTTTGACATCCGTATTCATTCCGAGTGAAAGAACATTTTAAAATCAAAACATCAGTAATTCTATGTAACTATATATTGCCAGTTATTAGCACACTCAAGGCGTTTTACTCGACAGTATAAGGCACATCGTAACACATAAGAACGCATACTGTTCCCTGCCCACCTCAAAACAAAACAAATAACAAAATACGAATCAACACTACTGTGCACTACTAATTTAACTACTAGATATACATGTACTTTAATAATAACGGTTCTCAACTTTATATTCATCTGAGGTATATCCTCTTGAGTGTTGCTATTACTCTATCAAAAGCCCTGCCGTTATTATTACCCAGATTTTCCATATGCGCATTTATAAACCTGGGTCGAGTGGGGCATCGTCGGTAAAAACGGGCGACATCACGAGCTCCACAACCACGAGTCCATACAACCTGTTGACCTGTTTTGCTTAGTGTTGAGCTCGTGGGCCTTACTTGCATAGTGTCTAGGCTCATGGGTCTATTCTACTTCGTGTTTAGCTCGTGGGCCTGTTTTACTTGGTGTCTCACTCGTAAGCTGTATGATTCGTGGGTGTCTGACTCGTGGACCTTCTTTCAGTGTCTATATCGTGGGTCATAATTATGACTCGTGGTTGTCGAGCTCCTATATGATGACCCCGGTGAAAACATCTTGTCCGAAGACGTGCCCACTTGGCGGGATTCGAATTTGGGACATCCTTTTGAAAGTCAAGAATTGTATAATTCATTATACCACCGTGCGTCACACTTCTACGATGTCAATCCGGAAAGTCAAATGATTCTACTCTCTTTCTGTGTCAATGAATCAAATGTGCACAAATTTCACACACATACCTATGAACAGGAAATTAATGTAGTATGAAGAGGGTTAAAGACATTCAAATAAACATTACTCAGTTCTACAATATGCAATTAAACTCAACACAAGGACTCTATTAATGACGTGAAATTGAATACAGACCAGTTGTACGGAAAAGTTTTGAGTGCGAATCAAACTTTTCACATACACTCTACACGAAATATAGGTTTAACCTTGCACCTTTACGTGTGACACAATATATTATTGTAGCACCTTCACGGATGCAACTTTGCACATTTCAAACCAGTGAGCACCTTTAAAGGCACAACTTTGCACTGTCTGTAAAAGTCTGTAAAAGTGCTACAATAATTATGTCACACGTAAAAGGTGCAATTTAACTGATCCAACCTTTCTAAGAGTGTAGAACCATAAACCATTCGAGGGTATGCGAGGATGACCGGACATAATGGAGATAACAAAATCACCATCATGTCAAGAAGTTTAGAGGACGTGTAATGGTAACATAATATGATAATGATATAATTTTCATGGTTCACCTCTAAAAAATATTTGTGATGCAACAATCTTTCAGTACTGTAAATAGGTAAGTACGCACATATCGACACGCCCAGAAGGGGGTAAGTATGAATATATCGTAAACATGCAAACTAACATTGTTTTGCAAATTGCGTCTGGATGGTAAAGTACCAAAGCCTCTTTGTGTCCTTTCAGAAATGAAGCGCACAAATTCAATAACACCAATCATCTATCAACCATTCAACGTTGATGATATCAAATATAATCTATTTCCAAATTACAGTGTCGTAAGAGAAATATATAAGAGCAGACAGAGGAACTCTTCTACAATGGTCTTGACTTTTACACAACAATCGTGCAACCCGATCCACTCAGGATAAACAAAAGACAAAACAAAAAAATCATGCAAGCAAACAGACAAAAACTCCCAATCCTTCTTCGCTCCAACTGCACGTACGCAGACAGAAGTCAGATTCTAACGGAATCGAAAACGAATTACACTGGGAACAAATTCATCATAGTTTCACGATAAATCCTCTACATCTTCCATCTTATGGGGCCGAAAATCATACAATTCGATTGTAGGCCCGTTGTTACGTTCATCATATCTTCAGGAAGATTTTTTTCCTGTAGGCTACATAGGCAATGATAAGCCACAGCGTCATAGACCAGTACGCGATGGCGGAATATTCGGCGTGATTCCCAACGATCGGTTGCCATGTGAACGGGAGGTAGCGCGACATAATCTCCGAACCAATATAAAGCATCAGCGAATTCATGCCTGTTACGATGAGGAACATACATACATACATAATCATACACATAAATATAATGTTTCAGGGATAATACATTATCGTATCGGTCAGAAAAAAGATCATTGGTAACTGGAGTAATATTATTTTTACCATGTTTACATGTTTATAACATGCCCTACAAGAAAATAGATCTGAAATGTAAATCGTAACTGATCGACTGAGAAGATAACATCTTTATCCGTCCATAGAAGATGATAAATTTTTTTGTTCTCCAAATCACGGCAACGAAAATCAAATATTTGTGTGGCATTATACATGAATCATCACTTGTTTTGGCTTACATTAATTTCGAAAAGTGGGGTAGGGAATATAGATTATGTGGTTCTGCTATTGGAGAAACATTTCGAGTATAGGCTACATAGTATGCAGGAATTAAATGGGTGGATATCATGCAACGGGTAGCAGCGCCTCAATATTGTGTTATGTAACAATTACCATGAAGTGACGGTATGTCTGTACACTGCAACTTTAATTCATGGGGGTATTGGAGGTGAAAAGTGAGAAAATCATACTATTTCTGTACAGTATCATTTTGCAATATATAAATTTGGAGATTGTACTTTAAATTCTAATTCTGTATTATAACCTGAATGAAACTTGTACATTATGTTCTTTGAAGAACTGAGAAATGAAGAACGTTCAAAGCAAAAAAAAAAAAAAAACAAAACAAATAGAATAAATACTACAACTTAGATAAGACAACCCAGTTTATGTAAATCATCCCCTCTCATCACCATTGTGACGTTTTATAAATCACGAGTTCGGTAAACATGTTCTTGAAGCGTTAACTCCTCTGGTATCGTGCCATCTATTCTACAAATTGCTTGAAAACTAAAAGCTGGGTAGGGAGGACAGTGACTTGATCAGAGCGCCATCAACGATCTCTCTCTCTCTCCTCCTCCTCCTCCTACTCCCACTTCTACCACTTCCACCACTACTATACTACCACTACTACCCCTACTTCTACTATTACTCTACTTCTCTTCTAGGCCTATACTACGACAACTACTTCTACAACAAATTCTACTACAAATCACTACTACTACTACTACTGCTACTGCAACCCCTGTTACCACTACCACTACTACCACTTCTACTACTACTGCTATACTACTACTATTACTTATATTACTAATACCACTACCACTACTCCAAATACTACTCATATCAAAACTACTACTACTACTACTACTACTTCTTCTTCTTTCACTCCTCCTCCTACTACTACTACACGTACTACTACTACTGCTACTACACCTACTACGACTATACTTATATTCGGCCAGAATGTGACTCCATGATAGTGCCACACACATCTGGATATAAACGGACGTACTTGCGAAGACGGGGGGGGGGGGGGGGGGGGGACGCAATATAATAATACGTGGACTACTAGTATATCATACGACGCTTTTGCCGTATGCGCTTTAAAAACAGTTCCCAAAGATTTGGAATAATACATGAAACATTAATTATCCATATGAACAGAAAGGGGTAACACTGATTTGTCTAAGTGCAGCTTGATAACAACCAACTTC
Organism: Diadema setosum; assembly: GCF_964275005.1. Taxonomy (NCBI): domain Eukaryota; kingdom Metazoa; phylum Echinodermata; class Echinoidea; order Diadematoida; family Diadematidae; genus Diadema; species Diadema setosum. The sequence continues at coordinate 37,564,816 of NC_092689.1, forward strand.
CGTAATACAAGGACCTACCTGCATATATAAGAGGCGCTCCGTTCCAAAAGCGTGTGACGTCAATGAGAAAGTGAAAGAGGGCTTGACCGAGGAATGCCGTACCCGAAGTCAGACAAATGTATGAAACTGACCTGGTGAACAAAAAACAAAACAAAACAAAACAAAACCCACACAAATTACTCAACTAGAAACTTTTAGATCTAGCACATTTCAACAGCACAAGTAAACAACAACAACATGCATAAAATTGTCAGTTGTTCAGTAAGGTTGTTTTCCTGGAATTGTGCAATCAATAGATGAATTCATGTGTAAGTGCATTTAGATACAATACCGTTCCTTTGTTCCAATTCATTTTTTTTTTACAAGCAGATGAATCTTAAGATGAATTAATAAAGTGTAAAATACTCAAATAAACAAACGTATATCTGATATCACATTTCATTCACCAAGAGAGCAGCATTATGAAAAAAAAAGGTACAGCAAAATTAACTGAACAACTGCACTTTACTTTCCCAGTTTGAATTAAATCCATTCAGTACCATGCAATTACATTCTTTTCAATTTGTTAAAAATTTAGTCGAATATAGATTATGAATTATTTGTATCTGAAAAGGCCAGAACATGTCACTTCCCTCTTGGGACTCTTCGGATGTTATAATTACATGTATTATAACAGCAGGTTATACTAGGTGTTACAAAAACATTTCCCACTTTTGATCCTTAATAGTTAAAAAAAAAAACTATACATCAGATAACACTGTTGTTGATATGAATAATAGCGGAACTGTGTACAACCTTGTTGGAGGTGATTTGAATATGAGAGCATGAATCAGTTTCGTTAAATCCATGATTAATTTTAAAGATAAGTTCCAGATTTTGGTCACATTTGGATCCTCTGTACAAAATTGAACTTTACACAGGAACCAGTGATGTGTATGTGAGTGTGTGCTTAAAACAATGACCCTGAACAATAGACATGAATACCAAGAATACCACCTTTTCAGAGCTCTGCCGACTAGGACCCCGTTTACAGTTGGCCGCGCATTTGGCCCAGTTTGAGTTTACACTGAGAAAAGGCCGGGCTCGGTCGCGGCTCGGCCGTGGCCGAGACCACCTCCAGAGCGAGGCCAAATGCGAGGCCAATTTTGGCCCCGCATTTGGCCTTTTGCGCGTTTACACTGAAGCTTTATTAATAAGTCATGATGGATTGCCCCGGGCACTGCTAGTCTGAATTCATGGTAAAGGGTGAAATGCATGCACATAAAAAAAATAAGTACATGTTTTCATGTGCTTGCATATACACTACATTTCAGGATGAATGAAGACTAGCTGTGATAGTGGAATTTCCCATGAATGTTTAATAGAGCATTCCAATCCTGGCCATTGTTCAGGACCATTATCAGGGTGTTAACCACACACTCCCATACACACCAATTGACCCCTGTGCAAAATTTTAAATTTTGTAAAGAGGGTTGAGAACAGAGCAAAATCTGAAACCTTAACTTAAAAATAAATCTTGAATTTAATGAAACTGATTTATGCTATTATTTTAGAATTACCTCCAACAAAATCGTACACTATTCAGCTATTGCTCATATCAATGTCAGTGTTATCTGATATATAGTTCTTGAACTGTCAAGGATCAAAAGTGGGAAATGTTTTTGTAACACCAAGTAGTTCTTACCAGAGGTTCTTGTTGATAGGAATCCAGCCATCTGCCATCGTACACTTTGACAGGACAGCGCTGCAAGTGATCTGAAAACAAATAAGCAAAAGAATAAAACAACAGCAGAACTTCAAACATATAGGAATTTCATAAAGCGTCTTCAGAAATAACTGTCGCTGAAGTGAGACATTAATGTTTCCGTGTTGATTTTGTCAAAGGCAAAAATTGAGCATAATTATAGTCCCTTTTTTCTCAAAGAGGAATTTCATTCAACTGATATTTATTGTACAAAGTCGATATCATATAATGTGATGGAATGAAGTAAATGCAGAAGAATGCAAGAACAGAACACAAATGACGTTCAAATCATTTGTAAACAATTTCCATTTTATTTTGTTTGCACGTACAATATATATATATATATATATATATATATATATATATATATATTCCGTCTTAATACGCGTTCAACTTCATAAACGTATTGTAACTATCTTTTGAAAAGATGTCACGCTTATCAAATGCTTATGTACTGTACCGTATTTACATTTGGTCGTAAATACACATTACTTGGCATAAAGTATAACGGAAGTCGATGAATGGCTCATTCAAAATACAGTCTCATTTCCTGCAGGAAATAGGAGATTCAAACATTTTACCTACACAAAAAGGTCATGGATATTATTTGCATACCTTTCTAACATCACCGAAAAATTCCGCCTGAATATTCATATTTAATCTGGGAGCATTTAACACCGCTAGCATCGCGATAAAATGGAGGGCATTATGGGGGGGGGGGGAGGGAGTCTATAAATGGCACTGAATATTATATCTACTCTTCAATTCCGAATGAGTTAAAGAATGCGTAAAGAAAAAAATCACTATGAATATAAGCATAATCTATATCAAACCCAATTTAAGATGAACTTTTTTAGTAATCTGAAACCACCCCTTATAGCACGAGTATTAAGGCATATCTTATCCAGTTTACTATTCCAAATAAGAGCAGAACTTGAAGTGTGATTATGTGAATACTGTCATGTATAGTCTGCTATATGCCATAATTCCAATGTGAACAGCTAGTTTTTTTAAGCGATTTTGAATGCATGTAGCAAAGTTTCTTGTGCTAAAAAACAAAACAAAAAACAAACCAATAACAAACAATATTAATGTTCAGTCTCATTATCTGACGCTCGTCATTTCTTTGATAACGCACTGCATGTAAGCTTTCTTGCTAGTCAGGTTTTTTTTTTTTTTTCAACACCTGATGACAGGCTATTGTTTTCATTTGGTAAGGTTGCAAGTAATTAAATTTAGACCAAAGTTGGATAAGATCCAACTTAACTTACCAACAACACTCCCCAAAGCACAAGCCTGAGAAGACGCCCGCTAGCGGTGTGAAAATGATGCAAAATTTTACCAGCCTGCAAAGAAAAAATCGACAGAATAGACCATCCACCTCTGAATGGCTATCAGATATTCCAAACTTACGTACTGTTAATATATCGAACGGTATCGATGACGACACAACTGCTTGATGTTACCGCTGCCCATGAACTGTACATATGTCGACAGCCAACCAAACAAATAAGCATAAACAAAGAAACAGAAATAAAATAAGATAAAACGAGGAACGGAGAGTGTGCATGACGTGAACAGACACCTGAGCTATCAATCAATAATATAGCGTGAAATTATTGTCTCCTTTGAAGAGTACCCCTCGCCCAAAACACAAAACAAAACAAAACCAGGCAAACTCCCTCAACCCATTCCCTGCTCTTGAACACACGCACATACACAAACCTACGCACACGCACATGAGCACACACAAAAAAAAAACAAAAAAACAAAAACAAACCAAAACACAAACAAAACGCAACACAAAAATCCACAAAATACCCTGAGTAGTCCTCAGGAGGGGACTTAACTAAATTTCCCTGGTACATATTATCAGAATTCACGAACCGATAGCAAGGGAGGTGTGAAATTTCACTTACTTGTCCACAACCCCAACAACTTTCATAAGCTTAGGAATGGTCCTGGGCAGACGTAGGTGTGATAAAATATTTTATTGCCTGGAATTACGGCATTGGATGTTCAGAAAAATACACTAGGGAATATTGAGCTTCTGGAACCAAAACATAACTCGTAAATCGTATATGACGAAAATAACGATTCGGTATGGGCATTGATGAAAAAAAAGGTAAAGCTACCACTAACCTGAAGACCCAAAATACAAAGTGCAACGGATGTAAAGGTGCCCAATATGCCCTCGGGGTCATGACGTATCTTCGTGTGGTACACAGTTACAATCTTCCCAGTCTTGATGAGGTGGGCAGGGGTGAAGAAGGCGCGGTCGATGTAGCCGGCAGCTCCCCCGGTGCAGTTGGTGAGCTCTCCGTTTATCCCTACCAGGGGTCCTCCAGGCCCCTGGTAGCCTCTGTAATAACATTTGCATATCAAATTAATAACATTGGAATTAGTATCAACTTACACTCGCATATACCCTATGAAATTACACTACAAAATGACACATCTGCCTTTGAGTTAATTCTGGGCGCCCGTTTACTTCAACTTAAATCCCTCACACACAACATCGAAAAGAAAATGAGGAAGGCCGACCAGTCTGCAAAGAAAGTTTCATCACTACATGAATACCTCAGTAACAACATCAAATTATTAGCCATTGAAATGGTGATATGGATCCTAATCAAAATATTGGCTGGGAGCTTTCACGTGAGCAGTCTTTCATTTTCTCATAATTATCTCAATTAACAATAAATAAGTAGCCGACCGATAAAACGCGAGTCGTTTTCTTAGACGCTGGAAGTTAAAGAAGTAATATAGGGAGGTCACTTACCGTGGACAACCCGGAACCGGAAGGAGAAAGGTCACGAGCACATGGACAGTGATGCAAATGGCAGCCACCGGGAGCTCTATGTAGTCTACTATGTCTCGAAACATCAGGAAGCACGTGTTCTGCAGTGATAGCGAAAGAATTGAGAACGTGTCTGACAACACCCTTATGTGGTATATAAACACATGTTTTTATTAAGAAAAACGGGGGAAATACCGATATCTATTAATGGGAAAAACAGCTAAAAGACACGCGCTGGCGCCTCCTTCCTATAACTAAACATAAGGATATGTCTCTGAAAAGGTCACCATGAAACTGAAATTTATGGTATCATAGAGAAGTAATTTGATCTCTCAAGCTATCTCCGAGAAAAGACTGTGTTTCGTCATCATAAATTTATATTACATCCACGACATGTATTTATCAGTATCATGGGGGACTCTCTGCTGGCATAGCTTTGATGTAGAAATATTTAACTCTATACATTACCAACGTTGCGTCATGTCTTCGAGTAAACTGTTCTAATCAGAGAGACTAGACAACTAGTTTTTATCTTCACTGAACTTCGGATATGATTGTCCATCCATCCACCCCCCCCCCCCCCCCCTCCAACTCAACGCCGCTCTATCTGGAGCTGATCACGGTGAAAATCGGCAACTGAAGTCACAAAGTACAATACTGTTTTCTGGAAAGGAAATGATACTATTAGGAATTACTGTAAAATGAAGCGAAGGAATGGGGGGGGGGGGACGAGTTGGGTTTATTTTGCATCAATACAATTTTTAAATCGGAAATATCTCTTTTTGTTCACTGCTTAACTGTAGACTAATACAATAACTAACGTTCCCTCAACCGTTATGAACCTTAGAAAAAAATTTAGTGTTGCTTAATACTCACCGTTCTCTCTGTTTTCCTGCGTGCTTGGAGCCATCTTGAGAAGATGTAACACGAAGCCACGATAAAGTACGTGATGCCGAATCGCTGCAGGACACCCGGTATCCGAAGAGTTAGTAGGTTATTCTTAGCTATGGAACACAAATTAGACAACAAATCACAAATGAGTCACCACGTATGAATTAATAAAAAAAAAAAGAAGAATATAAATGCAAGTTTTGCAAAGCTACTTTACACAAACTGCTTCACGAAATATTTCTGTACATAGAAGACACATGTTTTTCATGGTAGCTATACTACTTTTTGTGTGTGTGTGCGTTTTTGTTTGTTTGTTGTTGTTTTTTCGTGTGCGCATATAAGTGTGCGTGCGTTTGAGTCAATCCATCTCAATTTATATCCTCTGCATATAAAATTCGCAGTTGCAAATGAACTTCTGGCTGGTGTGCGATTATTCACCGAGGAGAAAAGCTATCATGAGTGTACAATGATGCACCTGCGACTTATTGTTTGAATGGTGACAATAACCATACAAAATGTCTTTGCTTATTTCACAGTACAGTAAATCTTGTCCATATTTGTGGCTTACCCGTTCACCGTTATGACAGTGAGTTTAAAGCCATTATCTAACATTCGCAGCCAGTGATTAGAAAAAAACACAATTGAAAAATGTTTGAATTATCACATTTAATCCAAATGTATAGTTCAGTTGCATCACAGAACACCCTATCGTACAAAAATGTAGCAATAAAGCAAACAAATATAAGGAGATATCGCGAATTTTCTCAATAAACCATAACTGTAGATGTTTTATTCTAGAAATGGTTTTTAATCAAACTATTGTTCATATTTTGTATATATAACAATAGTTAACACTGATTACACGTATTCACATTTTCATGGTTGTTATCTTTACCCCTAAGTCACATTTAATTTTGAACCACAAAAAGCTGTCTTTTTTCATCTGCAAATGTTAGCACGGAGCTTTTTAAGTAGGGGGAGGGGACGTAAACTCACATTGGATAAAGACACCGAGAACAAAGAGGATGAGACTTCTGATGACAACCTTCTTGAAGATGGCGCGAAAAGACTGACCCTTGGAGAGCAGGATGTTAATGGCGAGGTGAATGGACGTACCCATGATGAATACAAACCTTTAAAAAGACAATAAATATCAGGACACGTTTACATAAAACAAATAGGTGTTCATGACGAATGACGATGCAAACAATAGCTGCATCTCCAGCCAAAAGCGGAAATTTTACGAGACTTCTATTCTTTGCAAGTAAATTCTACCGTTGTTTGTATGAAGTGCCAGAAGGTTGTCCCATTGGTCTGGTTAAAACCGTTCCGATGAATTGAATTATTTACATGTCTCGCAATTATTTGTGAAATAATTGTGAATAAAAATCACAACGTGTCTCTAGATTTGCAATGTTTCTTTAGGGCCGCCATACCACAATTATTATTGCTAGACACCTACGGCCCAAAAGCCCACCATAAATCACAATAGCCTCGAAATACAAACACGCTTGTGTATTTCATATCCAAAGTCGGTCAGTCGTGTGATCGAAAGTCGCATTGTTTGCGGTGGCCTTTATGAGAACCGCGAAGAATAGCACGTATTGTCGCTGTCCTATACAAGAGAACTCCATTTTACGCCGTACAGGAAAGACCTCTATAATATGCCTAAGAGTTCGTTCCATGACCTTTTGTAAAGTAGAACGTAATGCTGTGACTGGAAGAAGAGAGAGAGAGAGAGAGAGAGGTAGAGAGATATAGAAATTAAAAAAAAAAAGTGCAATTCTTGTAGGAGAAGGTCGTTCGATGAAAAGGGGAAAGTTTCATCACGCTAAATTTTTCCTGTTTTAAACATGACTACATATCGTAGTGCATCATCATAGATGCTAACGTCATATTCTTATACATTCGAACCAAACTAACTCATAAAATTTATTTTTGGTGCACTGAAGATTATGACAGCCCGTTTAATTTCGTTGCTTTATATACAAAATATTACATCTATATAGCTGTAAACTAGAAAATATCAGTTGTCCCCATTCATACAACAAATTATTTTTTATGAACTAGAACAAAATTATGAGGATTTCGATAAAACACATTCTGCATAATTACACTAACGTATACTTTTGTTGAAGCTCTCTTGTACACAATTTATTGTCCATACTTTTGCCACCATATTATTGTATTGCGCTATAGTATGCTCATTTTGAAAAATTTTAATAATTTTCCTTTCGGGGGAAATATAAATACGAACTCTACATTGTATTTCATTAATTTTCATGAATGAAATACTCTTTAAAAAGATAAATGCGAGCTGCGGCCTTTTTTAGCACTCGTTAGAGAGAGAAGCATGAAAAAGATGTGTGTACTATTTATTTTCCACAACACACATGACAATAATCAGCCTTGTTCTACTGGATTCAGCCAAGTTTAGCTTAAATGCTTTGAGATTCGTCAACTGAACAGACTATCGTGGAAGTATTAATAGCAGGCACACGAAATATCAATTTCTATGTTTAAAGTACATTTCACGAGGGATTACCAATGTTTTCTCATAACATCAGTATATACTCACCAAGGAAAGAAGGTATCGGCCAATGTCATGCCTGAAATGAAGGAATGAAAAATTATATTGTTTGAAAAAAGATTCCCTTAACTTGTCACTGACGTGTATATTAAAGGTAATATCATTCCCCCTGCCTTCTAAGGGAGGCAAGTCAAGTGTTCTTTTATTATGCAAGAAAAGTGAAAACATGTTAAAAGATTCTTAATATTCCCTTTATATCGTTCTACACATGTGATTTCACAAGTTGTAGCAGGCTTCTCAAATCTGCAAAAATTCTTATCTTTTTTAACTTAACGGATTGTCCGATTTTCCTCAAGCACTTACTGATGTGTTCTATTAATATTGATTGATTCTCTTTATTCACATGTATATGAAGGTGAGCTTGTTCTTTAATCTACTTTGTAAAAAGTAATAATGACAATTCTTAATCAGACATTGTCTTGAATGAAAATTGTCATAATTGAGGGTTATATTATTATTACGTGTAAAGAAAAAAAAAAGACAAGCTATGATAACTTACCATACCACACGGAGTGAGCGAGGAAGGGATACTTCCCATCCCCTGCTACGCCACAAACCAATTGCGCGATGGCAAGCCTGCACGGAAGAACAAAAAGTAAACAAATATACCAAGCACTGAAAGGCTGTAGCTGCAATTATGGATTCCCGAGCTAGCACACAGTGACACCATGACTGACGTTTTTGGTATAACACATTTTTATCCGTCGGCATTTCGTTTTAAACATCATCAAAATCATAGCTATGTCTGATGATGATATGTAAACTAATCACTGAACAGGTTTTCATTAATGAGTGATATGATCCGCATGTTCTGAAACCGCAGTTGTTGTTCTTTTTGTTAATTTCTTGTCCAATGTTCAAATGATTTTGCTTTTCTTATCTTGAAAGATTTGGAACATTGGATGAAGGTCCACTTTAATGACATACATGTAGTGTGTCTTCTGAGAAACAACACTGACCCTCGGAATGTGTCCACTGACTTCTGTCTCTGTGACATTTTATTGGGCTTGTTGATGGGAGTGGTCAAAGGTGCTTCGTCCCCTGGACGTTGGTCAGTCTACATTCATCGGAGCGAAATATACAGAGAGAGAAAGAGAGAAGCGTGTGGATATATTAGTGAAAGGTTCAAAAATACCATCACTTAGATACACTGAACCACATATCGAATGTCAGCTCAAATTACTAGAAGTGATTCTATACTTAGTTCTATAGAAAACCAAACGTTACAAAGCGGTTTATTTGTATGCAAAATACTTTATATTTTCTGTAAGAAATAAAAAAGAATTATTGCATTTTAGCCAATTTTGTCAATTTTTAAAGCGAAGAAATTAGACGAATTTATGTCGGAAAAAAACTATCAATTGGAATCGTATTTATGTTATTTAGCCGTTTTATCGCTGCCTGTCAAGTTTGTATTATTTCTCTTTGTGTACTGTATATGACATTTATTTTGGACCTGAATGTTTTCTTTGTGGAAAAATAAATAAATATCGAATGTCAACTTTACGTACATTACAGGATGAAGAAAATGACAGGTTTGCTGATATCTTTTTACAGTGATTCTATTATGACAGTATTCATACAAGATAGGCAACATCACACTTTAGTATTCTTTTCCGCACCTGATCCAGATGAATAAACGAGTGACATGCAATGTGATGGTGTCATTTTTCCGATGAAAACAAATCATTATTATTTTCCTAATGCAAACAGAATATATTTGGGGAATCAATGGTCATTTTTCTCTTTTCGTAGTAAAGGTGATGACATAGACAAACAAAATCTTACTTATGAAAACAGTTGTATATCTTTTTTTATATCAGTTTTTTTTTTAATGTAATCAAAATCAGATTTCAATACTTGGTGCAAACTGAATGTACAGTTAGGTACATATTGTGAAAGTTAAGAAAGTTAACAATAAACAAACAATTCATTTATAACATAACTTCCAAGATAAAGTCTATTCAGATGTCAAAGTTTCGTTGTACTCACGGAGAAGTTATAAATATTCCCGTTTGAGACTGGCAGTGAAGTCGCGATGAAATGCTTTTTAATGCAGTATCTGCAAATTTAAAGAGCAGGGGGAGATAGGGTTTAACTAATATGAACATCAAGGAATGAATACACTTCTGCGCCATTAAAAAACTCCATGGAATTATTATTTAATCATGTGGCAACAACGAATATGAATGGTCTGAAATCTCGTTTTGAATTCTATTAGAATTCATCGACGGGCAATTATCAACTTTAGATCTACACTTAAACCACGCTTCTCAGCGTACATTGTTTTGGGATGTAAAAATATTTCAGGAAATTATAACAAACATTTTCTTCTATAAGGCCTACGGCACTGGTCTAATTCATAACAAGGTAAGAGGAAGTATGTCTGACAATAAGGATCAGAAGAAAGGTAATGGTGCTTCGCAGGAGAAGATATGCCATGCCTTGGCAAACGTCTTGCTGGACAAGATATTTTATATTTTTGGGGGTTGACTAATGTCAAATTCATGCCAAATAGTAAATGAACCTTGCAAAATTGTCTCAAAGAATAACGAGATTCTAGGTTTCGCTTTTGTCTTTACCTCCCCTTACCCATAAATTTAAAGAATGTGTACAAAACCAATACAAGAGCGACTGTATGTTCGCATGAAATATCAAAATTATGAAATAATGAGAATCAAGACAAGTCGCAGAATTAACTTTCTAATGACACTGCATTCCACAACAATATTTTAAGAATTTGTTTTCATTCCATTAAATCTAAGACACATATTCAGGAAGGAGATGTAATCAGATATGGGTAATCAGGAAATCCATGGTGATTTGATAATCCGTTCTTGATGTTGTTGTTTTTTAAGTGAAGTTCGAAAATTTGCGATTGATCAGTGTTATCTCTTGTAAATATCCAATGAGGAGCTCAACATTATATACCACGAAAGTGGCGAGACATGAAAGTCAAAACAGTTCTTTTAAAAGTTTCACAAGATGCCATGTAAGATTAATAAAAAAGAGAAGTTCACTTGGTCGTAACTTCATCTCTCTTTTGACTCCACTTACACTGTGATATGACACTATGTTCAACTTTACTTACAGTATTTAACATTGTTTTATACCTGGTGTGGAATATTATGATTTTAACGTTTACTAATTTGTCTCTTAATTTGGCGGTACATTCGTTGGGGTTCGAGAAAGGTTAACTATGACAGTTTTGCCGTCCCCCTTGGAGTATGTTAATGTGGTCTAAAACACACACGCACACACACACACACACACACACATATATATATATATATATATATATATATATATATATATATATATATTCATGATAAACAAAAAAAGTGACAATCAATAAAGTCTACCGGTAAAGAAAAGAGACAAACAGTTCAATTATGTTGTTGCAATATACTTACACCCACACGGCAGCACAGATGAATGCAAGAAATGCAGTCCCGTACACGATCAAAATAGCTGAGTGATAAGAAACAGTCATACACTTGAAAATAATCATAAGGACGTGATATTTTTTTTTTTTTTTTTACGCTATCACATTCATTTTCTGAACAAAACAGCAACAGAAAGTAAAAGCACAAATACAATACTCTTTACAACTATCTAGTGATCTGCAAAGGCACTTCTCTGGTTGCGAGTAGAAATCTGAGCAGCCTATAGACTGAAAATAAAGTTGTGAAAATTGCCCTCCAGAACAATGGAAGCTAATTGATATCAGCACCAACCCAGGGGCGGATCCAGAGGGAGGCGCAACCGGTGCACGCCCCCCCCCTTTATTTTTCATTAAAAACAAAAGAAATAAAAAGAAAAAAATGAGATGAAACCCGGAAGTGGCACCAGAAATATTAGTTGCGCCCCCCTTTACAAAATTCCTGGATCCGCCCCTGCCAACCTATGTATGAAAAAAAAAAAGAAGAAGAATTTAGGCCCAGCACGTATCTATGGCTGCCCGGACCCATATAACACCACGGCCAGATATTGCGTTATAGGTAAAATTCAATGGTACAAAAAAAAAAAATAAATAAAAACATAAATGAATAAGAGACACCCAAAAAGATGAGAACCTATGTAGCTGCTCTCTGTGTCTTTGACGTTCATGGGGTTTAAACTGTTTAAAACACTGAAACCTTGACATCTGGATCTTCCGGAAGTGTCTGAATCTGAGCTTCCGATGTAAAACTATGAGTATTTCCGACTTGTATAGACTTTAATTGCCACAAGCCGAAACATAATTATTGTGCAAGAGACATTCATCTTTCTCTGTTTAAATCATTCTTTGCTGCCTTATAAAGTACAATTTACAAACAGAAAGCACGCGATGAATGTTTGTGCATTGGGAGGTGCGAGGTCACCAAATTACATACTGTTACTTGAATCTTGATACAATATACATTAGGTACATGGATTACCAGTGTATTACCGATGCTTAAAAATAAATGTTATGCATTCATGTGTCTGTAGCTGCTACGGTAATTGGATTTTTAATAGTCAATCACGAATACACGCACTTGAACGATGATTGATTGGTTTCTTATCAGTTTCAATTTCATAAAGAGGCAGTCACGGCAGTATCCAGGGTGTACTCTATCCTACCTGTGTCCGCGAAGGTAGGGTTCCGCACGAGATCCGTTGAGCACCGAGTCACGTCAGTCCCGTTGAAGGAGATTGTAGCGGGCACTGTGAGGTTGTACCCGCCATCTTGCTTGAAGTGATAGTACAACCTGATAACAGAGTCGAGCAGGGAAGGAACAGATTTAGTGAAGCTTCTATTTCGATCTTCGTGCAGCTTGTCCAAGTAGGAAGGAACAACTTTGAAACTAGATATGTCGTTGTGGCGACTGGTACACTGTATGCCTCTGCTATACTTTGCATCATTCTCCCAATAGGTCTACAGAATATCTTGCCAATGTTAAGCGAGGCATAGTTTCATATCACTGGCAATTAATCACTATCTGTATACACCCAGTTTCGAGACGATACTTTGAGCCATTTCCAAGATATGGAACAAAGGAGTGAAATCTTAGCATTTTCTCTTGACCTTTGACCCCATGACCTAAATCTTTCCCTACAGAATCATTGCACAGTATTAGACCAGTTTGATCAAGTATACATGGATTCATCGGCAAGTTACATCTCTGCTGGGAGAAGTAGAGTAATTTCACTATTAAGATAGCATTCCAACCGCACCATTGACCCTTGACCTTTAAGCCCATGACCCAAACTTCATGAGGGAATTACTGTCTGGCCGTACATGTAGGCCTATAATGTAATTAGTCCCGTAAAGATACCTCAAGATATTTCCTAGATTGGAGAGAAAAAAAAAAGTGAAATTTTAGCATTTCACTAATTTGACGCCATGGCCTAAAACTTTCTTCAGAGAATCTTTACTTGATGATACCTTAATACACTAAGTTTTATGAAAATACTTTTAGTCATTGAAGAAATAGGGGGAGAGTGAGATTTTAGTATTTGATCTTGAGCGTTATTGCGCCTACAAGTTGATAGACGCAGCTTCCTTCACTCATCTATACAGATGGCTGGTTTCCTTTGATATCCCAAACAGTGCTTACGTCACGCTGTCTCCAAAACTGATTACTGACGAATGGAAGAACGGATTACCCAAAAACAAATAAAATGCCTCCGGCGAAACTTCGTGGAGATGGCATAAAAAATTAAAAACAATAGGGCCTATGTGGATCGCAAGTACAGGTACATCGTAGTGTACTTTAAAATCATCGCAACAGAGGATTGGTTTAAAAGTCCATCCCATGACAGTTACCAAAATACATTCCTTCTTGAAGTCCGATATTGTGAGCAAGTCCATCGAGAAATAACCAAACTGTATTGGCTCAGGGTGACATACGCAATACAGCCTGTCAAGTTGGTAAATATTACACGCAGGATATTTATACCATGGATATATTCTGATATGCATAGAGTTACAGAGCTCCAAGGTAAATGTATACTACAGTACTTTTTACATAGGACAAGGAGCTACACAGGACGTCTCTAAGCACCTTTGCTATGTTTCTAAGCGCTGACAGAGACTTAATGCAATGAAGAATGAACAAAGAGGGTTTTGTTGGGGGTTTTGTTTTTTTGCGACTTCGGCGGATACGTAATTACATTAATCTTGTCCGAGAAAACATGAATAGATAGTAATCCCCATAGAGACTGCATAAGGGACCTTCCATCTTTTCTTTTTACCTGATACGATTCCGTAACATTTCCAACCAACGACTGACTCCGCAGGTTCACACTCTAACTGCGTATGAGTACAAAATGTCATTATTATCTTGATGTAGTCCTGGGTGGTTTTACTGTAGCGATACAATAATTATGGGAGTTGGCAGACGGCAAGTGTGCGGATTACTTACTCGCAGAATGTGTTATTTCTTTGAGGGTAGTCTGCGTCCAGGCTGGTGACGCTGATGCGTAGTGCCCACTGGGTGTCGACCAGGGCAACGGGGTTGTCGGAGTCTTTCTTTAGATGAGCTACAGACAGCAGCTTACACTGTCGAGGTAAAAGATAATATACAAGGCGTTAAAAACGGATAGTAAATTATAGCACAATATGTAAAAGCCATCCCTGCATCGTTAATACTAAATGTGTTTATAGCTTGTGCTTGTTTATTTTTATTTATCTATCTTTTTATTTTATTTATTTATTTATTTATTTATTTATTTTTTTTTTTTTTTTTGGGGGGGGGGGGAGAATATGGGATTTCATGTTCCAAGACTGCTGCGGGTGTTTACATACTCACGTTCGCATACAGATATGTGAAAAACAAATAATTCAGATGAAAAAGAGTGAACCTATGAGGACAGGGGAAGGGGAAGAAAAGAAAGAAGTACTGATAGTGAAAGTGCACATAATATTACGGCAGCAATCACCAGCTCAGTTGTCGCAATTGATTATCATAAACACGACTAAAGCCCCCTTTTTAACAGAGCCTTTCACTCAAGAGTTACCACGACATCGTCCGGACAATCTCTTTTTACCCTACCTTTTAAAACGGCCCTCGCAAAGTTCAGACGGTAACTTTTACCAAAGTCTGTCCTAGCTAGCTAGGGAAATTACCCCTACATTACCCCGACATTGCCCCGACATTTCCCTGACAACCCTTCTATTAGAACGCTGTCGCGGTAATATTCCTTTGATACACTCAACAATGGGCAATATGGTTCAAACAGAATGACAAACAGCTCACCGATCACATGCGTGGATTGTAACCACAGCCCCATCGCACAACGGAAAGGTTGTTATGGAAACCTACCCGGAGAAGATTTCGGCGTGGTCTGTTAAAACGGTACCCCTCGCTCTCTCCTATCATTTTATTGCCCAAAGCGAGAAATTTTGTTCTCCGGACGTTGTCGCAACTTATGTCCGGGTAAGTTCTGTTAAAACAGGGTTAGAGTTTCCTCCCTCTCGTTTCCACCTCTTCTCTCTTTCCCCTCCTCTTTCTTTTCCTCCTTCTCCTTGTTTTCCTTCAAATTCATCCTTTTTCCTCTTCCTCCTTCACGGAAACGACACGTTACAAACGTACCACGGAAAGCTGCAGAGAGCTTTGTACTTTACCCCAATACAAATGTCGCTCTGCATCCACACAGCGATCTTCTGGTGTTCTGCTTTGATGAAACGTACGGACGCTGTGTCGTGGGTCACAAAGTGAAGGTTTAGCGCGATCTCGGTCGTCGGGAACCCGTCCTTCTGCTTCTTTGCCGGCGGGTCCTTGATCTCATGCCTGCGCGTGACCGGACCCAAGTCAGCTGCCAAGCCTAATCCATCAAAGAAAATGGAGATTGACTACCAAGGTGTCGTTTTGCTTAACTACTTCAACTACACCACATAATCATCACCTTCACCCTAATACTGAAACTAATCATAACCCACAACCATCTTTGAGTAAAATTCTTCTTTATACTTTCTCGAGAATTTTAGTTTTAGTATTGGGCAAGGTCAATAAAAGAATTTTTTCAATTTCTATTAGAGGGTGACGGAGTGGTACTGTACATCCGGTTGAACTGTCATTTGCAGGATTTGAGTGAAGTGTGTCATTAAACAAAATATCACTCAATAGTACATTAGATTCCTTTACTCTTAACTAGTTTGACTCAAGACGAGTGTGTACTGTTTAAAGTTGCTAATAAGGAAAAAGGACACATACAGTGTATTGGAATATGAGCTACAAAATGGTTGCAACAACCACTTGCTATTATTGGAGATCGCGATTGACCACTGCCGTGGTGTGATCAGTCAGATATCCTTGTTGACCCCCACCCCCACCCCGCCCCCACCCCCACCCCAATCATCCCCTGCCGTGCGAGCAAACATGAAAGCTGGAAATGGAACCTCATGCTAGTAACCAGGAACTAGTAAGTTCCATGCTCGTCATAATAAGTCCAATGAGTAGTCGGGGCACCGTTACATGAAGGTCGTCAGCTCTGGCAAGTTGTCATTCTCTGCCAATTTCAGTAAAATCATTGGTTTTAATTGGCCGAGAAGCTCTGGTTACTGACTGTAGCTATGGTGATTGTCAGAGGACAACTTGTCAGGGCTAACAACCTTCATGAAACGGTGTCTCGAATGATGCGACTGGCAACTGCAAGACTAGACGTTTGAAGTGGTGATGATCGGAATGCCCGGTGTAGTAGGCGATTATGTCCCCCCTGGAGAAACACTCCGGGGGACCAAATCTCCGTGTCAGGTTTCAGGATTTAATGTCTTAGGATGTGATATCCTGATTTCAACCGGCGATATGGTCCTAGGTCTTTTCAACACTGACGGAAATAGTGTCCCTACTCCCACACACAGTAACTCTGCCAGCAGCGATAGCGCCAGTGGCCGATGTGTACTGCGACAGTACAGGACACTGGGTCGAAATTTAATCATTTTAAATCTACATTTCAAGTGGTGTCTGTTTGGTACCATGACCGTATCTATTAATAGTTGAGTGGAAGTTCTGATGTGATTTGGATAACAAAATTACACTTCATATCCGAATATTAGTGTTTGATTCCAGACTTACGTGGTGACTAAGTCGCTGCGTTCTACTGTGCACAAGTAAAAAAGATAGCGGGCTTCCAACAATACCCTTTCCTGGCTTTGGTACATCAAACATTGCCAAACTTGTGCAGTAGCTTTATGACCAGGGGTAAAATAACAAATGTGATTCTGACGTACCACTGGGATTGTTCAGAGAAATGGGACTAATCAAGGACGGTTTCCTCGATACCCAAATATTTCAACGTTTGAGTCTGCATAGCGTGATTTACTGTGCCACGAGCTGAGCTCATATCAAGCATGATAACAACAGTGATATTCCCATAATCCAATTCTCTGAGCACAATAATGTATGTTAAATTGACTAACAGTGTTTCCACATCATTCGACCAGGCTAAATTGCAGATCTAAATGGATAAAAGAAAACCAATCTTGCAGATAGTTGTCAATTCTGAGAAAACAACAACTTTCAAGCAGTTTACTCAAAAAGAATAAAAGTGAGATTAGCCGGTAGTCTCAGAGAAACTCCAAACCTATTGTTATTTCTTAAATTTTGATAAATAGCAACTCTTTTACAATCCTGTGGGAATACACCTTATCTCAGGATGGCATGTTTGTGATTCTTATAATAACGGGTATAATACCAAAACTGTGCTACAATTCTTAACCAAATCAGTTGTCAGTGGCGTATCTAGGGAAAACGGCGCCCTGGGCAAGCGCGAAAATCTGCGCCCCTAATTTCTGAAAAAGTGTTCAACCTAAACCCCATCCCGATAGATACTTTATGCTTTTTCATATCATATGCTTTTGAGGTCTTTTGAGGGTGATTTAAATGTAATAAATTTTGGCGATTGAACGCAACGAGCGAGCCGAAAATGTTTGTATTTCAGCTTATAAAACATGGAATTCTTGTCATTTCAGCTTATTAATCTTACAATAGACCAGTTCGTAATTACACTCTGCGCATGAGCAGAAAAAGGTCATTTTTACCAACAGGCATTTTGGTTTGTAAATTCATTGAGATAAGCATCCGTGATGCAATAATTATTCATGTGATCCTTATATAAATGAGGCTTGCCAGCACATCCACCTGACAACAAGACTGTTATTTCGCAATCATGTTATTGCATTCAAATACAAAACATGAATTCCATAAATTGTTACGTCGGGCACGCTTATGCATTATGCCCCCTTTGAAAACGAGTGAAGTGCCTAACCAGCAGAGAAAAAAGAAAGGTCATTTGTACCAATGTGTAAATGAGGTAATTACGAACTGGCTTATTCTAATCAAGATATAGTGACGGCCTTATAGATAACGATTTATACCAATAAACTGAGGACTTGAAAAAATACTCCATCTTAGTCCGCGCGAGTGAGCTGAAATTTGCATAGGCCCTATTTCCGCGTCATCATCACGTTTTGTTCTTATATTTTTTCATGACAGATATTAGGCGAGCGAGCCGAAAATTTTTGTTTTCCAGCTTACAAAACATGGAATTCTTGTCATTTTTGCTTGTTAAATCTTACAATTCTAGTCAAAATAATAATAGTGACGGCGTTATAGATAACGATTTATACCAACAAACAGAGGACTTGAAAAAATCCTCTGAATTAGTACGAGCGAGTGAGCCGAAATTTGTATATTTCTGCGTCATCATTACGTTTTGTTCTTATTTTGTTTTGTTTTTTTGCCCCTCCCCCCCCCCATGTTCGAAACAGTTGGCGCCCTCCTCTGATCCAATCGGCGATCTCTTCAGAATAAAAGAAATTGCAGCCGCTGCTACGTGAAACATTTTGCCTGTTGAATATAAAATGACATGTGTGAACACAATATACATTGTCATTTTGTCCGCGTCATCATCATGTTTTGTTTTTATCTTATTTGATTTGACTGCCCCCCCCCCCCCGGTCGGGTCGAGGGTTTTTTTTTTTCTTCATCTTCTTCTTCTTCTTCGTTTTTGTTTTGTTTGTTTGTTTGTGTTTTTTTTTTTCGTTTTTTGGCGCCCCGAAGAAGTGGCGCCCGGGGCAAGTGCCCCCCTTGCCCCCCACACCGATACGCCACTGTCTGTTGGGATTGTATTTAGTTCACGTGATTTGTTTGGTGAGTTCTTGATTAATAAGTTAATGTTCTATACCATCTATAGTGACATACTGTAACTCACTCAATTCTTACTTGGCCTCACAGACAATGTCATCTGACTGTACGATGGAAGTTTGGAAAGACTGTTGAATTGCCAGGATTCTACCAACAAAATTCTGATTAAAACAATTTTCAAGCTCAGTCTGATCACCATGAGTGAGGTATTTTGGTAAAAGTTAAAGCAATAACAGCTTTATACAGTTTCTTTGTGTCTTTCAGAAAATCCGTAATGCTTTTGAATGGTAATTTGATGAAGACTTAATGAAGGCATTTACATATTGCTTTTGAGTACAATATCTGCTTGTGAAATTCCCGTTTTATGGACCTTAAATTTCGTTTTATTTGTCAGCGAAGATTTGCTCGAGCTATTTCTTGGGTATGGTACCATAAAGCGTTGGGGTGAATAAACCTTGAGCCGTTTCTCATGTGCTAATATTTATCAACCTTCCGCTGCCCGCCTTGTTACACTTGCCAAACGTGAACACATAATCCTTCAAGATCTGCACTGGCTTCCTATAAGATATCGTATTCAATACAAGATCCTCCTCATTACTTTCAAGGCACTACACGGAACAGCCCCGCACTACATTACAGAACTCATAACCCGTGAGCATATAAGCCTACTAAGGGCTTTTTACACTTGTAAATTTTTGCTTAGCCCCGGACTATCGGTGGGGCTAAGGGGGGGCCTTAGCCCCACCGATAGTACGGGACTATCCTTAGCCCACTTTCTGTTTACACTCGTTTTTGCCAAAGTGGGCTAGCCCCACCGATAGTACGGTACTATCTGGCCCTGCAAAATAGCAGGGGTTAGCACCGCAATTGCGGTGCCAAGCAAGTGAGTGTAAACAGAACGAAAAAATAATCCTGGGCTAAGCGACGGAGACGAAGTGCGACCCTCACTGACCAATCAGAAACGAGGTAATCAAGTGCTGCCGGTGCGTGCGTGTACGTGTACAGTACACAGCGTAATTATGAATATTCATATGGTTTGGAAAGTCCGGGGCTAAGAAAGACGAGTGTAAAAAGGTCAGTTTTCTCCTTAGCCCCGGACAAGAGATAGTACGGGACTAATTGGCGAGTGTAAAAAGCTGAAAAAATTGGTACGGGACTAACGATAGTCCTGGGTCAGAGAAAGTCCGGGGTTAAGAAACACAAGTGTAAAAAGCCCTTATGTCTCCGATCCTCTGCTCGAAACTTGCTTGTTGTACCTACCATTCGAACGAAGTCTTATGGGGACAGGGTTTTTTCTTTTGCTGCACCTACTGGAATTCTCTGCCAGACCCACTTAGAAGTCAGATGCCAATAGACAATTTCAAACAAAAACTCAAAACCTATCTTTATACGAAATAGCCTATGATTGTTAAACTTGAAGTCATTTTTCAGTAGTACTGGCAGCTCTGACCTTCAGTGTACGTATATTTAAGAAATAGTGATTGTAGGGTAATATATTGTGCTTGGTAAATTGTAATTTTTGTTGCTACATTTTGTATTATGGTTTAATTTGTTTATTTGTTTGTAAAGCGCATTGAAATTCTTTTCAAGTCTGAAATGCGCTATATAAGAGCTTGTTATTATTATTATTATTATTATTATTATTATTATTATTATTATTATTATTATTATTATCATTATCATCAAGGGCAGAAGTGAAAAAGATGCATGTTGTAAATATATGTATTCACTTATTGAATAAATAAATTCTTCATCAACACTATAATAGTTAGGCCAGGGAGGTGAGACACCTCCCTGGTTAAGTTCATATTCTTAGGGTCTTAGGTTCATAATATTTACAAGAACAATGAATTTTCTTAACCAATTCTCAATTTGGGTTTCGTCAGAAACACAGCACCGTTCATGTCCATTTGAAGTTTATTGACCACACACCGCGCATACTATTTATAATCATTCTCATCTTATTGGTATCTTCCTGAACTTCTCGAAGACCTTCGATACAATTAATCATGACATTTTACTTCACAAAATATTGTCTTATTATTGAATACGGGGGAAGGCCTTGGAGTGATTCAGGAATTACATACAAAATCGAAAACAATACATAACTCTGAACGAGAACAACTCAAGTCTATCTTCATTGTGGCGTCCCACAGGGTAGCTTGTTAGAGGACCTTTACTTTTTGTTATTTACATGAATGGCTTTTGCAGATCATGTGACATACTCTCATTTATACTCTTTGCTGATGACTCAAATATTTTCTTTTCTCGCCAAAATCCAGATACTCTCGTTCGAATCTTTAATTCCGAATTGAAGAAAAAGTGTTTCAGTGGATAAGAGCTACTGAATTATCACTTAATCTCCAGAAAACCGAGTAATATGCTTTTTAGCAATTCCAGAAGCTTTGCGCATAGGTTATTTCTGATGACTCTGCACGTATCACGATGGACGATAAACTTTCGTGGAGGCCGCATAATTTCGACTAATATTGATATCATTGATAGACTCAAGTTTCATATCAAATTACCCTGTTTGTTGCGGTTGTATTTTCTCTAATTTTACCTTATCTTGATTCCGGACTCCTAGCATGGGGTAGTGCCCATCAAACTATACTAGATATACTACTGTTACAAAAGAAAAAAAAAACCAAAAACGAGCACTTCGTATTATTTGTGGCATTCCGCCACGTTCTTATTCAGATCCATTATTCACTAAATATAAGATTTTGAAAATCAAAGATTTGTACCTTTATTTTTTCATTTTGGCAAGTTTTGTGTTTAATTACAACACAAATGCACTTCACAATATTTTCAATTCAATGTTCCCACGGAACCAGTTTTTTCATAAATATCCTACTAGACAATCGATGAGTTTCATTTACCCCTCCTGGGAACTTTATTGGCTCAGAATACATTTTATTTACACCGGCCCCAGATTTTGGAATTCATTAAGCTGTGAAGCAAAAAAATATATATATTCATCTTTGTATTATTTTAAGTGCAAGTTGAAATTCTTTCTGTTAAATCCTCTCTGATATCTTTTTTCTTTATTAGCTAGGTCTCATCAACATCAGGGTTCAATACACCATCAATCAGTCAGTCACTAAATTCATTATTTCGCAATGATTTAGCTATAATGATACTTCCACAACTGTGAGCTGTGAGCTCTGAAGCACCCCAATTCCCTGTTCCATTTCCCTTGTTCAGCGTGTATAGGCATTCTCTTTTTTCTTTTTTCCTTCCGTTCTTTCCATCTATTCTGTCAAGACGTCTTGTGTTTCTCCTGTTTTGTTCCGTCCTGTCGTAAATTATATTTGTGATAAGTATTTGTAAATAAGTAATTCATAAGATTCTTTGAGCGGTTAACAGTATACAAGCTTGTTAGTGGACCTCTCAATTTGTTTTCTTAACTAAAACATAACTTTGCATTTTTGCCAGTAAGCATTCTTATGTTAAACTGTATCATTTTATCTCTTGCAGAGGCGAATGTTTATGGTCATGATGTAATTCCTGATTTATTCTGTTTTATGTTTGTTGGAAAAAGAAGAATGAAAATAAATGAATTGAATCAAATTGAATTGAATAATCCTTTGTTCATGATCTGATTCGTCCAGATTATGCGGTAAAGGATATCATACCGTATATATGATCAGGAGCATGCAGAGAAGGGAAACCTATTTGCAAATACTTTACAAATTTCCTACTTCGTTGACTTCTACACCTGATAATCAGTCTGTTCCCTATACGATGAAGTGCAAAAAAAAAAAATAATAAAAATAGTGAAAACATTCATGGACAAGTCACAATATGATATTTATACTGCCCTTAGAAGTAGGTCCCTACATGGCAGCTCCTTCTTTGCATATTTTGCCCATAATTTGTATGTCATTCAAAGTTCATTTCGTCTTTCGACGAAAACATAGTATGTACATTTCAATTTCTCAGGCAACAGAAAATGAG
Organism: Diadema setosum; assembly: GCF_964275005.1. Taxonomy (NCBI): domain Eukaryota; kingdom Metazoa; phylum Echinodermata; class Echinoidea; order Diadematoida; family Diadematidae; genus Diadema; species Diadema setosum. The sequence goes on from NC_092689.1 coordinate 37,587,912, forward strand.
GTAAATATAACATTGTATATAGAATATAAGACAATATGATAACAGGCCTATATTGTGAGATAATTTCGACAAAGGATTGAATAGCATCAACTTCTTCTTCTGCGGCCCCTGGTATTACCTTCTTGTTAGTGCAGGATGTTATTAGTGTTATTGGATTTGTCATTTCTGTCGAGAAACAGCTGATAGATTGCGTGTATGGAGAAAAGGTGATGATTTCCCTTTTTTATGCCAATAATTGGTCTTGCACTGAGAATCATACTAGTTTGTGGGGGGGGGGGGTTGTTATTAAGCGTACCTAACCCTATACCAAAAGAGCCCAATTCCCAACATTAACTCTAAAGTAGCCTATACTGCTAGGAATCACATTTGTCAATAACCCCACCATGAAGGGACTATTATGGAACAGTATTATTATTTCTTGAATCCACTAAACAAATCAAATAACAACATGTCAGCGGCAAATCATCCTTCTGACCTGCTGATTTAAGTCCCTTGCACTTTGACGTTAGCGAATACTACAGTATAATAGTAGGCTTGTTCTTCTAAACCCACCGATCAAGTCCTTTCTCGGCGGCGATTTGGTCCCCCCGAATTTGCGTATAAATCCGCCCATTCGACCCCCTCAGCGGCGATTTGGTCCCCCGAATAGGCTTCTTCGTACAAACCCGGCGATTCGATCCCCCTCGGCGGCGATTAGGTCCTTGCGAAACGGATATTTGGTCCGAGGATACTATTTCCTAAATTCGAACCCGGAAATAAGGTCCCCCGGAGTCTTTTTCCGGACGGACATTACTTCCTACCACACCGGCAATACCCCTGACAGTGGTAAATTGTGCTTATTTATGATTTAAAGGACTGTGCCGAATAGTTTCCCTATAGGGTGCCAGGGGGTTTCATTTCCAGTTAACTGATCTATATAGCTCAAATTGTGACCATTTTCTTCAGTCCGAGGCCCCCTCCCGATCTCTTTCTCTTTGCACACACACACACGCACACACACACACACACACACACACACATATATATATATATATATATATATATATATATACACTCAGAAAAAAAAAGGTTAACACGTTTTCAAGCTCACAATTTTCATAGAATATTAGGCTCAATATTGATGTTTTATATACCATGGTAAAGGCAATTTAATTGGTTATCAACCTGGCAGGTTCATAAAACGGGACAATCTATGCGTGAGTGAACACATTCGTTTGTCTCTTACCAAGGCACAAAAGTAAAAATTGCTCAAAAAGACAAATTCTCATTTATGCATATGTGCTCTTCCATATAACAATGAGAACAAAAGACAGATCTCACACAATAAGACACACAATTAGTTTGGAAAAAAATACCCATTGATCTCTATAATGTCTTTGTAGTCCCCAAAGATAGAGGAAGAAAAAAAATACTGGAGTAGATAAAGAATCTTCTGTCAAATCCAAAATCAAATGACATTATTAGAGAAGAGGTAATATAAAAAATGGCAAAAATTTGAAATGTTACTCCGAACTATATATGCACATTGAAAACGATAACTGGTTCTTGAATTTGCCTCATGAATTCCTAAATTCCTAAATCAAAAGAATGAAAAAAACAAAACTGTCCATTCTACCACCTTTTGTTTCACTATTTCACACAATGTAATATGGGTGAAATAATGAAAAATTGACCTCGACCTTTGATCCCATTAAAAAAAAATCCCAAGAGAATCACTGTCAGGCAGGAATTTTTTATGCATATAGTATTGTATTAAGTTTCATGAAGATAAATATCTTGAGCCATTTCCGAGATATGGAGGGGAAAAAGTGACGTTTTAGCATATTTACTTAACCTGTCACCTTTGACCAATCAATGATCCTAAGCTTCCCCCAGATAATCTTTGTCTGGTTATACATGTACACTTAAGTTTTAAGAAGATATCTGTGGGAAATGATGAAATTTCAAGACTTTGACCTAAACCCTCATTAAGCATGTGCAACCGAAAGTTGATAGGCACAACTTCGTCCACTCATATATACGTCACATATTATGCAAAGTTTCACTTGCATACCTAAAACGTGTCCACAAAATTGATTACGGACGGACGGACGAACAACCCGAAAACGCTCGATACCTCCGGCATGGGGGAGGCATAAAAACAAAAGCCACGCAAGCGCCCATATACCGAGCTTGTCGTCTGCTAGAAGACCACAGTGGAGGCAATGGTGATGAAGAAATATCAGATTACTGCAAAATGTGCTGAAAATATCAAATATCTGAACTGGACTACTTTGATTTTTTTTTTCTCGCAATAACACCTACGGAAATAGGTCATGTTGAGAAACGGTCAACACATATCAGCAGCGACACGAATAGTATGAGTACAGTCCCACGATAAGAATTTAGTTGTAGCAAGAAGGTTTAAGAGATGAGTTCCAACTGGCTGTAACTAATTATTCAAACAGCTGCCATTTTTCTATTGATGCACAAAAGAATTCCACAGGTGCACTTGTGCCTTTGATGATCAGGGTTCCATGCCGCCGTCTTTTTGAGCAATCTGAAGATTCATTTTAAACTCTAACATTATATCGTCTATATTCTGCTTATTTGTCAAATAGAATGAATGTTCTCTTAATGATAAAGCATATGAAACAAAAGTAAATCCCGTCCAAGATTATGTGCAAAAATGTAAACCTGAGCTGTATGTCGTGAAAATATTTGAAACTTCTCTCACTACAAAGCCGATTTTATCATCTTTCCGGTCGCTTCCGACAAATGAAACTGATATGGTATAATTTTCGAGTATAGTTCTTCATTCATGTATATGTTAGATTAGTGCAAAGTCATGTAAAAACGAGTAATTCTGATTTTCATTTCATCAATTTTTGTACAATTTTTATTCGAACATCCCCGTGCCTGTACTATTAATATGCCGCTTGTTTTCTAAGAAGGGACGGCGAAAAGCAATTACCATCATAAAGACATATCTTCCTTTGAGAGTGACGAGTCATGATACAATGCCACATGAATCAATTGTCTTTCTATCTGTGAGGCAACTCCAATTTAGCACATACTTCAAATATTTCTGAGTGGCGGCATGAAACATGGGATCAAAGGGAATGAGAATGTTGTTACTCCATTTCTCAAACCTCCTTGGTTGTAGTGATCACCTACCTTTTACAATGGCAGCACCGAAGTACATGTACATCGATACCATCCGTAATGACGCCAGAAACCGCATTGTTTTCACTGTCGTCTCGTTCACAAGAGTTTCTATCAGAAGCTGGCTGAGGCGACTTGCAAAACGAAACTACAGTGTATACTTTCCTCGGAGCGAGCTAGCGTTCAGAGTTGAATTGAGCGTCAATGTGAGAGAGCGCATGTGAAATATGAAGTAATGGCAAGTCATAGATATCGAAGTCAGACATCTCGAGGGGCAGTCCGTAGTGGCTTCGTATTCGTGTGAGAGTTTCAGAGCAACAGACTCGAGCCTTCGTGTGGCACTATGTGCAATGTGTTGGGCACCGCCTACTCCCCTGAAGTTGCGTAAGTACTGATGCAATCAATTTTGTCAATCGTTGAGTAGTCTGGCGTGAAAGAGCGTCTGTTTGTTTGGGGGTTTTTTTTCGCCAGTAACAGTGGTGCCCTTTGAAGCTTAAAGGTCCAGTTTACCTTTGGGAGCAGTAATTTAAAAAATGTTCAAGATATCACATTTGATGCATATGTGTAGGTCTGTTGTATCATAAAACATCCTACCATATGAAATATTTGCAATAAAACCTAAAATATAAGGAGATATCAGGGTTTTTCTCAGTAAACCGTAACTGTATACGGTTTAGTCTGGAAACATTTTTATTATAACTATTGTTCACATTTTGTGTATTTAACAACACTTAACATCGATTATACGGATTCAAATTTCGACAGTGGTTGTTTCTATCCCTAACTCACATTTTAGAACTATTTTAAAGCACTAATGCTTTCATCTGCAAATGGTAAATTATGCCTTTAACAGCTTATACTACAGCAGAACATCTTGATCAAAACCTTGTGAGCGCATCAATGGATCTCATCGGTGCGGAATCACCGCGTGCTTCCAGCTGTATATAGGAATACATGACATACATGTATTGTATAATCAAACGCGGGACAATCGTCACTGGTTCTATCCATTGCATGAATGGAGAGAAATGGGCGCGGCATTATGTAGGACACTGAGCGAGAAAAATAGCGTTGGATTGCTGACTGGCGGGGTTGTGAGGTAGCAAATTCGTCGTATGAGTACACATGCAAAGTTTGCATAAAAAGTCAACATTGTCACAATCATGACACACGAAATTCCGGACTCATGCAGGGATACATCAAAAGACCTCTAAAAAACTAACAAAAGGTCTGAACATGAGAGGGTGTTCCCTACAACCAAAACATATAATAGGTCTGTCACACCCGAGTTTTGCCAGCTACACCAGCAGCTATCTTCAGTGAAAGTGTTAAGAATCAATGTATTTACGAAATACATTTTGTAAAGGCACCCACTTTACGGAATTCCTGGATCCGCCCCTGATACTACTACTATCTACTCACCTTACTACCACTATACTGCTGCTACTACTACAGACTACTAGACCTACTAGTAACTACTACTGTGCACTGCTACTACTACTACTACTGCTACTGCTACTACTACTGAAACCTATTACAACTTTCACTGCTGGTATATGCATAGTGATAATCATCCATATGAAAACAATGTCTCGTATACCCATAACAGCCTCTTCATTAGTATTACCTTAGTTCTCTCATAGAGACCTGCCTGTTTTAGTTACTTTACCCCAGCACTGTCATGTGTAGGCCTACACATTTTGCCCCTGGACAAGAGGGACATTGTCGGCAAAAAGAAAGAAAGAAAAAAAAAGAAGAAGTCTTGTTTTAGAACATTGAAACCTGATAATAAATATGTGATCTATGTACCGTCGCTTAAATAGTGTCTGGAACCATACCCATTACACATAAGTTATCATTAACAGCAATGAATATTGAGTGGAGATAAAAATGATATGCATGCATTCCAATAGGAGACTTGTTGGTGAAAAAAGAAAATGCTCTATTCATCAAGCCAAATTGTACCAGTCGTGGGATCGCAATTCAAATACATATTATGTAAATCGACCCATTGTTGAGAGTCTACATTAGGCGTTTTCACATCAGCCCGATAAAAATCCAAGCTCGAAATATTTTTCGCGATCGCAAATTAGCGCGCTATTTCATTTCCTATTCACATCAGCCCGAACATTATCAAATAGCGCGCTATATAGTTCGCATTAATTATCCTGCTATTTCGGAAATTTCCCGAGTTGGACTCGATAAATTTTCTCGATCAATTAGCGCGCTAATTTGTATACACATTATCAAATAGCGCGCTATTTCGTGATCGGGTTAATTTCCCAAGTCAGAAAACAGCGCGCTATTTCGAAACATCGGGCTGATGTGAAAACGCCTAATGATGATCGAGAGCAAAGGTGCATATTCGTCTGGCCGACACATATTAGGCGTTTTCACCTCAGCGCTATTGATAATGTTCGGGCAGATGTGAATAGGAAATGAAATAGCGCGCTAATTTGCGATCGCGAAAAATATTTCGAGCTTGGATATTTATCGGGCTGATGTGAAAACGCCTATAGTCAAGATATGATAGTATAGTGTGTATATTCATGAACGTGAACCATTCATTGTGCATACCTTTATAGAGCAGCGATCATTTGCCACGGCATTCCGGAGCTTTATATTTTGTTTCCCGCCATTCGACTACCTGCCCTCAGCCTACATATTTCCTGGATCATAACAAACAGACAAAGAGCAGAAGTTACTGAACACTAATGTTATTTGTGTTTGCGGTAACTACTTTTGGCATTGTGTGTAAGTATGCAGACACTAGCCAGTGACCTTTGCACTCATGCCGGTGTATTTTCAAAGCGAGACGCATTCATGTTGGGTACCAGCCATGACTTACAATAGGCGTTTTCACATCAGCCCGATGTTGCCAAATAGCGTGCTATTTTCTGACTTGGGAAATTAACCCGATAACGAAATAGCGCGCTATTTGATAATGTGAACACAAATTAGCGCGCTAATTGCATCGCTCTGGTCGAGAAAATTCTCGAGTCCAACTCGGGAAATTTCTTAAATAGCGGGATAGTAGCGCGCTATTTGATATTACGCGTTTTCACATCAGCCCGATGTTTCGAAATAGCGCGCTATTTTCTGACTTGGGAAATTTTCCCGATAGCGAAATAGCGTAATGCATAGTAATGCAGTTTAATGTTTCCAGGTTAGCATGCCTGTACAGTGACGGGGTGATTAAACTGCACATTACTTGAATATGAGACCATTCTGAAGCAAATAGTTTTCACACAACAATAGATATGTAATGTACTCTTAAATGAATCCCACAAGGACTGAAACAATCATCCCCCAGCATTCCCACTGATTCCCACTGATCAGTTACTAGCCATCCCCTTTAACAAAATGGTATTAAAAGTTGCCAAAGAGACGTCTACACCCTTTCTCTGTACAAGTAACCCGTAATAACATGAAAAATGCACTTGACACATGCTCATCTAATGCCCCCACCCATAGCACGTTCATTATTTACACAAAGAAGTATCACAATCATTTGGGGGAAACAACCTAATACTAGTAGTCTTTGTGTCATAATTTCCCAGGAAAGAAAATAAGAAAAAGAAAATATCCAGAAGACACTTAATATCTATATTGCTCTCTAATTTGCAGAATCTAAGCAAATAAATACATAAATAGAATCTAAGATCTGTAAAAGAATTAAGCAATACAGAAACTATTGATTCATACATGGTTACTTACTATACCATGCTATGTCTCTATTTTGCAGGGGCAGAGGACCGTCTTTAAGGGGGGGGGGGGAGGGGCTGCGGGTCAATGGTAGGCCTACCCCACCGTAGCCATCAAAAACATCAAATAATCATCTCTGAAAAGAGGCGAGATATTACAGGAACCAGTAAAGGGACAGTTGGAGCCGGGATGGTGTTGTTTATTCAGATTTTTTTTTCCATTATTCTAATGAGAACCTCAGCTCTGACCAAGTATTTGTCCTATACATGTGATTGACTCGGCCTGATACATGTCACTGAACATGTTGAGTGCCATTGCTGGGACGATGAGTAGGCCTGTACCCACTACCTCCGAAGACAAAATAAAATTTTGAGTAGCGGTACACTTCATTGTTCACAGTCCTATACATGTCTCGTGCTCCTCGGGTACTGTAATCTAAATTTCTATGGAAGCACCCAAGCAGTGCTCCATTCATTGGTATTGGACGTAATCAATGGACATCAGTATTCCAAGTAGGCGGGGAGGCTTTCATGAGGATAATTCCCCGAATAAAAACAAAGGGAGGGAAGCAAATGCTCAAACTCGTCTTTATACATTCCACCTTGTGTTGTCCTTTTTAGGTCAAATGAAAATTAAAATACTTTAGAGATTTACATTATTTTTTCTACGTGTGTATAATTGTTCCATTCCTTTAGTTAAATGAAAAATTGTTACAAGGCATATCATGTTCAGAGGTCGTTGTCCAAGTCAAGCGTTTTGCTTATTGATAATGGTCTACTTCACCTGTACACTTAAAGATTTGTAATGATATTTATGTATTATTTCACATGAATATATATTTGTAATGCGATTTTTTAAATATTTTCATGACTTGTGAATTATATGTTCGATATTGCTATTCTTATTTTCTGTTATGTACAAGTGGAGAAATAAAACTTATTGAAATTGAAACTGAAAGTGATAACGTAAGGCCACCATGCTAAAAGGATGGATGATACACGCACTCGTTTTCTCGTATTATACATTATATTCACATAGTTATTCATGGATGTATTCACATATAAATTACAATATCATTCCACTATTAATTTTGTATAATTGTAAGAATGTATAGGCTAGTTACCATAACTTTCTAGTCTTGCATTAATGTTTCATTATTAACAACATTATTTTCCCATTCAGGCATACTAGTACATATAATTTCGTGTCATATTTTGAACCAAATTGCCTTGTACAGCAGCTGTACCTCCTTGTTTTGAACCAGGGAGGTGTTATACGTATAGAAGGAACAGTAGTTTCTCCTCTGGTCATGCTCTCTATACACCACCAAGGAGTAAATGCCCTAATTGCAGGTGGTTCACCGCCGAGAAGTTATGCTCAAACGACAGGACTATGGTATCAGGGAGGTGGGAAATTATGGTATCCAGGTGCGTTGACTTAAGAGCGCATCAGTTATAACGACTAGCGTTCTCACAGCAATCGATGTGCTGGCAAAAACCAATGCACGTGCTTTGAAATAGGGCAGCGATTCAAAATGCAGTGTACAAATAACAAGTTTAGCAGCAAAAGTAGAGAAACATGCTGGAACACGCTCAAATAGTGGTGCACTTTGTTTGAAAGATCGATGCCAAAATAAAAGATAGGAACTAACATGCGCAAAATGTTAGCATCCATGAGCTTATATCTGCGAAGCGAACACTCGCGCTACTAGCCTTTGAGGGCGCAAATTGAAGAAGAAGAAAAGAAAAAAAAAAGTCCCGAATCGGAACTCAGGGTTGAACAATAGAAACAGCTGTCTCGCTCGTGTGTACAACATCATTTGTTTGTTTGTTTGTTTTGTTTTTTTGCCTAATTAACGTCGCCTTTGCGTTCATGTCGCAGATCTAAAGCTCGTTAATTCAAGCTTTTGAGAGGACCTTATTTTCATTTAATTTTATACGAGAACAGAAATGCATTTGTGTTTGTATAAAGTATTCTAAAGCAATTCATTCAATTTTTTTTCTAGAATATATAAATTCAGTATAAAATTCAAAGGAACTATGCAATGCAAATGCATGTTAACTTGTACCTGTATTTCTTTTTTCCTCTCTAGTCGTCTTGGAGCTACAGCGCGGTGCTGAGCATGACATCAATGCGAAGAGGAATTGTGATAGCTTAAAACCCGAACATGTGTGTCCATGAATGACTAAGAAATGTCATTCAATGTCTAAAACTTCCTCGATATCAGCACTTCGCAACACCCCCCCCCCCCCCATTTGTATACAGATAATTACGTTTATAAAATCATATTTTTAGTTGCTAAGTTGGCAGTACAACCACTTTACCCTGCAAGTATCAAAAACGAGATTTATATGGTAACGAGGTTATTACGAGACTACAGTGTTGTGATGGTAAGGATAATACCTCCATTTTATACGTCCTGTCCAAGGGACAGAGTGCTTTGCCTCTTACTAGAGGGAAGGGGAATGATTACACTAGTCTGACTAATTTCATCGAAGGTAACAGGCCAATGAAATCATTTTCTTTGTAAGGATTTTGATGCTTCTGTCCATCCATGTCAGTGGCGAGATGGGTGCTGTCGTTATTCCGAAGGTTCGTTATTCCGAAGGTTCGTTAATCCGAAACACGCAAATTCCCCATACCTAGAGGTTCGTTAATCCGAAAATGAAAAACGGTTCGTTAATCCGAACATTTGTGGCGTTATTCCGAAGGTTCGTTATTCCGAAGATTTGTTATTCCGAAAATGAAATTCGGAAAAACGAACCTTCGGAATAAAGAATCTTCGGAATAACGAACCTTCGGAATAACGAGCTGTAACCGGCGAGATAGGGTCAAACTCTTCGGATCCGTGTAAGCACACGTTTAGATTCTAAAGCATTACAATGGATGTCTAACTTTCCTCTTAGCATCAGTAATCAGGACTAGCACTCTCACAGCTGAAAAAAAAATCATTGCTCCAGTTTTCTCTCTTTCAATGTGCAGGCAACAATAGATATCTTGGCTTTGAAATGGAGCACCTCCCCATTGCTGCAGCTCGCTCTCTTTTAATGTGCAGGCAACAATAGATACATGTATGTGTGGTTTGAATTGGGAGAAGCGAATTAAACGCAGGGTAAAAAATACACTTTAGGCAGCAAAAAAGTAGAATATCACGGGGAACACGCTTTTATAGAGTTCCTTATTTCAAAAGATTCAAAAGATAGAGAACTAACATGCGCAAATGTGCTCATTGTAGAAAATATTCGGCTTCCAAAGGACCTATACGTTGTTGTTGTTTTTTTTATATCGATTTGTGCATTACGAGAAGAAAATAATTACATGTTCAAAACTTTGAATTCTTTTCCAAATAAATTTCAGTATTTCAGAGGAAATTTGTATAGAAAAACAATTTGTAATTCAATGAAATACGAAACCTTTTCTCGGTCTCCAAATTTCGTCCTAGAGAACGCAGAGAAAGATCGGCGCCGAGCAGAGGAATGCGAGACATCTCATCGTAATGCTTTAGACCCCAAACATGTGTTTACATGAATTACTAAGATTTGGCACTCCACCTCTCACACCTCCCTACATTAACACAAAAACAGTGCCCAAACCGAACAGGTCTCTAACCTATCTCAGAATTTGCCATGAAGTTCTAAACGAAAAATATAGAAACTTACTGTTTATGATAATGTTTATTCACTTCATCAGTTTGTTTGTCATTTCACTTGTTGTTTTCAGAATGAGCATGGCCTTTCTGCAAGTTTCCTATCGAACATCAGATATTCTTTGAACCTTGTACGCTCCTACCCCCCCCCCCCCCACACACACACATTATACACACATACGCACACATTCATAGAATGATTAAACGCTTCATAAATAAGACTGTGTTGATAAAGGCACATAAATCAAACCAATGATTTATTGCGGAATAACTGGTTCAGGACGGCTTACATGATCACGTGACATGACATGAGGTGAATAAATGCATGCTATTGCACGGACAAAACATGACATGAAATCTGGTTTCGGGGTGGTAATCGTGCATCTCTGTAAACGAAATAAAACAAGTTTTTTCACTGTTGGCTGTTTGTTTGCTTGTTTGTTTGTTTGTTTGTTTGTTTTTCGTCTTTCCAAAAAGACAGCATAGACACTCTGTAACTCCTTCAGAGACGTACAGGCAGATTGTCCACAAAGTGTGAAACAAAAAGTAGTATGTAAGTTCTACTTCCACTGAAGGCGACATCAGCGGAAACAAACAAATTACATATGTCAACTGTAATATGGTCGTACAATATAAGTTTCTATTGATTTACTGCTGGTTCACACGTGTATGGTTTGCCTTTTGTTTGTGCCCGAAAATAGTATACACAGCAATAATGTCATCATAACATCGTGCGAAGTGGATGAACAAATCTTAAAGGAAAAAAAAAAGTAATGTAGACGAACAAAATAATATGAATATAAAAAACAGAGAACGTGAATCAGTCCCACACATGATAGCTTTTTCACCAAGATATCAGGCAAGTTGAGTAAGTTGGGATGAAGAGCAACACCCGGCAAGTGTGAACATTTATTCTGAAGCACGTCCATTTTTCTCTTTGCCTATGCCCGGCATCAGGAAAATATCCCTCAGAAAAAGTAAATACAAATAAAATCACCGAGGCAATACATACAAATATCCATACCTGTTACATCATTATGGAATATGTTATGTGCAATAATAGTCCAGTACATTTAAAGTCATTGGTGAATAGCTATTGATATAGCACACAAGATAATTAAATTTGGAAATTGGCAACGATTTGGCAAAGCACATTAATTTGAACAAACATTCGGATATACTATACATTATTACAAATTTATAAAGCTTCACGGTACGAATAGAAGGTTTTATGTTCTTTTGAAGAATTAACAAAGTGTACATGTAACGTTCGACACACTCCGAGTACTAAACACATGCTGAAGAATAAAACACATTTTCTATTAAATAAAAAAAATACATAATGGAAACTCTGTTTTGTTTTGTTTTTCTTAAAGTGCTTGTCGGACCATGCTATCAAATCAGTTAGAGCAGAGTAAATAATTCATAACTGAACATCCTTCCAAGTTCCTTGGCAGGCCAAAGTTTCTCTGTTTCTTTCTACTATCAATTCTCTCTGAAATGTGACTTTGGCAGGACAATTCAGGCTGAATGACAGAGAACTAATGACTGAGTCAAAGTACGTTCGGGTTCGACATAAGAGAACAAAATTTCTTCAAAAAAATAATAAGTTTTCGACCTTTGATCAAGTTCCTTCACACACGAACACAGAAATTCACACAAAAGACGCCACATCAAACACTTGCCATGTCGACAATGCTGACAGTAAACACTTCCGCTTATAACAGATTCGTTATTTTAACAACACTGTATAATACTGTATAATTATAACGTAACCATAGGAATACCCCTCCTGAACCCTTTTAAAACTTGTGACTTGAGGGCAGCTAAATATTTTTTCACCCATAAAACCTCGGCAATATCTTTGTACAGTGAATATGGTAACATGACAGGGCCTGAATTTATCAATAGGCCTTTACTGCTCGGAAAAGAATGTGAAAATAGTCTTCATAACAATAGTCTTCAACGCTCTCTCACACATGCGTAGGATAAGCGCCCTCACACACACACACTTTTTTCTTTAATGATAAAACATACTCTCTCTCTCTCTCTCTCTCACACACACACACACACACAAACACACACGCTCACACAGATACATTGTACCTTCACTTTCACCTTTTCTCTCTCTTTCGTCTTTCCTTTTTCTCTCTCTTTTACATCACATCATGACATCCAAATTTCGGGCATATCATTTTTTTTTTTTATTCCGAGGATCACAATAATTCTTCTCAAATTACATTGAAGTTCATGGAGAGTTTCACTCCGTTTCCTCCTCTCCTTCCTCCTCTTCCTCCTCCTCCAACCCCTCGCCATCATCTTCCCCGATGCCTTCGATGCCGCCGTAGGGTCCCTGGTCGAGGCGTAATGTGGTCCTGTAATACTGCGACCGCGAGACATCTAGTAGCGTCAGTGCGGCCCTCTCGAAACCGCAGGCGATAAGGCGATTGCACAGAGCTCCGGCCGAGGCGATGATCTTGCGACTGCGGCATAGCACCAGGGCCCGAGAGAGCTGTTCCTGGGGGTCCCGCAGCTCTCTCTTGATCTGCGCCACGGTGCGGTCATCGAGCCCCTGGACGAGCTGGGAGGGGATGTTCTGAACCACCGACGGCCACTCGTGCGCCCGGCTGATGTGAACCCATGAACCAACGTATCGTAGACAGAATTCACTCATCGCACCTGGGAAAAAAAAAAATGATTGCACACTAATTGTTACTTTCAGTATTCAGTTCAATAAGGAAAACCTATACCAGACTTGGAAAGTGCCATTTGCTTAAACGCTGCTAATCCAAGCACAAGATCTGTATCATTCAATTTTATACCATAAAATCCATACCATTTTGAAATGATACAAGGTATCTGAAAGACTCATCAAGAGTTCACTTAGAATAGTTGTTTTTATCATGTGACTCTAACGTCTTTTTCTATGGGCATGAAATATCACACATTTAACATTTTCTATAAAGTTGATTGCTTTTCTTTTTGGTTTTGTTTTTCAATGTGGATAAGATGTTGGCAGGTAATTGTGTTCTTATACATAATCCAAGGCACAGAATCGAGTCCTCGAAATAAAGTCGTGAGAACTCTGGCCATTTCTTAATCCAATACACATGATAAGACTGCCATTTCGAGGCCAATGTAAAGATTATGGCTCCATTTAAGCTGCCTACGTAGCTTCCGTATCATTTCTCCGGTTTCAGACTCTAAAACCTTGCGGACCTGTTTGGATTGTTATTACATTCCACACTCTGTTCACGTTGACCGTCATTCTTTCGAGTAAAATTAGAACAAGAAAGTCATAGAGCTTTCACAGTAAACAGTGATAATACAATGATAATTAAAAAAGATGAGATAATGGCCTCTATAAAAGTCTCGTACTGTACTGACCCAGAGGCAATCCTTATAAATTTAACACTGGGGGGGGGGGGGGGGGGGGATAACTCGAGTAACGGAAAAGTTTCTCAGCAACTCTGCGCATCACTATCCCTGCAACCCACACACGGACAGTTCTCGTCAAAACCGTATAAGCCGGCTTTGGTTGGCTTACAATCTATAAGCGTGCGACAAAACTATTTTACAGTGTAGATTTACATAACGTTTTTTTACTGGTATTTCAGAGGTATTAAGGTACTATAAGCAAGTATTACTCCTGCTAATGACACATATACGGACGAGACAGTTATTACAGACTGCTTTAGGGCATCATTCTACCAAGGAGCTTCAAAGCTTTTTTAAATTCTCAGAGAATTTGTGGATTATTTTTGGTTAGCTGTTAAGACGGCTTATCTAGCTGGAGCACTGCTTCGTGACGAGTTGTAACAATATTCACCTATTCATTCAAATTGAATTGATTACATGTTTCTAAGGTAGAAGGATGCTCTGTACATGTAGATGGACCTGTTACTGTATAGACTTCTGTCATTATCTTCCACACATACATTTTATATTCCAACCATCCTCATTAAAAGAGAAAAGTGTTATGTGCGTGAAATTGTCATTGTTGAAACGGAAATTCATAGATAAGAACAGTAACGATGTGATATGAATAATTTATAATAAGACAAGTAAATGTGCAGAACAAATTGAGGTATGAAGAAATGGACGCACCAAGTCATCTAAATGATGATTATCATTATAATGATACATTCTCGTTATCACAAGCATCTTTGGACTACAGAAGTAATTTACTCATGCAACAATAAAAATAGATAAAGCAAAAGATTGATCATGATTGTGACATGTAAGCACCTTGTTTCGAATATGTAACATAATTATAGTCTCACATTCCTAGAATTGTACTGCTTCTACCGAAAGGGAACTTCTTATTATGTATAACATCTACATGCTTCCTACTAAATGGATTTTTCTTCCTTTTTTTTCTTCTTTTGTTTAATTTTGGTTTTTCATTGTCCTAATGTTATTGTGTTTTCTAGTCTTTTTGCATGAATAGCACCAGTGCGCTTAGAAACATCCGCATAAAGCGCCATATAAATGCAATTATTATTATTATTAGTAGTAGTAGTAGTAGTAGAAGTATTAGTAGTATTATATTATTATTATTATTATTATTATTATTATTATTATTATTATTATTATTATTATTATTATTATTATTATTATTATTATTATTATTATTATTGCTACTACTACTACTATTATTGTATTACCGAATTCATGTGTGACATAGGAACTCTAGGGAGCGAGCTGTGACATCACTCAAGTTTGCTGATGTATTTTACAAATCCGGCGATATGTGTCTGTGTCTGTACATACTTTGAAAATGCACAAATCTCTTTTGAAACTTTGGCACGTTTTAGCGTTTCCCAACCAGTCTTATGAAAAGTTTTTTGTTGCACTACATTGGCAATGGTGATGCCCCAACGGCGACAAAATACGAGGTCCCCACATAAAAGTAAATGTTACGTAGTGCGCCCTCTAGCTGAATTAGCATTGTAACCTTTTTCGTGTAAAATCGATACGAAGTGACGAACACGGAAAGAATACCAAAGTGGTGATGTTTTGTGATCTTTTGTTCTAGCCTAGGTTGGAACGTTGGAACCAGGTGCGAGCATTGTTAACAACAATAGTGTTTACAGATATTCGAGCCAGGTGAGGCTATTTTGAACCACTTTCCATGGAGATAAATGGCTGTAGCACCACACTTTGGTACTCTGTGTATAGTTGCTGACTGGTTCAAGGGGTGGGGTGGGTGTGTAACTGCTACTGGTGGGAGGGGGTCAACAACCCAAATTCCTGGAGTTTTTTTTTTTTTTCTCAATTCTCTCCGAGTTTGCTTGTTGCTGTTTTTTTTTTCTTTCTTTCTTTCTTTCTTTTCATCAGAAGCAATACTGTTGTCAAGGGTCCATCATTAGTCCGGTTATAATTACACGAATTGGAAGAGATTATAATATCATCCACAAGCGCAGACACACTTTTGATATAGGTGTTAAAACGAAATAAGAGATATTGCATTAGGGCTTTTTTTTTTTTTTTTTTTGTCTCCTCTTTGAAGGGAACTCTGTAGTAATTCATGATGCCTACAAATAAATAGATATACAATGATACAGATAAATGTAGACGCAAAGTATTGCGATCCTGTAGAGATGTTTGAATGTGGCCACTTTCAAAACACCATAAACATTATAGTACAGTCCTTCTAACATAACGTACATTATCATCATTTTATTCTTGTGTTTAGAAAGAGTATTTGTTGTTTCTTACCTTTCGAGATGTCCACGGATCCCAGCCGGTCAATGACGTCAACCGTTGAGCCCAGTTCGGCCTTGTCCAGCGCGCTGATGAGTTCCGTGTGTGAGGCGTACTTCCCCCGTGTCTCCTTCCAGCGAGTCAGCAGACGATAGCCGAGCAGGGCCGCTTCCTTTCCCGCCGGAATGTGCATGGGTGCCGTGTCGACGTGGAGTTCGTCCGCCAGTGCCTGCATGCTGTCCGTTGGTATCAACGTCGATACGAACCGGAGGCCTGGAGAGTGGGCAGAACAGTGGACAGTCAAAACGAGGACCACGGATTGAGAATCTTCTTAATGCGTCTTTATATTTTTTTTTTTCTATCTTAGGAGCCCTATATATTCTCGGTTTATATTTTTAAACTTGTAGCAAGATTGTAGAAAGATATTTAAAGGTGAGGAATCGGGACTCACGTTTGTCGTTGATGAGGTGTTCGTCGAGGATGGCTGGATTCTGGCCGAACCCGATGTCCTCCATGTGGGCCATGAGGTTCTCGTACGACGACCTTGATTCCTCGTCACCCCCTTTTTCCTTCCACTTGACCAGGGCATTGAGCAAAAAGAGCCGCTTGTTGAAGTCCAGGCCGTAACCCCGCGTGATCTCGGTCAGTTCGTCGTCGGTCAGGCCAAATCGCTTGACCAGTGCTACGATCTTCTCGCGACTGATGTCCTTCGTCACCGTACGCAGCACAACGACTAGGGACGAATGCAGATGTAAATTGATTCGTTTTTCACAATATCAGTATTGTTTCATGTCCCACTACACTGGGTCTGGTCGACTGCCAGTAGTTATGGTTGTAGCATTCTACTTGAAATACAGATCTGAGCAAAATTACTGGAGTTATTATCGCTGTTTGTTCTTACAGGGGTGGACATCTTCTATACAGCCCGATATGTCATTTCATATTGACACTGTCAATTCGGATGAATAGCTGTATACAAAGAAATAAGATATCATACTTTGTCTACTCTCTTCACACTACTGATTGTGTAGTTTTGATGATTATTTCAGCTAAATATTGACGCATTGAAAGCATTGTAAATCACGTCGCAAATTAATACCAAACATGTTTCTGCACATACATGTCAGTATGACACGCTGGTATACCGAGCCACTTCATTGGGTATAGTAATCTCAGTCCAGGTAAGCCTTGTTAAAATGTCTTAAAACTTTTGTCTCAGTATTTAACACAACTTATTAAATGCAACATTTAGAAGCGACAAAGAATGCAATTCTCACCATCTCTGACATCAACTGACGTCATATCAGTGATTTGCTCGGCGACCTGTGGAAGATTAATGTAGCGCAGCGCCCTCAGGAGAAGAGAATGGTTAGCCCGCCCTCTCAGCTTCTGATGTGTGTCTTCCCGCCACCGCCAGACGATCTGATAAGTTAATTAAATTAGTCAGTAATTAATTCATACACGCTATCATCTTATTCCACTGTTTATCTCTCTCTCTCTTCCTTTCACCATTGTCTAAACAGTTAGGTTTGATAGCACAACTTTAAAATTCCTAATCATAAAACTACACACTTTTCATCGCGTTAAATGACTCCTGAATATAGGAACATGCAAACAATAAGTGACATGGTACTATGCTTACGACTTGCCTGACATAGTCACCAAGAAAACATTGTGAGAGTGTAGTTAAGACATGGGTCCTGCAGATAAGGGCTTCAACTAAATGGAATCGAATTAATTCCCCTGTGTAATTTTCTCTGTTTTTCCCCCAAAGTAACACACGGAAAGCGTATAATAAGCCCAGTTTTTCTTGTTTCGCTAAAAAAAAAAAAAAAAAAAAAGAACATCAAGAACAAAACCCCACTGACCTGGTATTTGAACTCTGCCATTTCAAGATGGAAGCACTGCTTGACCTCGTCCAGGTTGACGCCTAGAGCATCGGCTAAGGGCTGGCTGTCTGCTGGTAGATGTTTGGCAACCCTTCGTAGACCTTAAAGTGTCAAGGCGAATAAACGGTATACTAGTATATAACCAATAACCTTAACTTAAGATAGGACTACACTCTAATAAGACTTCACTCCTTTTTAACGTCACGTATGGTCAACAATGTACAGGAAATACAAAGAAATTTCAA
Source organism: Diadema setosum (assembly GCF_964275005.1). Classification (NCBI taxonomy): domain Eukaryota; kingdom Metazoa; phylum Echinodermata; class Echinoidea; order Diadematoida; family Diadematidae; genus Diadema; species Diadema setosum. The sequence continues at coordinate 37,606,247 of NC_092689.1, forward strand.
CATAATATATTTTTACTTTTCTACCATCATGGAAGAGCACTTGACTTAACTTTTATTAGTACGGTGAAAAATGATTACTTTGTATACTCTCGACTCATGTCAGCAACAAGTCAAGGAAACGTGTAGGCCTACTTTTCATTTGATTAAAAAGAAATGAAATGTTGAATCATCTTTATGTTTCCTTGATATCGTTGTACGTACGCTATGTCATGAATTGTAGTTGTCTCCTTATCTAGCAATGACTGCGCCGAAAGTTTAAAAAAAGCATAATTTTTCAACCGCTTGTCCGATTTTCCTCAAACTTCGTTGATGTGCTCTACTAATATTGCTGCATTCACTCAATCCTTAGGTATACAGCATTCGTTTTTCTTTCTTTTTATTTTCTATATATATCTTTTTTAAATTTGCTTATTTCTACTTTTTCTTTTACAGTGTTAATTGCAGCTTTAACTTACGATTCTCTGTCAGAAGGTTTCGATCCAACGTGTGCGCGGCAGATTTCATCTTGACCGCGTGGAAAGCTGCAATGAGCGACCGAAAGGTGGCGCTGTCACTCTTCTCGTTTTTCCACTTGTCGAGCACGCCGTAGCGCTGTTCATCGAAGTCGCGATGGTGCGGCAGCATGCCGAGGTTGAGCACCTCCACTTCGCTCAGACCGAAGAGGTGCATGCACAGCGGCATCAAGAAGTCCTTTGGGATGTCTTTGGAGATGGTGCGCAGAACAACGTCTTTTGGGGTATTAGAGAGTAATAAAAAGATTCTCTTGCGTGGTTATGATATTCCGGAGCAATTCAACGGTGACATCAACAGACCACTAATTTCAATGAATTTTAGATTATTTCATTACCTGGAAGAACTTCGTATATATCTGCTCGGTTGCCTCAATTAACACGAGCATGGAGTTTTTAGTGCCGGTATTATCTACTAGAAGTGGCAACTATGTTTTGATTCATTTCGGGTAATCTGTTTTGTTTTTAAGATGGTTTCAATATCATTGAAGGTAACTTGCCGCTGACTTATAGAATACGAAAAAGTATAACCCAACTTTGTGTCCCATATCTCCAGGAGATGCAGAAATATTTTTCGTGGTAGTCCTTGTAGTTGTCAGATGTATCACGAGATGAGTAGATGTGGGTATTGCTATGACATTTTTGAAAAGAAAGATGAAGATTTGTGAGCAGTGAAAGCATTATTCCAATAGACTTGATACTCTTGTAAGCATGTGAGCATTGAATCTAAACAGTTCGAATAAATCTTTTAAATACAAATCTTCTAAATCTTTGATAGAATTTACAAGGCACGGCCCCAGTCTCAAAAATTCCACGCTCATTCGAATAGTATTTTGGTTATATGTAAGTGTTTATTTTGGTTGCATAGTATAATATCAAAGGCCTATCAATTGCTGAACTTATGACTGAAACTGATCCTTTAGTAATAGTATGCAGTGTCGTGTATCTTTCCTAAAGCAACATAATTATAAAGCGGCATATTTGTATTTTTTTTTATTTTGAGCAAATTCTGTAAATTTATCGTGCTTATCTTTCTCCACATAAATTTCGAAATCGCTGATTTTATGAGGACAAGACGATGATAGATAATCTGCCACAAAATAACCCTAAGACTTGTTTGCTTTAATGTACTTGAATAAAGTAACGTAAAAATGAAAGCTACAGTATATGAAAATTTGTCCTTCGAGCTTTCAAACGTCAAGGTTGACAAACTTTGTGTCTGGAAGGAGAACTATTCGGCGGATTCGTTTTTCCTCATATGATGATGATATACCTTTGGTAAGGTCTTCGTCGCTGTATTCTTCTTGAACGTCAGGTGGCGCTGGTACTTCTTGATCCTGGTGCAAATCACGAGAGAGACAGACAAGAGAAGTTTAGTTTAAGAAGTATGAAACCTTTATTTTCTTAGTCTACGGATATGAAGGAAAACTCAGAGTATACGTCGTGCAGATGGATTGCCCATATCTTATCTGCACAATGTCCTTTCCAGTTTATTAATGTATTGTCGCTACTGACGGAAAGACCATCTTTCGATAGTTAGATGTCTAAATATATAATAGGAATAGTCAACGACGACCACAACGATAGATTGTAGGCATTGTAAATGTGAGAAAATCTGTAGAAACATGTGTGACTTGATTTAGAAATGTCAAAAGGTGAGGGAAAACATAAATGCATTCAAACAGGTTAACGAACTTTCTAACCTTGAAGAGTACAAGCTTGCTGGAGGAGGCAATGTTGCCCAGGACGCTTTCCAAGTTGTTGAGCGTGTACTGTCTGCCATTGCCTTTATTTGTCGTGCCGGCATTCAGCGTAACACGGTGGAGAAGCGCCTTCCCAGCATACTCCGGCTGGTAACGCCCTCTGTAGACGCCCGTTATGAAGAAATCTTTCCGGTTGGGTCGGTTGCGAATGTACTTGACAAGGAATCGATCCTTCCGGTAGCTGTTGTCAGTGAACGTGTTGACTTTAATGTCGCCTAGAAGTTGAAGACAATGGTACAATGACAGTGTATCGATTTTAGTCAGACACACTGTAACTTTGCATACTTAGTACAATGTTACACGATGCAATGAATGGAGAACTCCTTTTGTTGGTTGAATTGTTAGCCATTAATTTGTTTTAGTCTTATTTTGTTGAAACTATTTTCGCCCCTCTCTCTTTCTATCTCCCGGGGGAATCAAACGGATATTTATGACTTGTTATCAACCAAAATTTTCATCGATAGCAGTTTAAATTTGTCACACACATAGACTCACACATACCCACCCTATACACACACATAATATTATTCATAATGAACAAATCGTCATCTTGCCTTTGGCAATATTTAGGTTTTACCAGTTCGAGGGATATAGTAAATGACATTTGAAAGGAAGTCATTCAACCAAAATGTCATCGTTGCTGCTAATATTCAACACCATGTGCTCCCGTATAGGCAGGTAGTATTAACTTTTGCCTATACATCCTGTTGATTCTAAAGACACTGAAAGAGACAAAATGTGCACTATTTTTGCGACAAGGATTTTTTTTTTATTGTCTTGTCATGGATACGTTTCGGGAGTGAAATATGATATTTTTTATAAACTCTACATCATGAACCTCGATTTGATCTTCAGATGTACCATACTCTACACCAACATCGTGCGGAAACTCACTGATATTCCCACGAATATGCAGTGTTGGAGGCAGGTGTGACCTTTACTCCTGCCCTACTAGAGAGTCATAATTTATTAATTGAAATATCGGTCATGTCAAAGATTCCTCTTCACTAATATAGAGACATGCAACTCTTTCAGGATTGAGGTTATGCAACTGTATCTCGCTGGTGGCTCGCTGTGAACACTAAAGATATTCTTTTGTTGAGTTCACTGATATGTATAAAACTTTTAGACAAGCGAATAGAATTAAAAAAAAAAGAAGGAAAGAAAAGTATTTCACGGCTCACGACCCTCCAACCATCTTTAAGTTAAACACTAGCAATGTTTTTTCTTCCTTCCCCGTTCTACTTTGCCTTGATATTCTTTGTCGAAAATGTGTTCCCCTTTTCTTTTGGAATCTAATCCAACCTGCTGAAAATGTTCTGCATCAGCTTCTTGTTCATGTCAGCTCTTCCAACACTTCGCCGTTGCTATGACTACAGTAATGATCTTACCATGAGGTTAAAGCTTAATTGGGACATCGCACTTACCGACCAGCCTGAGGTAGAACGCCTCCCCGGTAAGTGCCCTGAATGGTGAGCTCCTCATCGACTCGCATAGCGAGTAACCCTTCTCCTTCATCTGCTCGCAGACTTTGTCGAAGTCGTCGCCGTCCTTGACGAGATGGGCCACGATCTCGGTCGGGTCGTCATCGCGCTGGTGGACGGCGAAGCGAATCAGATCCCGCTTGGCGTGCGGCATCGTTCAGGCTTCCTACTTGCAAGGAGAGGTGGGCGAGAGGTATCTTCGAGATGAAGTGCCTGGAAGTGGGAACGTAGTCATGAATGTATTTTAGCAGCGTTGTATCATAACCATAGTTGCCCTAAAGAGCAGATTTGTTTGTGAATATTATCACACTAATCACCATGGAAACGACGTAATTGTAGGATACGGCAATTTAGAATCATACAGAAGAGATGGTAAGCGCAAGACTATAGCTGTGTAAAATTAGTGAGAAAGATGAGAAAGATATAATATACCAAGCTAAATATATAAGGAGCGTGGGAGTTCCTAGCAAATATGAGTAAAAAGACGAGGAGATTGATCCGTTTGAATAAGCCTCAAAATACGATATCAAAGTATAACATGTTTGCAAGAATTAATAGGTCAATGCTTCTGCCATCATGAAGTGAGTGTGTCAGTCATTATTGTACGCTACATTTGCTTGTTAATTAGTAAGTAAGTTAGTTTGTTTGTTTGTTTGTTTGCCTCCTCGTTTCCTTGTTTCTTTGCTCGTTAATTTGTGATATAGGCTTCAAAACGCTTAAATTTATTCCGATGTACACATCTATGACCCGGGATCTACATGATTAAGAATCTGAAGAGGACAAATTATGGACAGACAGAATTCTTTCACAATCCGATGGGAAAGAATTAAGGATTGGCGAGTAAAAGGGTTAGAGAGATACTCCAGCAAATAATTATCCAATCCAATGCCCCCTCCCTCTCCCCCCTCCCCCCCCCTCCCCCCACTTGCAGCAACTAGAAACCCTTTCAGTGTTACCAATTGTTATATTTGCTAGGATAAGATGCCTAAAGCAACTTGTTGAGTTTCTCTGTTGGGGGACTAAAAATACTCGAACAAACTACAAAGACATTAGGTAAACACAGAGTACAATGGAAGACGAGTGTTTACACTCTTCCTGGTTTGAATAGAGAGACATCGAGGTGCCTCCAGAATACTATGGGTAAGAAAAGAAATAAGGGGACTTAGACTGGACGAGTGCATTTTCGACGAACAAACGAGTGAGTGCATGTTTTGGAGTCTGGTTCTGTCTAACTTCGGGATGTCCTGATAAAGTTCGAAATTACTATCTGTTTGAGACGTGAGATGTCACCAACTTTTATTTCATCAATTTAAGTGCAATTGATACAAGTTGAAACATCAACTGCAGAGCTGAAAAAAAAAAGTTCGTTTATGAACACAAAAAAACTGGGAGAACTATGGGGATGATTAGGTCATCCAATTTGTCGAACTTGTAAAATCTAAACATAATGAAGAAATTGGAGTGAGGATGTTATCTGTAACCGGTAAAATATTATGGATACAACCGCCATTTAGTGTAATAAATGCATCATCAAAGAAAAGGAAGACGGGTGTGACTTATTTGTAATAAAAACTTGACAGTTTATTTCCCATTTTACAGTCTGATATTTTATTTGGCACCTCATCTTCACATGACGGAATGTTTACCGGTACACATTTTGTGGTAATGTTTAACCGTTAACTTCAAGCTCATCCATGTAGCCTGCTGAGTACACTTTATGTGGATAGGAATAATGAAGTTTTCAGGAAGTCCCTGTTCAGAGTAGCTTATGAACATGAACTTTACAATCGAATGTTTCTCAAGACAAAGCACACACACGAGTGTACATGTATACACCCAACGATTACTGAGTAAACATAGAAGATGCATGTAAATCAACATTATATGCCCAGTGAAAACAAACCCCACAAGAAACAGAATATACCGACATATCAGTTTGAAAGCAAAACTACATCTTACCTGACAGATTTAGAAGAGAGGCCGACAAACTGCTCAAAATCAGGTTAAAAATCCCCGATGATGACACGTTCTTGGTGAAGGACAGTATAAACTTTGAGTGAGTTACTATAGACCGCCACAGGATTACAACTCATTTGAATGGAAGTGGCACAGAACGCGTGTGGCGTGTTTCACAGACACAGCAAGCAGACGTTACCCCTTGTGGCGGCAGCCCGCTGCTATAGTTACGGTCGCGACCCTCAGACAAACGGGGATCCCGCTTTAGTTTGTCTCCACCCCACCCCCCCCCCCCACCCCTTCCCTTGGTCTTGCCCCCCTGTAGTCACGCTTCTTTCATTTGTCTCACTGGGATAACTATACTCCACGAGAGATAACAATGAGACAGTTTACGTCTTTATTTCCTTTTCTGTTCCGAGGATAACGGGTGATTCCTATTGTTGAAACTTACCGAGGCGAGCTATCCACGTTCTCTGTGTTCGCAAACTGTTATTGTTGCCATCTATCGCGGACCACTTGGAAACACTGTTAGATGAATGTCTTCAGGTCTTACAAGAAGAAACCACGCAGGAAAACCCTTATTGGTAACGGAAAACACGACGAAGGAACAATAAAGGCAATATCACGATCGAAGGACAAATCGCACGAAAAGATGTGACTCGTTTGCATAACTATACGCATTAAATGATTTTTTTTTCTCTGATGATTTTAGTGACACATCGAAAGCTAAAGCATCAGCATGCAGCCAAACGCAGCATTTAACAACCCTTTATGGGCCATGGTGATACACAGATAAGCAGGTATTCTACATTATCATTAAAAGAAATGTATATAAGGTAAATGAGTATCTCTCCAAGATAATTTATATCGTACAAAACATTTGTTTGTCCACCGCACTTTATTTGGGTCTAATATCTACAGTATTTCCGGGAGTATAATTCCTAATGTCGATAATAAAAATGTTTTGCATCCTTATTAATTGAAATACTCTACGAGGGGGAAATGAAGAGTTTTATTGCAAAACGAGCTAACTCAATTCTTGTCAAGTTGAGATATTTGTGATTACTGCTGCTTTTTGTGTGTGTGTGGGGGGGGGGGGGATAAGTCTTTTCCCATCCATTCTTGAGACTATACATGTATCATTACACAGGAGAAAGGAATTTGCTGAAACCTTCCACTTGTTTTTCGTAATCTACTCCAAATCAAACATACAGTCTCTTCTAAATTCGAGTGCTTGCATTAATTCGCAACATTCATGCCTGTGATAGATTAAAAAATACTCACATATCGTAGTCACAGCTATCTGTAATTAAATGTTATCAAGCTACCATTCATCACTATATTATACATCTATATTTCTCTATGTGATTATGATACCTCAAAGTGGGAAGGTCCACACAGATTTTGAATCCTGATTGGGGGGGGGGGGGATGGCTGTTGATAGCAAAATGTCGCCACTTTCATCCAAATCCGTTCATAACTTTTTTCAGTTATTTTGCAAACCAACCAACCAACACCGGCAATAACATAACCTCCCTGGCGGAGGTAATGATTTGATCAGCGATATCGTGGTGATAATTACCGATGTTGACAAAAAATACAGACTGATGAGCGGACGTTCCCTTCTTTCGAATGTCTTTCTCCCTTGCCACTCCTCTTCTTTCTCCTCCCATGAATACTACGCGCACCGCCTGACTAAGCGACTACATGTATTGTCATCATTTTGAGTAGGGAGGTGGCACCTCCCTCATTTGAGCAACGCTGCTACACCCCTCAGGTGGAGGAGCTCTCCATCGATCAAGCTTGCACAGCTCAGGGCAAAGAAACAAGCTCACTACCGCTGATTATCAGATCGTAGGAAACACAGGTTCGAGGCAAAAATTTATAATCCATCACATATACACAACCATGGCAGTCATTTCACTTTCTTGTGTTTTAAAGGACAATTCGACACCACGTTCCTGTTGGCTGTAATGAACACAGAAACACCCAAGCGAACAAACGGGTAGAGGTTCCATTTACATCAGACAATTAACGTTAAGGAATTCCAATAAAAATCTGCATATTTTCACGAAACAGATAATAAACTAGACCAATTCACATGAAATGAGATCAGGTCATGGCCTTAAAATTCTCCCAAAGACCAACACACAAATATTCATTCACACACACATGTATGTTTTTTGTTTTCTTGACTATGATTTGAGATAATGAGAAATTTTTTATGTAATATGAAAGAGTGAACAATTTTATAGAGGAATCCAATTTATTTTATGAAAATACGTATATAAAAAAAAATGCAATTCTGTTTATTGTACTTTTTTGTACAGTTGATAATTTCATCAATCCCATTTTTTTTTTAATCGTGTATATTTTCAAACTTCATTATGGTATGATCATTTTATGGAATTATTACTTTTTTGGATGCTCCAGCATTTCAAAGTAATGAACAATATTATAGAAATGATAGAACTTATGTATGATGTTTATGATTTTTTTTTTCTTACGCGGACTCTCGCTTTCCCTTTCCCTCCCATCCTCATTTCTGCCTCTCTAACCCCCTATTAGTACCTCTTTCTTTCTTCCCTTCCTCACTTCCTCTCGAGTCCATATCCTGGTTAAATATGATGTGTTCATAATGGAAATGCTTTTTGTAATTTATTTTATAACTCCTTTTTCCGTATTGTGTATGTGATATATCTTATTGTAACATCGTGCAATTCAGTCTCTGACTACAATGCGATTAAAATAAAACTATTATTGAATTGAATTGAATTGAACTGAATTGAATTGAATTGAATTGAATTGAATTAATTGAATTGAATTGAATTGAATTAATTGAATTGAATTGAATTGAATTGAATTGAATTGAATTGAATTGAACTGAATTGAACTGAATGAAGAGGGATCATCTACATGCATGAGTTGTGACTCTCTCACACACGAGACTTCCATTCTATTGTATGTCCTATCCAAGGGACAGAATGTTTTGCCTCTGACTAGAGGGGCACAATGAGTACATGATTACATACAACATTGCTCAGCCAGACTCGGGAATCGAACCCGGGTCACGTGGATTGGGAGGCAGACGCGCTACCGACTGAGCCTAGATCTCCACCTTGTCATTGCAACCACGAATATCACTATTGGGGGTAAACTTGTGAAATTTTAAAAGTCCTTGACTTTCTTTGAAGTCATATAATGACAAAACTTGTCTAATTTTACCACAGTAGATTTGGCCATGGCATACAATTGCACTTAAGAGATTCACATAGAGGTAAAACACATTGGTTTAGATTGAAAGTTTTGCTTTAATACATTTTACATGTACATACAACATGTATATCAAGTATCATACTCTCAATGCCGTATAATGGCATTCATAATCCCCAAAAATCATATATACGATTATAAAAATGATTGTAATGACAACGAATATAACATAAAAATAACATCAATAATATTCATAAATACTGCTGCTACTAATTTTCATGTCTACTAATAGCACTAACTTTAGCAGTAATAATCACTACGTATATTAACTGTTGCCACTTACATAGGTGTGTATCGTGTTGCGAAAAAACAAATCCTGACATTTACTCCATGCATCAAAAAAAAAATACTTCCATGCGAATAATTGGCTTAAATAACTTCGAGACAGTCTGCTACTATTTTGCCCCTTCCATGCAGACACGGAGGAAGAAGCTGAGACCTTGATTTCAGCCAGGCTTGGTTTACGGAAAATAATCATCACTGGTTACTGTAACACACAGCGAGAAACATGTTGGCAAACTGAATATACAATTATCAAAATAAACATGACCAATGCCACAGAGAAGAAGCATGAAAATTCTTCCACAGAATAAACCTTTGGCAATTACCTTCTGAACTATCACCTGGAGTGGGCTTTATCCTTCAGATGTTCATTCCAAAGTACAAGTGTATGTCCCTTTATGAAAAATAGAACCATAATCCCCACCCCCACCCCCCAAAAAAGAGACCTCCCTGGAATCATTCAGTTATCACACAACAATAGCATCAGAGGAATATTATTTATGGTGTGATTACACTACATGGATAATCATTCTCTCCAAAAATCACTTAAGAACACAAATACGCATGATACCCATAGGATTGCTTTATGGACAAAAGCAGTCTCATTCAAACCCATGTCAGTGTTCTAGGAAATCATCATGTAACATTTAATACATGAGGTACAACATTTACTAGTAACTGAATTAGTAGGGCAGATATGTAACAAAAAATGGTCGAGATGCTTACATCCGGCGAAAAATGTGAAATTTTGCAAATAGGGGTATTTTGGGGCGCTGATTTCAAAAATTGCCGGATCCAAGAGATCTGACCACGGGGTCAGCCGCCATTTTGAATTCCAATATGGCCGCCATCACAAAACATATTTAAAGATCCCTATCTTCAGTTCTAAATGACCTGTGAGGCCAAAATTTCTTACACAAGAGCGTTATAACATGTTGAATTTGATGGCAGATTAATTTGAAGTGCCTGACAAACATAGAATGGCCGCCATTTTGAATTCCAAGATGGCCGCCTCGACGAAAAGGTCAAAATCCCTTTCTCAAATTCTAACTGATGAGTGACGCGGAAATTAGCTGCAAACAGGTATTTTTACATGCTGAGTAAAAAAATGGAATAATATGATGTGTCTGACAAATGCAATGCCCGCTATTTTGAATTCCAATATGGCTGCCAAGACAAACATCATGACTAACATTCACAAGCATGCCATAAAGTGCAGCAAAAATAAAGCATAATTCACATTTCACTGACGTCACAATGTAAATACAATAGCGCGCACTCAATCACTTACAAATGCGCGCTCAATCATGTAGCCTAATTTACAAACCCGAGATAGAAATTTTCAACACTCCAACATGGCAACTTTGTAGGAAAATTCAAATTGGCTGCCATGCAGCTAATCAGACATATCAAATAAGTCTGCTATTGAAGTGGTCATATCACCATGCTTTTATGTATCAATTTTTAATGGCCTATTCTATTCAGAACTGAAGATAGGGATCTTTGACGGCGGCCATATTGGAATTCAAAATGGCGACCGACCCCGTTGTCAGACCTCTTGGATCCGGCAATTTTTGATATCAGCGCCCCAAATTACCCCTATATACAAAATTTCATATTTTCCGCCGGATGTGAGCATCTTTTTCACATATCTGCCCCACTAAATAGGGAGATCTACAATCCTAAAACTTCACACATCATACTAAAATTAAAAACAAATATTATGAGATTTACAAAATGCCCTCAATCCACATTTTAGATAGGCATCAGGACAGACGATCATTACATACACGATACAGATAGAAATAAGTATTCAAAATAATCCTAATGATAAAAACAGTGTTACATAGAGTTATAGAAATGGTGAGGTCATTTAATACTACTACTACTAATAATAATAAAAGGCTCGTTAAAGAAAAATAATAGAAGTAAATAATAAGAAGTCATTTCAACATGAATTGTAATTCATTCTTGCTTTTGCATGCCTGGCAAGTGTACAGCATATTTTGGCTACAGTTTTCAGTATCATCCTTGCTTTATATTGGTGAAAGGGAAACTACATTGTAACATAAGAAATATTATTTCATTCATCATTAAACACACACTCACTGCAACTTGGGGTATTGTTGGACACCTGAAAAGTGAATTTAACAAATGATAAACATTAATAAGTGAGAAAAATTGAAAACCGCATGTTTCGACATGTACCCAGGTATGTGTTAATACCCAAACATTGAATCATAAAATGGACACCCTGAAGATAACTGGGAAAATTACTAAAACAAAAGAGAATACTGTTTCTCAATCAGAAGTCAAGGAAAATCCAAATTACACCATCATCAGCAGAGCAGAGCAGAGTGATGGAATTGCACTCATAAAGTCTCAACTGAGATTATCGTAGTTACATCTTACTTTCTACAAGGACTTCCTCACAGAATCTTGCGTAGCCTGCTACCCATCAACCTTTCCGTTACTTTTTTGCTTTTTTTTTTTTACATCATTTTCCTACCCTCAACAGTTTTATAGTTCTAATAGAAATTCCCACATTATCTCCTACAACTTGGTAGCTTAGAAGTGAAACAAATGAAGAGCTGGACTTGCTAAAGATTTTGAATTTTAAAAAGCCACTCATACTGTATGTGTAGATATATTATATATCATTATACATGTATGTTAGATAACATGTCGCTACTAATTATTCATTATTGTTTATAGAACAACATACAGTGGAGATATTTCAGTCATCCAGTTACAAGAATTTTAGTATATAAAGTCAACATGAATCCATTTTTCATCAGATATAATATGATTGTAAGAGAAAGTGTATTTTGAGAGAATTCATTGAAAGCCCTGCCTGTCCAAGGATTTTGCAGACAGTCTTGCCAGAATATGAAGAACTAGTTTGACAATGTTGACATACATAACCCCTTCACACCATGCTTTCGAAGTCGACATTGACTCAGTCAGAGTTCCTGTATGTTTTACATGTAAGAGATAACGATAAGCAAGCAACTGTGATACAAACATGTACAGCAAATCATATTTTGTGGGTGTGAAAAATTACAGCTCACTGAAAAGGTAAGGACATCAAATGGAATAATACTTCGAGAATCTTTGATAATGAGGCTGCAGGAAAAGTAAACTTGCTGGTCGTGCTGTCAGTGATAATGTAAAAAAAAAAGAAGAAAAAAAAAACTTCCTTCAGTGCTAAGTTCATTGCTCTTTGAGAGGAATTACATAACTAATGTAATATTTTTATTTCTTTTTTTTTTTTATATTTTGGAATGCAGTGGAGATTGAGTGGACAATCAGTGCAAATTTGAGCAAGATCTGACGTAATTTTGTCCCAGATCCATGTTCACTTACATCTGCTTTGATGCCTAATGTTACAAAATATAAATATTACATCATGTGGTAAGCAAATACCTATACAGGGCTGTTGGTTCCATGGTCTCCCTTCAAACTATGGCAGATTAACAAGAGGAGGAATTTTAATGCCCTTCGTTAAACAAGTTTCTTTTCTTTAGCATCTAAAACAAAAGCAAAACAATGTCTAATACTGAAGAGCATGCATATACACACTAGCCAATCCTTCTCCTAAGCACAATACAGGATGATTATGCGGGCTACTCATTCTACTGTCAGCTGCTTACAAGAGTAGAAAAAGTTATATATATTTTTGATAAAGGCAAGCGACATATGCCAAAAGTATGCCTTTTCTCTTTGATTCATACTTAAATTCACAGAATTTGATATACAAAACACCGAATCCCCAACATGAAACCAATATGGTTTTTACATTACAAACATGCTGCATCCTCACAAGTCATAAAATTCATGACAATGGTTGATCCACATGTACAAACAATTGTACAGTACTCGTCTCAAGAAAAGAAAAATCCTCTGTTCTCATGGCAACAGATATCCATTCATGAGTTCCAGATTCATAATAACAACATTAGCTATTAAAGGGGTTGTATAGTTTTGGTTGAGACCTAATTTCAGGTTTCTAACATTTTTTGGTAAGGTAATGAGAAACCTCTGAAATATGAAAGAGCATGTAATTCCATGAGGAATTCAACAATTATTTGATGAAAATTGGTCTTGAAATGGCTGAGATATCCAAAACAGAGTGATTCTAATAAGTGTGGGACCCACACTTTATTACGATTGCTTTGTTTTACTTTGTTTTTAGATGTTTTAGTCATTCCAAATCCAATTTTTATCAAATAAACTTTGAATTCCTCTTAAAATGGTATGCTCTGCACTATTTCATAAGTGTATTCTTGGTATCTCGCAAAAAGTTAAAAGCCCAATTCACATCTCCACCATTACTGTACCATCCCTTTAATACCACGTCATATCATAATCATATCAAACTCACTCTACTACATATCCTATACCAGGGCTAAAACTAACTTTCTTCTTAGGTGACCCATATGGTTTGTTTGGTCCATTTGGCCCGTTTGAGCCACAAATCTTTGAATTTGAAATTTGATGGCCTAAAAAGTGACCCAAGGCAAAAGGACAAAATTCATTTTGAATTTCAGCTGCCCGATTGGACCATGGAGAGATAGCCCCTTTTTTTAAAATTTGGTGGCCCGACATCAATTTTAGTGGCCCCAGGCCAGCAGACCACCAGGCCACTGCTAAAGTAAAGCCCTGCCTATACCAACGAGAGATAAAGAAAGACAAAAAACAAACTGTGACGTTCCAATGAATATCAAACATAGTAACTACATGTATTAGGTCGTAAAATGCAAAAGTTTGTATTTTACAGGAAATTCACTGGTGAAAAGGAGACAGGATTGAAACACATATCCAGTCATATACACATCCAAGTTACACACCAGGAGAAAGTTGGGACCTCCACAGATGAGCTTAAATGTTACCATCCTCAAGCTTCAATCATTATTACCCAAACATGCAATTAAACACTTTCCCTGTGAACATGATAACATACAAAAAAAAAAAAGAAAGAACTAATTGAAGAAAAACCACCTCTTCTTTTTCCCCTAGTTTCCCTTCCCCATCCCCTGAATAAAAAAAAAAAAAATGGAATACCACACCACATGCATCAACTTCTGAGCATAGAATTATCACCATGACTACCAGATAGACACATACAAAAACTGCCTATACGAAGAAATGTCACACAAATACTGATATGGTTATGTCAGTAATGACATCTGCATGTGTTCTAAATTCCATGGTAGTTTTACAAGGTAAACTGCATGTGTATCATGCCTCTTATTTCAGCTGCCCATGCATTTAAAAGGATGCTTTATCAAGGCAATTGAGGGGATCATGACGAGATGTACACAATGAGATTTTGACGGCAACAGAATATATTCTGTTTGGTTTGGGGGTTTTTATTTGTTGTGATTGGTTGATGCACTGACGGTCCAATTAGACATCATTAACTCCATCATGATAATTCATAATCCAGAAAAGAAAACATTACCGTCTACAGTTGAAGAATTGACCTGCTTTAAAGTTACGGACCCAAGGACCTACGGTTCCAGACTGTGCTGTTGTATGGACCCACGCTTAAGCATCTGCTATGTGTTCAGAACGTCAGTGTACCTTTCGCTCTGCAAATTTTGCCCGCCAAGATACGTGCTTCTTTCATTTGCCATTACTCCTGTATACCGTAGGTATTGTTGCCTGCCTCTCACATCTTTCCACAAGAGGGGCTACCCTACAGGTGTTGCAGTTGGAACAAATCACCATATTGTCGCCACCACTGGCAGATTATCTACATGGCCCAATGAGAATGTCCGAGATTGAGCTTGTCTTTAATCTTTGCACGATGTTTCCATACCAGTTTCCTTTTGCTCAACGACATCGAAAGTTGGCATCGGCTCAGAGAATGATGCATATCTCCTCCGGTGACACGACATTTCCTCCTGCGATAATTGCTCTGGTCTTATTTTCTCCAAGGTCGTAGGGTTAGGGTTACGGTTGTGATAGGGTTTTGGGCTTAAATTTGATGTGACGATTAGGATTAGGGTATGGTTATATGTTTGGATTTAATAGCATTCAGATATTTCATGGGAGCAATTGTCGCAGGAGCAAATGTCATGGAACCAGCCACATCCATGGGGAAACAAGATACATCTGATAACGGCCCATGCTGGACAGCGACAGATTATAGTGGCCACCAGTCACACAGTACTCAACACTTCTATAATAAACTCTAGAGCATGCTGCCAAACTCTGAAATCTTTTCATGAATTAGAAATTTCTGGTACAAAATAGCATTAAATACATTCACCTGCTTCCTCTGACAAACACTACGATTAGAGATGACAATTTTCTTTCAAAATCATGCATAGAGATATTTCATAAATATGAAAAAGTATTAATATTCAGACTTTCTTACTTTTATTGACCCTCTGTTTCTCAGACCTCACTTTATCAAAGTTGCTTGGCATTTTTATTAAGACGTACAACCGGGCTAAAAGTTTTTGAAATCTCTCTATGAGTAAATAAGAGAATGTGATAACATTACGTGTGCCAACTTTTTTAACCTCTGCCTTGCCTCTTTAGGATTATGCCTTGTTATACCGGTAATCATCTTCTCCACAAATTCTACACAGGTTCAAATTGCATGCATCTGACACATTCCAAGTATGAGACATGCAAACACAGAAACAAGAAAGTAATCCCTACAGAAAGTAACCCATATTAACAAAAGATTGGAAGAAAATGCACATGCTAGGATACTACAATATCAGTACGATGTTTAGTTTATAGTGACAGCTCTTGTACAGGCAGCCAGGATGGTTCATGTCATAGTAAAGTATGACCAACTTTAGAGGTGAATGTGCAACTCTGTATATTCACACATACACACTAAAAAGAAAAAGAAAAAGAAGAAAATGGACCTGGGTTTCTATGTCAAGGGTTTGAATGGGTTTCAATAATGCCACACGCAGCATGGTGGCAAGTTCACTGTGCTAACACATATTCACATTATCAATGTGGAGTAACGTGCACCTTTGAAAATATCAATCATAACTAATCAAAAATTATTCTTCAGGTCTAACTTATCTTTCATCTTTGAGTCTTGGCTGTGCCACTTATTGCAAGACAAACACATTAAGGTATTGGGGGATTTTGCTGCTGACTCTTGGCATCAGTACATTTGCAACTTTCATTTTTGCCTTATATCTTGCCTCAAAGAAGATAACACAGAAGTGATTAAATCATTTCAATTAGTGCAAAAAATCAAAAAAGAAATTTGTAAATGTCAGCAAATATGATAGAGAAACACAAAGTCTAATCTTCTAAAATGTGTTGCAAATTTAAGAATCAGGCAAAAAATATAGCAAGTCAGAGGCTCTAAAACTTTTGCAACCTAATTATGCATACATGTACATGTATAAACCACAAAAAACTTTAAACTGTATCTCATAAAGCATTGACAATGAATAACAAAACATTAAATTAAAAAAGATACAGCACCAAACCAAAGATAAGTATTTACTGAGATTCGCTGAGTTAATGATGAACAAAGCAATATTGAGAGGGCTTTGCAGGGAATAATTTTCCTGGTATCGCATCGCAATTCGCTATGCATTTTTATACTACTGCTACACAAACTAAATTTTGTGTGGCAGTTTTCTTCCATAGAAGTGTACAGAATACCATTTAATATATCATTCATCAGCTGAAATTGTTAATCAAATTTGAGTTGGAAAATTATTCCCTGCTTTGGCATAACATTAATGCAGTTCAACCCCGTAAAAACGAACAGGGATATAACAAAATTCTGTTACAACGAAGTCAAAATTCAGGTCCCCATATTATTATCTTTATAATCTTTATATACTTATTTGTTTGGCTATAATGGAATTTCGATGCAATGGAAAAAAGTGCCAGTTCTCTGGAGTTATTTTTTTTATAATAGGAGTTGCCTGTACATGGTTTGATAATTCATATCATCTAGGTATTCAACAATGATAGCTCAAAAAAAAAAAAAAATCATAACAGATCTGGTATAGTTTTATCTTGAATTTCAACATGATTGCCAACTTTGCATGAATGTAAGAGTAATATGCACAGTCATGTCAGGGACTTGAAATGATCATACATACATGTATACACAAGGAGAATAATTCTGCCCATTCGTGCAATGCTAATTCCTACTGCTGGGATGGAGAGTACATTAAAAAGGAGAACAAAATCATATATAAGTCGTTGGCTGTAAAAATAATAATGCGATGGAAAGGTTTTTTTTAAAGTCATAATTTGTACAGTTTCACAAAAAGGAAATATTTACAGCTTGCAAGACTTAAAAAAAAAAAAGCATAAGGAAACCCCTTGTAAATGAGCAAACCAATGCTTTCTGCAACTATTATGTAAGAAGTGTTGTGGTCATTGAAGATGTGATTGGCTTGATTGTGGTCCATGCAGAGGGAATCGATGTTGCTTTTTATCCTACAGTACAATCATGAAGGGTCTCTATGTACTGCATGAGCATTTTTAGGCCAAAGATGTAGTTCTCGTCTCGCGTCGTCGACTCTATTGCGTGGGCAAAGTCAATCATCCTGACCTCCACGGGAGGTGGGCCTCTCCGTTCCCTCACCGGTGAGCTGCCATCAGAGGGCTCCCTCGCTTGTGCCGCAGATTGATTCTGCACTGATGAGTTGGTGTCGCAACTACTTTCGTGACTAGTTCTTGGGCTGCGAGTGGAATGGGAGTGATTGAGAAGGCTTCCACTCATGGGACCATTGACGGACGAGTCTCTCTCGCATGCTTGGATCCTCCGGGCGAATGAACTCTTGGATGGGTCGTCCTGGCAAGTGGGTTTGCCACTATTGCTCTGCGTGACACCTTCATCACATTCATGTCTGGATTTCACACCATTGCAGTGAAGAGAACCGACCAGCGCTTTCCCTTCACTGGCACCTCCAAGAGGGGAATTACTTTGTACATCCACATCCCTACTGCACACCGAATCGCCTTCTTCCCCTACGAATACCACACCATTGTCAAAGTGGCTCCTGCCACGAGTGCTCTGTGAGTTCTTCTCTCGATCGTCTTCCCTGCTCATCTTTTTCCGCTTCAGCGGATAGGTCTCTGGTTTCTCGCTGTCGAGCGGGGTGGCACAGTCATGAGTCCTATCTGTGCCATTGGTGGGTGGGGTGGAATGTGGGAGGGGCGGGGTGGGGGGCTTGAGCACGTCCCGGTAGGAGGTATCAGCCTCGTAGATGAAGAGGAGGGAGCTGGAGTAGAAGTGGTAGCAGGTCTGGACCTGGAACCAGTCCAGGATCTGCTGGAGACGTACCAGGAAGGAGTACATAATGTCGGTCCGGATCTGCTCCTCCACATTGAAGAACTTGGCAAGACCTAGGAGAGAGAGAAGAAAGATGAGGTGCTACATTCCTGAATGACGCAAACATCGATCAGTATATCAAAACATATGTTTGCTCTTCAGCAATATAGCTGATATATCTAAAGCTTAGGTATCTAAACCACCTCAAACAGTTACTAATTAAATAAAACCCCTCCCATGGACTTACAAAGGATGCACTACACCTTGACCTGTCAAGCAAAATAAATGAATAATCATGATATTGAAATTTCATAATCAAATAACAACGGCACACCTGCAATGGAAAAGCCACATCTGGAAAATCAACTAAAAGTGACATATTTGCATGCAAACATCTGGATAAACGGATTTGAAACTACAGCCACAGACTGAGTTACACGAACATGCACAAACATACACACACACATAATGTGGGCCGCCATGACAACAGCAGCTCAGCGACTGCTCTTTTGAATCAATATTCATTTAATCCTGAACACTGTCATAAGGAATGAAACACTTGAGAGCTCAGTTTCACAGATTCTTGTCCTCCTCAAAATCAATGTTTGTACCTACAATACTTCTCAAACCCTTGCATTTCCTTTCCTACACATGCACTTGCTTCGCTTGCAACAGACAATGTCTGTGAAGTTTCAGATGCATGTAGGATTTGAATCAATATGTATGAAGAACATCTAATTTCTATCAAAAGGAAAAACAAAATCTGATGATCAAAACTGACAAAATACAAAATGAATCTTTCTACTGTGTCATGAACAAGCATCTCTCATCTTGAATAGATTTTTGAGCAAACAAGAAATATAAAAGAGCAAATAATACTCTGTATAATGTGCTCACTATCAGCCTTGCCCTCAGGTAGGAAATAACAGTGACTGGCAAAATACGTTTTCAGTCTGATCTGCTCCCATCAAATGCTCAAATACCCACCTTCAATCATAGAAGTCACGTCCAGCGATCTTCCATACTTTTTGTCGTACTGCGAATATCTCTTGCTCAACGGATGGTAGATCTGTAAAGGGACAAGAGGGGAATACAGAAGTCATGAAAGTAGCTTTTCTATAAAAATCATAGAAATACTGTTAACCCTATTCTAACTGGGGGGGGGTCAAATTGACCCCCCCCTCGACGTTTCGCGCCACGATTTCGCAACGCGCAAAGATTTTGCCGCGTCGTTTCACGACTTTTTTCATTGAAGTCTCCCGCATATTTTGAGACCAAATTTGCGACGTCGGGGTACACCGTTTTGAAGTTACGTAATGTTTTGTATATGCATGTCAACCAAAAAACAGTTCAAATTCATGATATCGTGTGCAAATCCAATGCAAATTGTGTTTTTTGGTTAAATTTATATAAATTAGATTATTTCAACTTTTAACCATTGAAATTAATCAATTCTAGTGTAGATAAGCCTGAAAAAGTGCCTACAACAAATTTTGGCAAAAAAACAATAGAAAACAAAAGGTCGAAAAAACAATAAAATACATAAGAAATTAACAAAACAATAAAAAACATAAGAAATTGATTTCGATTGTGCTAATTTTTTTCAAGAAAATTGTTTGATGTGTCTTGAGGAATTCTGACACAAAAATTTAGCAATCCTCCAGTCTTTTTAATGGAGTTATAGGTGAAAATATGATTTCATGCACAAATTTGCATAATTTATTTATTAAAAATAGAAAGGCAATATTCTTCTATTGTATGACCATGTTATCTTGTAGTTTACATCCAGCTCTATCTTCAGGCAAAATTTCACGGCGATCGCACGATCGGCGGCCGAGATCTGAAGGGGGGGTCAAATTGACCCCCCCTCAGTAAAAACTTGGTCTCAAATAGCCCAGTTAGAATAGGGTTAAAGAGAATTAACTCGTTGAGGACGAGTCCTGAGTATGCACAGGCAAGTGTCTATGGAAAATGCATGTTGTAGCAAAATCAGTCTTCAACGGGTTAACCTATACAAGCCAAGATATATTTTTTTTTTCATGAGACACAAAAATTACTGAGAATCACGTAACATTTAAACAGAGTTTGCCAGTAAATACATGTATCACCTCGATTAAGGAACATAAGTGACAATGAATGTCTACCTTCATTTCAAAGGGGGACGAAAAATATTTCATTTTGGGATCTGTTGTTTTCCAGTAATTTTCAATAACATCTTATACATGAATAACTGAATAGCAGTGGTTGACAATCTCCACCGAACACAGTAACATATAAGAGCAGATATTTCTGGTATAACATGTCAAATTTTGAGTGATATTCTATGACTCAACAGGGAATTGATTTGTTTTGTTTTGTTTGTTTGTGTTTGTGTGTTTTGTTTTGTTTTTTATCCAGGGCTCTGGGCCAAAGTTTACAGTGTACCCATTGTGAATCTACATCATGCCACAGACTATTCAGAGCAGAGCTTGTTGAGGTGAGAAGCCCAATTGAGCTTTGTGTGGATTCACAAAAGCATGCGTAAGAGGCCCCAGGCACCCAACATTTTGAGAACGTAGAATCTGCATTTTATCAGCACTTGCTGGTAGAATTTAGTGCCTGTGTATGCGGTACTGGGTACTGTTATGCTTTAAGTGCACAGTTGAGGACTGGATTTTGGAGGACAGTGGGATATTGGAGCGCATGAAATAGTAAAGCTTCACAAATCTACATATTTCTTGTCCATGAGAGACACTCTGCAATGTTTTCCCTTCAGTCATACCTCCAGGCTTCAAAACTCAGTTTGATCCTGTATCTGAAATGATGGCAGATTCGCTAATGGAAAACAAAATGTAAAAAGTTGGAGGAATACTACATTGTATCTATACGCCACATATTTAGTAGGTCTAACTGTTTGCAAATTGGGACTGCCAAATAGATTTGTTAGTGGTTGAATTTGCGATCATGGAGTACAGTAATGGATGGAGAAATGTACACATGCAAGTCACATTCATGTCAGGCTCAGAGTTAATACTTTGATGCGTTGTACATTTCGAGAATGGCATCCAACACGCGAAATTAGCAAAAATAAAATCTTGCAAAATATATGGTATACATACAGTACTCAACTTATTGCCTGCAAGTACCTGAAGGTTCCTGTACAAAGTCAGCAGGGTTTTTACTATCTGCACAGAAGAGCCCAGTTTGGTGAGGAAAAATGCTGCATATTTTGCTAAATTTTGTTTTGATCAGATAGCGAGGCTAATATCAATCCAAGTCTCTGAATCAAGTGGACTAGTTGAAGTAAATTCAAAGACAACAGAACCCCCCCCCCCAAAAAAAAAAAAAAAAAAAACAACAACAACAACAACAAAAAACTCAACAAACATACCAATGAAAAACAAAAACAACAACAAAAATTAACAGGACCATCAACATTCCTGTCTACGCCTTACCTATGCACAATCAATATTCTTTTCTCATCAATTTAACTAGAAATGTGTCTCATCTATTTTCATTGATTTCTCTTTGTTTCCAGAAACTACACGGTATGCTAAGGTTTACAACTCGGTGATATACATTGTACATTGTGATTTCCTGGTTTTATTCCTTCCTGACAGCCCTTGGACAGAAAGAGAGAGAGAGTAGAAAAAGAACAACAAAAAGAAAAAGAAATGCTTTGTTCCTTTTTCACAGCCCTTTCACAGAGAGAATGGGGGAGGAAAAATTTGAAAAAGAGAAAAGAAATACAGAGAGCGAGAGAAAAAAAAAAGTGAGGACAGGAATTCCACATATTTCATAACTCTAAAGCCCTCATTGTTACATTTACATAAGTAAACATATGAGCACATTTGGGTTTCATTCCCTTTAAAACATTACAACATCACACAAATGCCAGCATACTCTAATGTGCTAGCCATTATTGGCTGACACACTGACCCACACCATATGATACTATTTTGGTATCAACTGTTATTACAAATATTTGAGGATTGGGTTAAAATAGTTTGGAAAAAAAATGAAAGAGGATGTGCAATTAGAGTGAACAACCCTTTGTCATCTACTCTGGGTGCAAGTATCAAAGCAATATCAACGTGAAAACTATGGTTATAGGTAATACCATCAAAACAAAACAAATATTGTAGCAAAAAACCTAAACTGGACTGATGCAGGGTGCTATTGGCAAACTTTAAAGGACAAGTCCACCTTCATATACCTGTGGATTGAGTGAATGCAGCAGTATTAGTAGAACACATCAGTGAAAGTTTGGGGAAAATCAGACGATCCGTTCAAAAGTTATGAATTGTTAAACTATCTGCGCAGTCACTGCTGGATGAGAAGACTACTAGAGTGTATGATGTCACTTGCTTAAAACGATACATGTATAAGGAAAATATATAGAGAATTTCACACAATTTTACTTTTTGAAAAAAAGTGCACATTTCCTCGACTCAGCACCGACATATGTTAAGGGTAATATTATTCCCCCTTGCCTTCGGAAAGAGGGAAGCCAAATGTTCTTTTATTATGTGAGAAAAGTGAAAATATCTTGAATTTTCCCGATTCTCTCTGTATATTGTTGTACACATGTGACATCACAAGCTGTAGTAGTCTACTAGAGTGTATGATGTCACTTGCTTAAAACAATATAAGGAAAATATATAGAGAATTTCACACAATTTTACTTTTTGAAAAAAGTCCACATTTCCTCGACTCATCACCGACATATGTTAAGGGTAATATTATTCCCCCTTGCCTTCGGAAAGAGGGAAGCCAAATGTTCTTTTATTATGTGAGAAAAGTGAAAATATCTTTAAGAATTTTCCCGATACTCTCTTTATATTGTTGTACACATGTGACATCACAAGCTGTAGAAGTCTTCTCATCCAGCAGTGACTAAGCAGAAAGTTAAAAAATTCATAACTTTTAAACGGATTATCCGATTTTCCCCAAACTTTCACTGACATGTTCTACTAATATTGCTGCATTCACTCAATCCACATGTCTATGAAGGTGAACTTGTCCTTTAAAACTGTTTGAGAGGAATACAAAGAGCAAAGACAACTTTTGACCCTTGTCACACAGAATAGCATACCTGAAGCCAGGCTTGAAACCACACAACACTGACACTCTCTATTCACTGTCAGCTCACGTGCTACCATGTACATGTATCTAAAGACAGACGAGCCGTCTATGAATACCTCCCAGTGCTATGCCTTGACATGCATCCAACATACCACAGCCTAATACTGTTGTTGGGCAAACTCCACATCACACTGAAGTTGTCTTTAACCCATTGAAGACGGGCTGATTTTGCTACAACACGCATTTCCCATAGACACCTGCCCGAGTATACTTGGGACTCATCCTCAACGGGTTAATGAATGGAGTAAAATTACACAACCATGCTATGAGTTTAACGACAGTTCCGACATAAACAAATTCACATGTGTCCCCAAAACAGTGAGACCGGTAGCAACCACACATGGTAACTACAGGAGGTGACAATGCCAAGACTTCATAACTCTTCCATAAACGTCAACAAATCTCTACTAAATTTCCTTGTTTTGTTTTTTTTCTGACATTATTTCTTCTTTCTAAATTCCACAGCATGTGACTGAAGAGTTTCAAGGTGACGGTAAAGAAATTGTCACCTTTTTACTTTATGCAAGTGGTTACAAACCAGTATCGCCGTTTGATTTTAAAAAAAAAACACACACACACACAAAAAAAACTGATACTTCAAAATTCCATGATTTTTGTTTTTATTTTAGGTCCTACTTTAATGATTCATACCATTCTGTTCATCTGAATTTTATACATGTGTATATACTTATCAAAGTCAACTTTGACATGGTGTGGAATTTGCATTTTAAATATTCAAAGCAGACAGGAGTACTCACACAGCAGGGTGTTTTCTTTGTGTGTGTGTGTGTGGGGGGGGGAATGCAGTAGGAAATGGAAACTTTTACGTGATACTTTGGTCATGAAACACGATGCAAATTGTGTAAGTATGAGCAATGCAATAGAACAAAAAAGAAACAATAAGAAAATGGAAAGAAATAATTAAAGAGACAGAGAGAGGATGATAAAAGTGAAATAACAGCCTGGGAAAAGGCTATGGTCAAGTACAAGTGTATCTATGGCAACAGCTATCAATGCCTGAGATTTTTGCTATGTAACCCCCTCAAAAAAGAGGGAAATAGATAAGTAAATAACCCTGAGAAGGAAACTTCCTCTCATATTGCATTAAACTTGTGATACTTCCTTGTGGAACTGGCATCCATACACACTCACTTTGGCTCCAGAGAAAATGCTCGGGAAAGTACAATGTAGATGCTCGTTTGCAGCATGCGACTCATTTACAGTGTATGTACAGGTGTGTTGGTGTGTGTCTGTGTATGTAGACGAGCAGTGTACATACCGATTCCGTACTTGTTGAATTTGAAAATGAAGTACCCTACAAAACCCATTATGATGACATTTAAGTGATCACACTTCAAATTAGTCTTCTCAATCTCGAGGCTCGAAAGCAAGGCAGAGTCAGAATTCTATTGCGTGAATGAGATGCTAGGGAGTACTGTGCAACCTACCGCCAATATTGCACGAGTCAGATACAATGTGTATGAGTGCAAAATATCGCTGCAACACAGGCAATTGTTGTTGTTTGTTTTGTTTTGGTCTGTCTTTGTTATTGTTTTGTTCTTTTATTTTGTTTTGTTTTGTTGTGTGTGGTTTTTTTTTTTTTTTTTTTTTTTGGGGGGGGGGGGGGAAGGGGGTGGATGCATTTCATGATGTAAGTGCCTGGTAATGGACTGAATGATAGTATACAATATTAATGAGAATGGAGCTCCAACAAATTTTAGACACTGGACACACTGGCAAGTGTATCAAAGCATGTGCACTGTACTGTACATGTATGGGCTAGTGTCCCTCAAGTCAAGCAGTGAGTCTGTATGTAGGCCCGACATTTTACATGTACTGCTTTGGGATTTCTGGCATTCTTATGCAGTTTTATAGGGACTGCTGGGAAAGTGTTCATCCTGGCAAGTTACAGAGTGTAATTCCTTCAGTGCATGAGAACTAGAGACAATGCAAAATGGTGTTTACATGGAATATTTCACGGTGTGGACATTAACATACTGTATACGCCGAATATTTCGCGAGGTTTTTATTTTCGCGAATTTTGAGAGTCAGGTGCTATTCGCGAAATTAAAGACATGTGAAAATATTGACTCTGATCCTGATGTGAATGTGACGTACGCATGCATGAACACTTAGACTCGCGAAATATATGGCATAATATACAGTAACTTTAAAAAAATACTGTGATAATAATAGCTCACAACATTTTGGGAGTTGTCATAGTTACTCCCATATGCTAAATAACAAAGTTTACTGCAATTGGACGGGTGCAAATATAATTTGTGCATATAGTTTTATCCGGCAACTGCATGCTCTGAATATCAAAAATCCTGCCATGACAGCATGCAAGATGCACTTCACAAGTTTTGATATACAAGATGTAGACATTCCAAGTTCAACAACAACAAAACAACAACAAAACAACAACAACAACCCCTCTTTTGTAGTTTTGTATAACTACAGTGAAAAACATTAATGATGTTCAATATGTTGTGGCATACAGTGTAATATCACTGAGGAAATGCAAATTTTGTACCAGTGCCAATATGAAATGGGATGCCAATGAATCATGCACACTGATCAAGTGTATACCATTAAGAGAATGTCTCAAATTTAAAGGGAACCCAAACCCAAAGAGCAATGTGGATTGAGTGAAAGCAGCAACATTAGTAGAACACATCAGTGAAAGTTTGAGGAAAAGTGGACAATTGATCCAAAAGTTATGAAATTTAAAGTTTTGGTGTTGGAACCGCTGGATGAGGAGACTACTAGAGGTTATGATGTATGTGTGGACAACAATACAAAGAAAATATAAAGAAAATTCCACAAAAATTCACTTTTCTAGCATTATGTACGAGCACTTGACTAACCGCTTTCAGAAAGCAGGGGGAATAATTGCTACCCTTAACATATGTCAGTATCAAGTTGATGGAATGTGTAATTTTCATGGAAAATGAATTTTTGTGGAATTCCCTTTATATTTTCTTGTCCACACATACATCATAATCTCTAGTTGTCTCCTCATCCAGTGGTTCCAACACCAAAACTTTAAAAATTCTTAACTTTTGCATAGATTGTCCAAATTTTCCTCAAACGTTCACTGATGTGTTCTACTAATGCTGCTGCTTTCACTCAATCCACATTGCTCTTTGGGTTTGGGTTCCCTTTAAGTGTGTTTAAGTGTGTAAAGTGCAGTACATATATATACAAATGTGTAATAGTAATTATGTCACTCCGCTGCAATTCCACTTCTTGGGTCTTTCTATGTTGATGTATTAAGTGTCTGTCAAGGATTTTGATCAGTTGTACTTTCCTATGATGTAAAATGCAGCTCCAACAACTTACAAACAGCACTGTAAAAATTAGATACTACTTATTCTATTCACGTCTTGCTATTTTTTAACTTGTACATTTGTATGCTGATACATTTGTATGAATTGTAATTTGGCATTGATGCAATGCAAATGAAAACCGAAAGGCAAACAGATCAGAAGTACATGAATTCACTTCTACATTGCTTCATACATTAACACTGTGTGCATGAATGAAAATGAAAGAGTGGAATGTATTAGCACCTTGTTTACACATGATATTTCTTTGTTATGAAGCAGTCTCTGTTTGATAATCATCTGCCTTGTTCATATTCAAATATGTACCAAAAAGCTGGGTTTTTAATGCAACAATAGAACATGAGCAACTGCAGCTCTAGTTAGCTTTCTTCTCTTTTTTTTCTTCTACCTGTCCAATTATTTACCAATTTATTTAAATTTGCTGGAGAAATCACTGTGAGCTATGAGTTACCAACAGAAGCCTGAAGGACATTGTTATCTCCACATTAAGCTGAAACACTGATTTCTCAAAGTGACCCTCAGGCACACACCACTTACCTACGGTCGTATTTTGTTATAGAAGAAGGCTGAGTGGCACAATGATTTTGCAGACGACACATAATTGAATTAGTGGGACTGAAATAGCAGTTTGATACAGTGTAGCTAATAATTTACATACTTTCCTCACATAGTTCTGTTTGGGATATATACGTGGGGATACACTTGTAGGGTATTTTGTAAGTTTCTGTTTTTCAGTTGTACAGTGTACTTCCACATACAAACGTAGGTCATGAGCAACAACTGGTACATTTATGTCAATCTAAAAGTAACTACGAGGTACTCAGTACCTGGCACACCCGTCATCGCACTCAACATGACAGATGTCACAGCTACAGAACAGTTTGAATCATTGAGAACAGGCTTCATGTGAGCCCAGCTGTGCGGTGTCCTACACGAGCATTTATGATATGAGGATCATTATCTCTGGTAACGAGTGATGTGCAGTCTTTTAAAGACCCTGTATTGTGAGGATACCATGGAGTGGGGAGGCTGGCCTGGCTGGACTATAAAAGAATCTCCATAATGAATTGTGCACAGGCTCATTACTGATCTCTATGTTAAAGTACACACACAGTCAGAGAATCTTGACTGGAGTCAGCCGTTACCAATGAGCATACACTTCAATTCACATATTCGCTGACCAGTGCTATTTGTGGTTTTCAAATGTACCTTGGTGGGCAGCAAATGAATCGGGCTACCCATGAATCTCATCCGGGTCTTTGATCTGCCATATATCCTGCCCCATTGCCATTAGAGCTGATCTGAGACATGTATAAGCTGTTCTAATCACATAAAACATTCTTCTCCTAGCGATACCTATGCAGCAGTGAGTATTAACCCTTTTCTGTGCCAGGGTCTTTGGATAGTCTGAACATATGCTGCAGGGTTTTCAGTGCAAATCGACATGAAAAGCACACAAATGGTTACGCTGTAGTTCCCCTGTTAATTTGTGAAAGATGTTGGGTCCCTAAATACAAGACACATTTATGTTACTATTTTTTTCAAATTAGTTATTATTTCATACTTGTTTCACCCTATTGCTGTTGTTTAATGCGCATATCCACACCATGTTCAAGAGGACCTTAGTCTTAATCAAAATTTTTACTACCGGTATGTTATTTAAAATCAAGAAAAACAAATTAATCCTTTGCATTTATGGGTAAGTTTTGTTGAGTTGCAACGACCTATCAAAGATGAAATTTTCTTTTCTTTTTTATTTTGGGGAGGGAGATTTGTGGAATCACTACCAAAGAAATATGTGACCCGCTACAACAAAAGGATCCTAAAGTCGCTGACGGCTGAGCAGAGAAAAAAGAGTTTGAAGCCACATCATCAAAATTGGTCAAAACTAACAAATTTCTGTTTTTGGCATAATTTTGTAGTCTAGTGTTTTGTCTATCATCTGCCAAAATTTCAAAGCTAAATGATCAATGGAAAGGCAAGAAATAAGAGTTGTTCTGGGCCTTGATTTTCCGACTTTCAACGTAACAGAAACGTGTCCGAAGATTTGGGTTTAGTGCCGCAGCTATACTCCGCCCCTAGCAACAAGGGAGTGATCTTATTGGTCAGTGCGTGGCATCCTGATTACTGATTGGTCATTCGTAGACTGCTGGCGCTAAGCTTGAATGAACATCGTGGAGATTGCTAGCATACCTTCTACTGTCAAGCAATGAAAACTGTCTTGCCTCCCCTTGATCATAATAGCGTCGGAAGGAAAACTTTGAAGGCGTTTTTCTCGAAACTCTGATTTTCAACCACTTGACATGCGCTCATAAAATCATTGATATCTCCACAACTGAGTACTTTCATGAGTTGTGTCATATATGAAATTAAAGTAGAAGAGTAGGGGAATTACGTCATGCCATTTTCAGAAAATTGTCCTCCCCGACTTTCGGATCCTTTTGTTGTAGCGGGTCACATATGTTTTCACATTTGTATGCACAAACCACTGGGAGAACTGTGAGCTGACGACATCATCCCCTCAGTCAATTGACATCCCTGTGTGATGGCTGACATACCACTGTTCTGTATTAAAAGAGCATGAATCCTTCAAAATTCCATAACTTTCCTATCTGGCATTCAATTTTTATGAAACATCTATCATTCTGTTAGCCTGTACTTTCTTCCTTAACCTGTTAAGGCCTGGGGTCTATGGGGAAATGCGTGTTGTAGCAAAATCAGTCCGTCCTCAACGGGTTAAGGTAGATTTTGAGCACCATGTGGCAATGGCACTTTAAGGCCCTGGATGGGGATCCGCTGGGGCGCTTTGTACCCCCTCCCTACTCACCCGCATGCCGAGGATTTGGAAGCCGAGTTTGTCCATGTGTGGGTACTTGAGTTTAGCCGTCTGGGCCTTCTTGGAATTGACGCCATCCTCATAGCCGATGCGGCCGATCTTCACGTCCATGATGCAGGGGTGTGAGAAGCCTGCCGTCATGTCACCCAGTTTAATGTACTCCACTGTCAGGGGCAAGTCCACAGACGACAGCAAAATGCAAAAACAAATACAGACAAACAAAAACACAGAATATTGCAATCAGTATTGATATTTCATTGAAAGCAACTTGAATAAATGCTGATAACTTGTCTTCTTCCATCAAAGCATCCCGGAGAAAACATCAGGAAGTATGATATCTCCCGTGAATTTTACTTAAGCACTGTCAACATAGATGTACTTTTTTATGATTTTCTTTAATGTACAAGTGTACTTCCCGTTTGAAAGGCTTAATCTCCAAAACATGATTGAGGAGGCCGAGCTTCTAGCACAACCCCACTTCTACTTCCACTCACAGACTGCACAAAATGTAATGCAATCTGCCTGCGCTGCACTAGCTAGCACATGCTTTGTGAGTTCAATTAACAGGTCAGGAACTTCGTACCTCCAAAACTCAAATCAAGATAACACATGCTATTCATAAACATATAATGTAATTTCAAGAGAGATATTTCTATTGTTTGAAAGGGCTCTATATTTTACATTTGAGGGCCTGAAGGGTCCTTATCTCAAACATGATTACAATCGCAATTCACATAGATGGTAACAAGAGAGATTTCTCTATCATCTGAAAGAGCTGTTTACAAATGTATTTCATACAACAGCCCTGTCAGAATTGTAATTACATAATTAAAGGATTCAAATAACAACCGATGGAGAAATGTAAATGTCGCTGAACTGTTATTTGAAGTCTGGTCAGTGAACTTTGCACATCCAGACTGAGCAAACAGATCCGTCAAACACACTGAGCATGCTGACACGTAAAAAAAAAACAGCTTCTACAGACACTGCCTAACGTGGGTATCTGGCATTGTGCTTCCATGCAAACCAAAAACATCACTCTCCCTCTTTTTCATCTAAATTTTTCTCTTCGATCCTCCATCCTTACAACCGATGCTTGAAACACAATGAAATTCTCTAGAAAATGTGAATTCGAAACAGACACAAACTCACATGCATCAATAGCTTGCTGATTGTTGGGCACCTTGTGGACAATACATCAATGTAACACAATAGAATTTTGTTGAGCAATTATACCAAGTACTATTAAAGGGATGGTACAGTATTGATGGAGATGAAAATTTGGGTTTAAATTTTTTTGTCAGATACCAAGAAGAAATAGTACAGAGCATACCATCTCAAAAGGAATTCAAAGTTTATTTGATGAAAATTGGGTTTTGAATAGCTGAAACATCCAAAAACCAAGTAAAACAAAAAGACATTAACAAAGTCAGGGTCCCACACTTTATTAAGATCACTCTGTTTTGGATATCTCAGCCATTTCAAAATCAATTTTCATCAAATAAACGTTGAAATCCTCATGGAATTACATGCTCTTTCATATTTCATAAGAGGTTTTTCACTATCTCACCAAAAAATGATAAAAGCCTGAAGTTAAGTCTCAACCAAAAGTATACGATCTCTTTAAACTGTGTAATGAATACATCATACACATTTTAAATAGCACTTTAATTCACACTGGTGCATTGTTCTCTATTATAATGTTACTGGTTTTCTGCTAATACAAGACCATCATAATGTTGGAACTAAGCGCAAAAGTAATTCAAACAACTTTCCTCTTTTCCTTAACACAATGCTACACTGTACATGTAGTTGGCAGACTGACGGAAAAAAGACAAAGCAACATACAGTGTATGAAGGCATGGAAAGGTTCCAATAACACAGTTAGCACAGCTAAAAATTAAATGATTACAGGAAAATAAGGAGATTTGTATGCTCACATAATGAAAGGTGCATGTGGTGTA
Organism: Diadema setosum; assembly: GCF_964275005.1. Classification (NCBI taxonomy): domain Eukaryota; kingdom Metazoa; phylum Echinodermata; class Echinoidea; order Diadematoida; family Diadematidae; genus Diadema; species Diadema setosum. Next base: position 37,638,071 of record NC_092689.1, read on the forward strand.
TACTTTAAAAATCATTTCTTGAAAGGCAATATACTGTAACATCCCCAGAATTCCCAACAAGGAAAATATCCCTTAAATCAATACGCACTGTCCACAGGAATCATGTCTTCGCTGGAAATCTAATTACCTACATGGTCTATAGGTTTCAGTTTCAGAAGAATCATAAAAACTCATTGCTGGCTCACACAAACACAAAATTAATAAAACGCCACAGAGAGATTTCCAGATATGTCCAAAGTTGATCTGTAAAGGTGAATTGTCCCATTTTGTACACGTAGGGGGGAAAAAATAAACCGTTTCCTTCTTTGTCTTGCTTGGAAATAAGACTGTTGATATGGCTGTTACTGCTATTCTAAATAATAAGAATGAGAGTGGCATTAATGATAAATCATAATATTGACCAATTTGTCTTGACCAATTGACCAATCGAAACAAAAAACAAAATGAACAAATCATAACTGCACATATGGTTGTCAGTTTATGGTTGACATGGCAACCAGCAATATCAAACATAGCTACATATGTAAATCATACATTAAAATGCTTGCGATAAAATTTTGAGGAAAAGTCACCAAACTTTGTTGAAATTGGATGAAGGGCGTAGGAGTGGCAAATGGAAATATGGTAGGGGGTAACCCCGCAGATTTATAAGGCTAAGCAATCATTACCTTTTTTGTCTTTCTCTCAGTCATTTTTTCTTTGAAAAGATTTGATGAAACGTGATTCTAGAAAAAGATATTCATATAGCCTAAATATAACTGAAATGTAATAGAAAAACTCATTATGAGTTATATAAAGTGCGGGGGACATGACAGATGTACAGTACATGTATGACCTGCTGAGTTTCTGTTTCATCAGTAACCACTGCAATCTCAATCAGGCACTGCTGTCATTACACATTTAGTGATTACACTGCCCCCCCCCCAAAAAAAAAGCCATTCAATTGATGATTTCTGCTCCCATCACCTGCTCCAGCTGGATTGCTATTGCAATGATTGGCTCATGAGGAACAATGACTGTTGGCAGCCATTCTTCTGTTCACTCACATCATAATTCAATGTTGCTGAGGTGAATGTTTTCTTATTCTATCACCACATTTGGATGTAGTGTATGGGTAAATAATGTAAGCTTGTTTTAACTACAATGTGTATGTTGGAAGGCCCTCCAGGGATTTAGAAAAGAAAGCACCGTCATCTGGCACCTTACTTGTAAATGGGACACTGCTGCTGTAAACTGCTAGGTGGTGAAGCCACACTGTATACCCCTTTCATGCTTAGCAAATTTCACCCAGGATTTCCCAGGAATTTGCGGGCGACGCTGTGGCTGAAAGGCATTTCGGGGAAACGCTCAGGTAAAATGCCTTGTGAGTTTTCAGAACTATCTTACCCTCGAACCGTCCCTGGTAAACTCACGGGTGTCCCTGCCAATTTCTGGGGGATGCTGTAGCATGAAAGGCATTGCAGGTAAACTCTCGGGTGAAAATCAAAGGGTCAGCGTACCAACAACATCTCGCGGGCCATTTTGCGCATGTGCCATTTATATATACTTGCACTGCAGAAGAGCAGGTGAGAGAAATTCAAGCAGGAGCTCATTCACTAGTATGACAGAAATTTCTTGCGGTTGTTCCCCCGTTTGATTCCCTGTTGAACCTTCTGGGTGATCATCGGAGTGACACTATCATGAAAAGCACATATGAAGCAAAGCATGGAGTGCAATGACATTTTGCAAATGAGGGGCAAATTCATCTGGAGTGTCCTCTTGTGCATACCACCTATGAACTTACAATTACCATGTAGAAAAATCAAAGTGCAATCAAATCTACACAATCCATGCAAAACAAACAACTAAACATGCTTGCAGTACTGGTAGTAGAACCCACACATTTTAAATGAATAGCTGTTTTGAATGATTCAAAGTTACTATCTTGTTGAAACTTTTTCAGTAAACTGGTCAATCAGGGTTGTTCCAGCACCAGTTTTTCCCAGAGTATCATTTTCTGGCCAACACAATGCATGGGCTCTGAATTTATCACTGCAAAACACAACAGAGCAGTGGGTCACTTGCCTAGATTACATGGGCTGTTTTTGTCACCCTGTGATAAGATTAACTCTTAATAGTTACGTTCAGACGGGAGCCCTTAACCTCGAAGTTAGGAAACTTCGAGGTTAGAGCTTGTAGTTAGGGACCGTGAAGACACACTCGTAGTTAGCAAACCTCGAGGTTTGATCGATGTTTCGAGACACGAGAAATCTTATGGTGAGCGATCTAACCACGAGCCGCAGGGGGTCCCCACTCGTAGTTAAGCACCGTGTGGACACAAAAAACAACAAACTCGAAGTTAAGAGTGACCTCGCCATAAACTCCAGCCCCCACAATTTCCCTCTGCTTCCGGGTCAACCTCCCAAACGTACACCACAAATACACTACACGTGAAAAAACCTATGACGCACGACACAACAACATCATCTTTTCTTCCCATGCGCTTGATATCTGAAACTGAACACGTCGAACTCCTACTGTATTCTATATTCTTCTCCGACGCTAAAAAAAAAAAAAAAAATGTTTTTTTTTGAATATCTTCATAAAGGCATAAAGTCATCAGTGCAGTGCTATCCCTGCATACCATGACAGAGAAAAAGAGTACCTGTAAGCGAGTCCGACAGGGTTGGACCATGGACCTACTAGGTCCATGGTTGGACTAAAGAATAAATAGACGCCTTGTTAGCAGTGTGGGCTGAAACTTCCGGTTTTGTGGTTTTAACATCGAGTGGGACCCACTCGTAGTTACGGGGGGCAGAAGCTTAACCTTGAGGTTTCGTAACCTCGAGGTTAAGATTCGTCGTGTGGACACAAGTCGTAGTTAGGGGGCAAGAGCTAAACCTCGAGGTTTCCTAACCTCGAGGTTAGGGCCTGCCGTCTGAACGTAACTAATGATACATGATACAGATAATATTGTTACGTCCTTGCCAAACAGCTGCTTGTGACCAGATAACTGTTAAACAAGAGTAATCAGAAAGAAATCCAGATATTTCCTCCAGACAGCAAATGGGCAGAGATTCAATGCAAAGATAAGAAAGAAATGACTGCAAGATAGCGCACTCAATACCATGCCACAAGCACACACAATGTAGGTTAATACAGTGGGCCATGAGGCTGCGTTCACATAGAAGTATACAATTCGGGTATTCGGGCTCGTTTTTCGAGGGCACGCGAATAGCTTGAATCGAACGATAGGATTTCCTCACACCGGTTCACATAGGAGGGCACTATTCAAAAGTACCGAATAGCTGCGAAAAGTATAGCAAAGTGGGAATCCAACTTGTTCGATTTTCTTGCAGCGTATACCGTCTCTCGTTTAATGAAATAATGACAATTTTGGTCTGGATTTGCCCTTTAGCAAAAATAAGCATGTAGACTGACATTCTGATGCAGTTTAGAAATTGTTAATAAGATTTGCTAGGATGTAGGAGGAAGAAATCCTCACTGCATGGGATGGTGAGTTGACGGTGCGGGTGATGGTGTATTCGGGGCCCGAATAGCGAATAGCGAATACCGAATACTTCTATGTGAATGCAGCCTGACAGTTTGAAAAGGGGAACAACAAAGCCCTAGCCATTATTCCTTTTACCTGATGGATCTTCCGCTGAGACCACAGTCCCTTTGAAGGGTGCCACAAGGTTTCGTGCACTGAGCAGTAGAGGGTCAGACTGGTCCTCTCCAAACACCATCTGATAGAATTTCTTCTCCCGTGTCCCTCGATTGTTGGTCTGGAGGAGTTTCAAGATTGACCCATAATCATCTTGCAGAAGTCCTGGGAGAAACAATAATGTATTATAAAGACAGAAATAAGAGACAGAGAGAGTCATATAAAAGACAGAGAAATGCAGGAAAGAAGAAATCACGAGTGGGAATTCATAGCAAAGACAAAAATTAAAATTGAAATTGGATCATGTTTCAACACATTACAGCTGTACAAATTTATGTACTTTACTCTTCACCCTTCAAATGCATGTAATAGAGTACAATAAAAAACTAATCTTTGACAGCCTATGTGGTACAGTTATAGTTTGTAAATGACATCCCAACTGGCTTAGTGTATGTGATTGACTCTCAATGAGTTTCATCAGTTGAAAAATTTTGGGATAACTGCCTCCCATCATCAAGTGTAAACTTACATAAAATTGCTTGTTGTAATAAGTAATAAGGAAACTATGGTATACAAGATGATATGTCTCTTTCCACTGGCAGGTTTACATAATATATACAGGTATCAGGGGCAGATCCAGGAATTCTGTAAAGAGGGGGAGGGGGGGGGGGGGCAATTAATATTTCAGGTGCCACTTCCGGGCTTCATTTCATTTTTTTCCTCTTACATTTTTAACGAAAAATGAAGGGGGGGGGGGCGTGCGCCGGTTGCGCCCCCTTCTGGATTTGATCCGCCACTGGGTATGATATTACTGGACAGCATGGTACAAAATAATTCTGGACTGCATACGCACATCTCTGTGTACTACAATGCAATGACATTCAATACACTCCGGACTTTGTAGACTAGTCTCACAGAGCGTTTTATGGGCTGAAATCTTAAAAAAAAAAATAAAAAAATAAAAAAATGCAACACAAACATGTAGAAACACTAAGACTTAAGAAATTCACATTTCACATCAGATTTAGTAGATGTTGATTTATCACAAGATTTTATCGCATTTAAAACGTTCGAAATGTTCATGTTACACCTTTTGCCGTAAAATACAAAATTTGAGCCTCATTTGCCCATTTTCTCCTTGTCGTCCGCTCGGTATGACTGTGTACAATGTCCACAGTGAATCACGGGTATGAATTGTGATTCTGGTGCAAAGACAAGATGTAAAGGATGTTGCATATTACCTCCGCCAAGGGAGGAGGTTGTGTTTTTGTTACCGTTGGTTTGTTTGTTAGTTAGTTTGTTTGTTTGTCCGTGTGCAAAATAACTCAAAAAGTTGTGCACGGATTTGAATGAAACTTGCAGGAAAGGTTGAGAATGACACAAGGAACAGATGATTAAATTTTGGTAGTGATCCGGGAATTTTTATGGACTTTATGAAGGATTTTTGATATTTTGGCAGGAAGGGTCAATGAACTTGGGAGTTCAAGCTGCGCATTTTTGAGGTTTTCATACGCGCACTAAAGTGCGTGCTCTAGTTTCTGCTAGCGTCAGGCGCGCCACGCATCTGAGGGTTTATGACGTAACAAAGGCTTTTATATTGGGAAATCGGACAATTTTTCAGCACGCGTACGTATGGGTGGAAATCACTGATCTCTATGGAAGACCAAGATCATCATTGGAAAGTAGCTGCTTGGCGGAGGTCTGCGCTCTCAGAATGCTTTTCTAGTTCCATTATAAAATTAGTGTCCAGAATTATAATGAGATTTGTACACTGCGCTACAGTACAACATATTATTTTTTGTAGAGGAGTACAACTGGAGTCTATTTTCCATAGAGATTCTACATTGGAGTGAATAATTTTCTTAATTTTGGCTTTGCAAAAATCTATATTTTCAGGACTTTGTGAGTTTTCTACCTGGTATTATCTTTGGCTGAAATTTAATCCTCTAGCCCCGAGTACGGAATTCAGAATCAGAGCCACAAAAAAAAAAAAAAAAAAAAAAATTAAAAAAGCATCTGGTGATATGATCCACTCTCCTAATTCCTACTCAACATCTGGTAAAATGACAGGTGTTGTTATCCACCAGGGCACCACGAGCCGAACAAATTACAGTAAATTTACAGCCTGTATATGACATGTCAGCCCTACACGAAATTTAGAAGATGCCACCGACAATAAATGCTTGGACTTTGTCACAAACAAAGTTCTAACTTTTTTGTTCTAGTAATAAAATTCTGAGCAGCAAGTTCCTCCTTGCAAACGAGGACATCATAAAACAGTGTCAGTGTAAACTCTGAATATTACATTGACTCATTGTATGCCATTTTCCAATACTAAAATAGTAGGGTTGGGGGTACCACGTATCGTCACCCTAAGGATCTGTAGCTTGTTTATTCTAAAAATATAATACAAATCCGCCTAATTCTTACCTCAAATATGCCATAAATACTGCAGTTTTGAATGTCGTGACCGTCTCGTTGATTATGAATCTCCGTTTTAAAATAGCGCAATTTTAGTGCGTGCGTTCCGTTTTCTTCGCGCAGCTAAAAAGGGAACCTTGCGATCGGCACACCCTTTTCTCCATAGGTATACACGTGAATTTCACAGCATAGGTAATACACGTGAATTTCACAGGCCATAGGTAATACACGTGAATTTCACAGCCATGCGTCGTTACTGATCGGATGTGTAATCTTTAGCTTGGTTTGTTTGAGTTTGATTTTCGTTTCTTCGTTTTTATTGTTTTTATAGCTAATGACACTTAATCCCGCGCGTACTTTTTCGTTCTATACGCAAACAGCCATAATACGCAGGGTGTCGATGGGAAGGTGCCCTGTCGATAGGTGGTGCCCCAACCATACTCAAAATTGTACTGTAAAAGCAGAAATGATGGCTTACATTCTCAATTTTGTGCTGTCACTACCAGCCTACCACCACTGGACACCATGACCACTATACATGTAACAATACTTCACAAGGTCTGTCACACTGTTGTGTCAATTTTACCCATGCAGTGGCAGTTAGAACCTAAAATTTACTTTTTTTTAGTTGACTGACAGTGACACTTTTCTCATATATTAGAACCTACCTGCTCTTGTTTGACATTTTCCATAGATATGACCTGCAACCTGATGACTCAGCGGTCTACATCCTTCTGGTATTGGAGGTGGAGGTACTTCTTCTCTTTTCTCTGAAACAGACATTTCTGATCAAATAGCAAAACGTGAGTAGGACTAGATAGATTGTTAATAAAAGGTTAGCTCACGTCACCATTCATTGGCACAGTGCAGTGTTTTCATACGTAAGACTGTACGTTGTGCTATCTACACACTCTTGTCCGGAGCTGCAGTGCCGCACCACGGTACAACGTTGTTGTCCATTGGTTCATCATTCAATCATGCCAACGTTGACGGCGGTGGGTACCCCATGGCAAAAATTCGTCAACAGTTACCGTACTTATCTTCCTTCACTCTCCTTTCTGTCAAACTTGCAAATAAGTCTCGATGTCCTCAGTCCTCAGTTTTTGTCGGAAAAAACATTTACGGGGCCGGTAAATTGTCGAACGTATTCAACGTAAAGATCAATGAGTCTTGCAGCCACTTCCGACGTATACGAACGTCTGATAAAACCTATGAAGTTATCGACCATCTTTTGCATTTGATCACACTCACCCGTGTAAAATTCGCGTGGTTGGGCTGCATTGATCATCCAGCTTCCATGGGCCGAGAAACCCTATGGGCGCTCGCACGGGAACTGCGGACCACTATGGTACCTTTGAATAGACAAACTTCTATCGAATTCGGATGTTCAGACTTCGGAAATGGACTATGATTGGCACACTTAACGTTGTCATGGTGATTTAATACACGTATGTTGGTGATAATTATTGATTGTATGAATTTAAAATGAGACGTGCACCATAGTTCTAATGATGTATTTTCATTACAACATTAATGATTTAGACCAGAATATTTCTTCATGCGTCCTGAATATCTCGGACACCAATGGTAGACTGGATTCACTGATACAGAGCTACCAAGTCTCACGCATTCTGCGTGAGACTCAAGCATTTAGGGTCTGTCTCACGATCTCACGCATGGCACCCATTTTTCTCAAGCATCGGGTGAAGTCTGCAACTTGGGTCAAGAATAAGGAGCATAGCTCAAAGGATTAAAGTGATAGTTGCAATTGAAGGTATGTTTCCCTTTTTTCTTTCAAAATAAGTAAATAATAGTCACTAAAGTATGCACCAGATCGCATCGTTAAGAACTAATAATTAAAAAAAGCTCCCTACCATGGGAGGGGGGACACCCTCCTTGTTCGCGCGCGCATGCGCGCGAGCGCCGAGTCATGAAAATCTCACTCATAAAAAATTCTTGAACTTGGCATCTGTCTGCTGATAATAAACGCACAAACAAGAAAGAAAAAACACATTAAACAAACACAAAACACGCACAACTGTAGAATATAAATGTAATGTGAGTCATGAACCACCGTATTTATCTAGAACGTAGACGCAAGATAATATACACATATTACTGAAGAAAAGAACGGTCCACCAATTTCGATGTAAAAAAAAAAAAAGTCAATTACCAAAAATGAATGAGAGGAGTAATGATGATGCGACTATCCTTTTTTTATATCGACTTCTACCACTGATGTATAATAATAGTAATCATGATTATGATAACAGTGATAATGATAGCAATAACAATAGCAATAATTACAAAAATAGCACCTGGTTGGCCCTATATTATAATGATCAAGACAACACTCAAAGTTATCAGTGCTATGATATTAATAATTGTTATACTTATATTATTCCATTATCATGATTATTAACATCATCGTTATCCCTATCACTACATCTCTTATTTCTACCATAATACCCCTCAACATTAATTTCATAACATCAGTGGAAGCATTATCATAATAATTATCATGCTATTCACTTTGTCATCGTCGCAATCGTCATCAGTTTCATGTCATCAATTACCGTAGCAGATAGGCTGCTCTCTCTGCATGATAGTTAGCATAAAAACTGGGGAAATCGTCGTAATTGCAGTTTATTGCAGTTAACGTTACCTCTTAGTAGTCCTTCCTTCATTCATCCTTTCCTTCCCTTCCTTTTCCCTCTAACCTCCCCTTCCCATTGTTTCTTGTTGCTTGTCTTTACGTCTTTGTTTACAATGAGCGTCTTGTGCCTGTGTTTGTGCTTTTGTTATTTTGAACATTATTTTCACATGAATGTATATATAGTTATATATATATATATATATATATATATATATATATATATATATATATATACTCAATATACTCATTCTTTATTTTCACATGAATAATGTATATATACTCAATAAACTCATTCTTATTGGCGAAATAATGCATTACTAGTTTATTTCTTGATTCTTCGTTTTATATATATATATATATATATATATATATATATATATATACATGTATATATATAATATTGTTGTAAAACATTGTTCTTTTCTCTCTTGCAACTTGTATCAACATTGTATTTCATTTGAATTGGATCGAACTGAACGTGTATATTATATAATATCAACCAAACGGATCAATCACAAAAGCAAACACACCATAATCAATATATATGCAACAAAGAGTAGTTTATTATGCCCCATAACAAGGACTGTTGACCCAAACACTTTATACCACAAATAAGCATTCACCTGAGAGTTGCGAGAGTTAAATTTTAATACATGAATGTTCGTATAGTTATTATACATATAAACTTGTTGAGATTTCACGTATTGGCTCCACGAAGAAATGAAGAAACAAACTGGTAATGCATTTTTGGCCAAAAAAGCATGAGTTTATTCGACTCAAATTTTCGGCGTCCTACGGCGTCCTATACGCCTTCTTCAGGAGTCTTGACACTGACGGTATCAAAACAAAGCAAAACAAAAATTTAACACGTGTTCAATTTTTGCTTTGTTGTGAAAATTTGAGTCGAATAAACTCATGCTTTATTGGCCAAAAATGCATTACCAGTTTGTTTCTTCATAGTATATATAATCCTTTTTTTTTTTCCGCAGGCTGACACAAAGAATAAAACAAACTCATCAGTATGCCCCCCCCCAAAAAAAACAACAACAACAACAACAAAAAACAACAACAACAAACTACATAATATAAAAATCTGCAACTGATCTAGATCAACGTCGATGTATTGCAGGGCAATATTTGTGAATCAATATTGCAATATAACAACTCGACGCAAGAAGTATAATGACAAATCAATTGTCTTCCCCATCGATAAGCAAAAAGACTGAGTGTAAATATAGACATGAGTTGATTTTTCATTAATTTTGATGATGGCAATACGTATATACTACTATGATATAGACATATTATGAAAGTAATCTTCAATATATATTTCATTTCTGTTTAAATTCAAGCACAATGGGGTTTGAGTGAGTTAGCACACACATAGGGACTATAGTCACTTCAGATTACATATAAATTACAGCTCTTCATGAGTCACATGCCTCGTTTCGTGAAAAAAAAAATCTATAAGACTCTTGTAATGTTGAAAGAGAGTCAGAGGGAGACAAAGAAAGAGAATGGGTTTGAAATTCTCGTCATTATAGGTTAAATGATGGATATTTTGTCATACCGTTATAATGGAGATGAGCAATCAATCAATATAGGCGTATATATATATATAATAATATATATATATATATATAATATGTATTACATATTATATCTACTATATATATCATATATCGTATATCATATAATATGGCATTAAAAAAAAAAAAACAACTACCGTGCCATTTCTTTTGGAAATTTTGCCTGATCTACAAACAAAATCCTTCAATTTCAGCCTATACCCATTAAATTGAAATTCTAGATCAGCTTCTTCATTAAATCGCTAGACGGAATCTGGACAACCATGTAGCCGTATACCCGCATGACTAACAAGCGAGTTTTTATTATGGGATATTGTGTTCAAATTCACTGAAGTTTCTGCTGACTATTTATACCTATATAGTAAAATAGATTAGGTATGGTCTGTGCGTCCATATTTGTTTTCTTTGTAAATCAATCTTTATACACTGAATTCGACTTGCGTACACGTCATGATAGATGTTGTAAGCCACAAACAAACCTACTATCAGCAAACATTTCGACCTCGGAATATCGCCTCGAAATATTGTAAAAATAACCGCAAACTTCTCTTCCTCAAACCCGTCAGCAGTATTATACTCGTTTCCATGTTGTGTGCTTTACATGCTTAGACTTGAAATGGCAACATTGCAATAACAGAGTATATAAGCCAGGCCACTGAACCTTGTCATTGTATATAATGTTTCGAGATGTCATTTGGCGGCCTCTGCATACATGGGATTGTGTGTGAGGAAATCTTTTGCTTCATACAGTGTAGCCTACTCCCGCGTCATAATGAAGTTGTCGGGACTGATGGTTTTCTTTCGGTATATCGCAGTTTTATTATAACCGAATGGTAAAGTAAAGAAAGATGCTGTAGATGATTATTTTAGAACCTAAATTTGTATTTCTTTGTAACGAGAATTTTGTTATAACTGTGTTCGTTATAACGGGAGTGTACTGTGTAGCCAAAGACAGAGCAAACGCATCCTGATCATACTGGTAAACGTTGACAGCACCATAGGCTGTGTATTTTACTCTTTAAAAACACAAACAAGCAAACAAACAAACAAAACAAACAAAAAGAACAATCATTATTTCATGTTTCTCAGTTCTCAGCTGTCCCGTCTTCCCCCGTAAACCCCGCGTTCTGTTGACCCTCGCGTTTGGAGATCGTATAGATGTTTGATATATCTGCAAGGAAACGAAGATGAGCAAAAATTTAGTACGAAAAAGAAAACAGTGTGAAGATGAATTTCGATTGAAAAGCTGTGATTACATACGGCTTATATGGCATGAAGACAGATAGTGAGAATTTGATAAGGGACATTGGACTGAAGAAAATACATGGTTAATTTCAAGCTTATCGCTTACAATGGTGGTCTCCTGCATTCAATGATCTCTGTTATTTACTGAAAAATATTGTATATTTTATTTTATGTTTTTGTGTATGTACACTGCTCAATGCAATCACCTATTTGTGTATCTATTTGTGTATAATGTGATTTATTTCACTGCACTTGCTATTCTTTGTCATGGTACTTTTTGAAATTTGTATTTAAATTGTATTTAATTGAATGCAGAAATAAAACAAATCAAATCAAATCAAATCAAATAAAGAAGGAAAGAAAGATAAAAAAGAGGAAACAATAGGCAGTGGTATAAAAGGAGAAGGAGTAAGAAGATATTATGGGAATTCAGTATATCAGTAATGACGATTGAGAAGACATTTCCACTTTTTTATTTCTGAGTGTTTCGGAGTGTCATACATTATCATACTGTATCGAATAAAGTGTTTCATGATAATTTCGACTTTGGATATTTTTATCATTGTCACCAACTAATCACTTTGCACAATGTCTATGATGTCACTCTTTTGTTTTGTCTCTTTTTTTTTTTCGTTTCTCATGTCTTTTGCATTCTGTGGGCTAGCTCAAGAGAAAACTTGGTTTTGTGGGTGACCAGTAAATACAACACACAAAATCTAATGGCATACAGGCATGTTATAGGGCTTTTGCAACTTGTCAGTTCTAGTCAGTCTTAATTACATTTTAACCAATTTATGTCAGGTGATTATGTGGAATGAGTTTCCGTGATAAACCGTAGCAGCTATCTCACCGAATTGCTTTTTCGGGTCTTCCTTTTCAAGAGGGTCGAGTCGAATGCGCCCTCCGAAACATGAGAGAAGCACCGGTAGGAAGACCAGACTATGAAGCATCCCAAACATCATCACCATGCTCATGATCTTGAAGAAGGCGCGAAACACGTAGCTTGATGACCAATTGAGCACAACGATGGCAATGATAGTGGATAGCGCCCCCTGCAGGATGGGCATGCCCAAGGAGTACAGCCCCATGACGGCGCGTTGCTCGGCTGTCGACAACCTCTTCGCCGCGTGTCTCCCGGGAGAGCTCTCTTTGCCACCAATGAAAGCATACGTGATGTGGGCTGAGAAGTCCACGCTGAAGCCGATGCAGAGGATGATGTTGATCATGGAGATGCCGTCGAGATGCACGTCCCACAGCGACATATAGCCGATGATCCCGACCTGGATGGAGACGATGCTGAGCGCGACCACCAGGGAGCAGAGAGGATGCGGAATAAAAACGAGCGCAACGAGGAACATGCTGCCGATGGCAATTGAGATATTCTGGATGGTGAGGTCGCGCACACGCACGAACTGCTCGTAGACGATGAAGTACGGGGAGAACGGGGTTAGTGTCAGTTCTGATTCTTCCGATTTCTTCCGTACCTCGGCCATCATGCGGATTTGCTGGTTAGTTGTAATCAAACTGTCTGCAAGAAGTATGAAACGAGAGCTTTCTATTTCAGTCCTGTTTGACCCATCAGCGAAAACGATATCTTCAGTGTATCTACTGAAGCGGGGATGTTCAAGAAAGTCCCCTGCGAGTGTGGACATGAAGAATTCTTTCGAGACATTGCTGGGAACTTTCGCCGCTCTAAGATAGCGCAGGTAATCCCGAAGCCAGAACTCTGTGTACTGGGATGAATGGAAGTAATCACTACTTTCGAAGTTTGTGACAATATTTTCTAACATCCTCTGCACACTTGGGTTGCTATACTCTATTTTTTCTCGAATGGCAACCGAGACAGGTGGGCCGTAATGTAAAAAATACTCGGTCCGCGTTTCAAAAAAATTGAAAGCTGGAGAGCCTTCTCTCGCTAGTAATTTTAGTTCCAGTCCTTCCGTCACCATGAGGCATCCATATATTGCACCTCCTATGTACACACAAAAGACAATCAGTGTAAAGATTTTGGCCACTGGCGTCATCAACGCTGGTCCGTAGTAGTCCCTGAAGAATCGCATCAGACCGGTCTCACAAGATCCCTTTGATTTCAATTTGCGATCCTCGGCAGTTAATCCACCGGCACAGAACAGTCTATAAATGAATGACTGATCTTTCCTTTTGGGAAGTACTCTTTTAAAAGTTAGACAGTGAGCACTGGCTGCTTCTCTGTGGCCACCATACACCATGCAGGCACCGAAGAAGGTGATTTGGAAGAGGTAGTCGAAGAGGACGGCGACTCCCGTGTAGAAGCAGAAGACGCGCACGGCGGGGAGTGGAGAGATGGCGCCAAACCCGAAGGCCATGGCGTCAGTGAGGGTGGTGATGGTGATCGAGATTGCTGCCTCCGAGTACGTCTTACCCAGTCGTTCCTCTACGGAGTCACACGGGTTGGTCTTCCGCCAATGTGCAATCATGATGAACATGTCATCAAGTCCAATACCTGCAGTGGGGGGGGGGGGGGAGGGGTCGCAAAGACCAGGGAGAAAGATGACTATAAGGTCTTGTGTTAGTATTAGTTTTGTTTCGTACACAGATAGAGACGTGAAATGCCATGAAGGAAACATCAAAGTACAGCATGACAGACTCTGGACTCAAATAAAGGTTCTGAATCCGAATTTTGATGGTGCTTATGTAATTTCGACAAGATGTCTGATCTACTTTGGTCCCCTATGACCAAGGTGTACAAATTGGAACGCATGCAGTATTGGGCTATATAATGTAGTGTTAAGGCCCTTAAGCGAGGATTATCCTGGGTAGATTAGATCACACTTATTGGTAACACCAAATTTAGGTGTGAAGTAATTTGTTGTGTAAATTATAGAGGTCTGAACAGTGAAGAACTTATACTTTGTCATTCTATATGTAAGCATAAAATCAATTGCATGCATAATGTATGAAAACATTACAGCCTATAATGAATATCAAAACATTACAAGCATTGTAAGCATCGTAGGTACAAATGTTCCAACTCCCAAACGCCTCAAAAATCTTTAACTAAATCTTTATCAAGATGTATCAAAGATTATCATTGAAACAAAATACATATAACGAAGGGGAAACAGTAAAAACAAACAAACAAACAAACAAACAAACAAACAAACATTATTTTGAAACTTTGTCGTTCTCCTCCCATTCATTTTTGTTGGTGTTTTCAAACAAGAGAGTCTTCTCGTTTCAAAGCACGCCACATACGCCCACACGCGGACGCACAAGCAAGTACAAACACACACCACACACGATACATACGAACATGTTTGATCAGCAAGATACAAAATTGTGTTTAAACTTCTCCCTAACCGAGGATGAGAAATGGCATGGATAATGCAACTATGTTGAAGTTGACCCCTGCAAAGGACAAGAGGCCCAAGGTGGCTGCCACGGCCAGAGATGCCGAGACGATCCCCATGACGCCCAGCACAGACTTGCTGAACACCCAGTCAGCCATGGCGCAAGACAAGACAGAGAAGGTGCACAAAAGCACCGCGGCGATCGCAGCAAGGGGGGAAACCTCGTCGGTGGCGAACACGAGCTCTTTGTCCAGCGTGGTGGACACGGCGTACGAAACGGAAATGACGTCAGACCGGAAGTCATCTGCATACTGAGAGAACATCTCCTCCCACTCGATGCCAAGTGCCTGGAATTCTGGAGTTGTCTTAAGCAAGTATAATGTAGCAAAGAGCCCGGCTCTTTCCACCGTTGTCGCGGGGTTTCCAGCGAGCTTCACGTCTCCCAGAGTACCGCCAAGGAAAATTACATCCGTGTCAGGCAGGTGAACAAACGGATATGTGAGGGTTCTTGATCCCACGAGACTAGCATTGTACTTGAATAATGTGAACAGAGGACTCGATTGACATGTTTCCAAATGAGAGGCACAAATGTTACCATAATGATGCGAAATGCCACGAGGGTCTTCCACGGTCAATGCTTGCACTCCATGATCAAAACGTAATATTTCTGACACTGCTTCTTCTGTTAGAATGTTACCACCAACAAGGGGCTTGATGATAACTCTCGCTCCAAGATCTTCCGAACCATTTCCCCGACTCTGCCAGTAATTGTTGTAATCGACTGGAAAGACATCGTAGAAAAACGGAGCGTCTTTTCGAGCTTGACTCGCATCGGGCGAGAATAGAAAGACGATATCCGTTTCTATCTGCAGGAATATAATTCCGACAGCCAGGCCTGCTGCTATGATCATGGGTCCCAAGAAGAACACCAACGGATGCCGTGCAACCAATTTGCCGTAACTGTAAAAGACTCTCGAAAGAACTCGGTCGATGCAGTTGCAGGATGTCATGGTGCGCTTCTTGCAGACGACAGACTTCACAATGATACGTTCGTGACGGTAAATACTGCTATCTAAGCTCGACTGCAAAATGAAAGTACCGATGTATTTACTCATCGCAACATAAAACACATTTTAACAGAACTGTTTTCGCCGATTCCGCTTGGCTTATATGGAGAAAGTTATTGATAACCACTCTAAATACATGCGCCACGCATGCAGCTGGCATAATAACACATTAACTTATTCTGTGGGCAAACGTACACATTTACTTATTCTGTGGGCAAACGATGTAGATTCCTTCTTGAGATGTCCCTCTTCTTTATTAGCTCTCCACGCGTCAGTGCCCATCCATAGAAACATTCGTTTCGACTCGTTTCTGTCTTCTTCGCTTGAAGGAAGCTTACGTCTGCAAACGCCGACCAAGTATGGAAATAATGCTATCGATTTCATTCACGCGGTCATCAGCACAATATGGTTCTACTGAGAAAAAAAAAAAGATAAGATCAATGACTGAACATTAAGAGGTCCCTGCAATCCCAATTTATTTTGACCTCTATTGATGCCATTGGTCTCTCAATAACCCAATCACTACACTTCATGAAAATATGCATCTTTTTTTTTTCTGCACCCTGTTAAGCCCCACCTCGATAATATCCTCCAGGTTATTTTTTTTTTTTCACATTCCAGCGTGAAATCACTCCCATATGATTATGTACCTTACCACTTATTGCTAAATATTGCCAAATTATTTGAAAAATTCGTCAGAAACACTTGGATAAAAGAAAAGAAGAAAAACCAAACAAACACGTGATGTTGTTGCAAGTGTAGGTAGTAATAGGAATGAATGGTAAGGAACATTAATGTGTCTATCTTTCATTTCAAGTGTTACGGGAGGATGACGTCACAGCTAGAATATGAATAAAGGTAATCTGGAGGATTTTTCGGGTTTTTTTTCCTAGAGGTTGGGCTTTACAGGGTGCAAAAAAAAAATGCTTGAAGACATATGGTGCATATTTTCATGAAGTATCTAGTGATTTGGTCACGTACAGACCAAAAGGTATCCAGAGAAGTCAACAAAAATTTGGATTGCAGGGACCCTTTAAATTCAAGTCGATGTTAGTGCATTTGACTGTTCATCGCGTCTTCAAAGTTCGAACAACTTCAAATAGTGCATCATGCACTCTTTATGTGCGGGGAATTGATCTAAGATGGAATCTTTTTTGATCTCTTTTCACTACGCTTCTATTTCATACATTTTAGAGAATATACTGTAAACTGCTCAATCGTTCTATATTGCTTTTATTTCCCCTGTATGCCAGCGTTTATTTCAGAACATTACATTGCAGTTCACTTGTTTGTTATTCTGTAACGGATACGGAAGGGGTCAAATCACCTCAACACATTTTTTTTTTTCATCTCTCTCAGTTCATCCCATGGGAAACAGTACCGTTTATTTCTTTTATTTGGGAAAGAAATATCTACTCATTCAATAATTACTATGCGAAAAGATGATGCCCGATATTTTCCAGGTAGTCCATGTATAATACCACATCCATTCTCGTTATAGTTGACTTCGTCTTCGAAAAGCCTTGAGGACCTGTCCACGTGCTGTAGGCCTATGCAAACATTTTTTTTTTTTTTTTGGGCGCCGGTGTGTGAATGTGTATTGTGTGTGTGTGTATGTATGTTGTTGTGTGTGTGTGTATGTGTGTGTGTGTGTTTGATATTCTTAGATCCTTTCGCTGTAAAGCCTCTTTGTTTGGTGTCCATCGGACACCTTCATCACTGGCATGGATGGGTGCTCCATCATAATAGGGGCTTTAGATATCCGCCACTGGAGAACAGTAGCCCCACCTCGTTCGTTACGTCATAAAAAGTGTCTGAGACTCGCAATCGTGACAAATCATATTTATACGCTCTCATCAGGTCCATTCACAATTAATAACGCCACTGACACTGCATGCACACAGATTAGCCAATGGAAATAACAGAGTTGAACTAAACTGTTATAGTTCTCGATGGTATAGACGAAGAACAAACCGTATAAACTTCTTGTTACTGCCTCAGCTCATAGCAGACATCCCCCTCCCCCTTTTTTTTTTCTCGTGTAAATCAGCTGCCAGCACGCATGGAAAGCGTGACTACCTTGCCTTCCAAAATAACATAACGAATGTTTTAAGTTAGCAATTCAATCTGCGATGAAACCACCTAATGGTTGTCTTGAGCCAAAAGAAAATAAAATGGGAGAAAGAAGGGGGATACTCAAGTGTCATCACGTTAAAGTAACCCGAGTCATGATACAGAATTATAAGGATACACTTGAAAAGACAACAGCAGCAAAAACAAACATGTATGTAGATTTATTGATGCTAATTCATATCCATTTCTGCTTCTTGACAGTACTCAAATAGTCTAATATATACCGGCAGTCGGGCATCGGACTTGTGAAGAGAGAACACTCAAGAAAGAAGGGCAGAGCGATGAGGAACAATCTTTATGCAAACGCACCAGGGCACATTCACGTTCATCGAGTACAGAGAAGGCCCCAGAAACTTGTTTCTTCTGTTGACAACCTGCTGGGGCTAACAGTCTTTGGAAAGCCGCAACATTCCAAATGATGACGTGTGTCTGGTGTTTGCGGTCTACAGTATTGGTTCCCGTCTTGGAATTCTTCGATCACCCTAGCAACTTCCGGTCCAGCAACCATCCAGCCACGAAGCGCACTAGGGTTGTCAGTGAGCCCAAATGCGCCACCGTCTCCTTTGATGCAGACATTATTCTGCTAATGTGCCTGGTCAATCGGGATTAAAGAGAACACCCTCTGTGTTTTCTGAACTGTGAAGTGGCCTTCACTGAATTTCCTGGCTACGTCTGGATGTTTGGTAGTGGGTTCGGCCATGTCCTTTAGGTGCACTGGTATCCACCTAGCATAGTGGGTATGATCTAGTGCGTGGAACCAGGGGAATAGCTCTGTCAGAGCATCGAGGTACATCATCAACGATCCCTACATGAGAGAACGCACATACACTATAGAACCAACAGTTCTAGTTCCAGCATAGTTGCCCAGTAGCGAAACTGGGGGATGTTGTCTCGTCTCTGGCGACACCAGTCATCCCTGCATCCCTGGTTTCTCCCAGACAGTAGTGGTTAATGATCAAAGGTGACCAGTGGTGTCTGTCCAAGATTCAGGTGTTCTACACCATTTTTCACAACGTCCATTGAATGCCGGATCATGGCCACAGTGTGGGCACTTTTCAAGAAGAGTGGAAGCAGCGACGTGGGGCAGATGACTGGAGCATCTAATGGCTGTCGGCTGGCATGAAATGCAGCCCAAGATGTTTTCATTGTCCACTGTACCAGTGTTGTCTTCCAGGACTTGTTATTGCATTGCGTAGCCATTGGTATTCTTCATCAGTCTGCTGTTTGAAGTCTCCTCTGGTCTATGATGAGAGGGAGAAATGCTCAGGCCAACATATAATTGTCTGTCGACAAAGTCCTTCTTGCGTCTATGAGCATGCAACGTCATCCTTATGTATGTTGGAAGTGGGCTCTCCTGTGCAACATGTGCCTGACACAGGTGGATGATGTGGTGCCACATGTTCGCTTGTGTTTGATGCTGTTGAACTTCAGTATCTGGGCTGCGGTAAGTGCTGCAGGGTTAGTTTCTGCCGTCTGGTCCTTGATGCTGAATTCCTCTAGGATCATGCTGACTAGGGCAAGCAGCAACAGTGGCACAAATTCTTCTTGACACCTTTCAGGGAATCCTGTGAATGGCTTGCCTTCTCCAAACATGTGACGGCGAACAATGTGTGCTGTACGGGCAAGATATGGACTGCATCACTATTACTGTCCAGCTCGCAGGCTTTGTCAAGAGCAGCACCAAGATCTTCTTCAAAAGCCATCAGGATGTCTCTCCCCTTGGTGTGCGCCCTGAAAACTGAATAGCAGCTCAGTTTCAGTCGTGTGGAGTGGACTCACGTGTCGAGCTGCACTCCAAGCTGTTCCATTCTGGACTGATAGAGGTGGACAAGATCGGCCAATCTGAATTCTGGTGCCGTCTCCTCATCTTGTCTGGTTTCTTCAATGTAGAGGACGAGTTCAGCGAAGACAACTGCCGACATTGCTCGCTCTTGGTCTGAGTCCTGTGGTCCTGTTGACTGGACCTTTCTTGTGCGGTTGAAAAGTCCTATCAAGCACTGTGGGTGATACTGGCGTCCAACGCTACCATGTCCCCACCACTGAGACGGCCAAGCAGTTTTGTATCACCAAGAAGGGTTGCAGAGGCACGCACCCGTCTGTCCATTTGGAATGTTGCAGCTTTCCGAAAACTGTTAGCCACGGCAGGTTATCCACAGAAGAAACAAGTTTTGGGGGCCTTCTCTGTACTCGATGAACGTGAATGTGCCCTGGTGCGTTTGCATAAAGATTGTTCCTCATCGCTCTGTCCTTCTTTCTTGAGTGCACTCTCTTGTGCCCTCTGTAGTTTGGTGTTATTGTACTGGAGCTTGCACGTCTGGTGGTATTGTGCACCATGTGCAACCATCGCAGCTTCAATGCCATGACCATCATCGAGTCTTTCCAAGTGAAATGATCCTGGAAGCTCTTCAAGTTCAGTGAATTTGATCAAGTTCTCTGCGAGTGAACTGTACCCACTATCAATGCCTTTCCTCTTTGATTGGTCAGGTTTGGTCAGTGTCTCCATCTTGTCTTTTTGACATATGAGGCATAACCTCCAGTCAGTTGTGGTGAGGTGCGGTGATGTTGATGGTGAAGTTCGCTCAGCATGAGCTAGTCTTGGACATGGTGGAACTGTCTTGAACAAAAACCAGCACCGTCAGTCTATAGGCATGCACGCATCATTTTGAACCTGGTAACATTTCTGTTATCATCACTGCCACAACAGCTATCACTACAACTACTACCCATGGGTACCACCACCACCACCACCACCACCAGAATCAAGTCAGTAGATCCTAAGATAACGACAAATATAGATCGAGAAGCGGCCATGTAATGTAAAGCAGCCATTTTGAAATCCAATGTGGCGGCCCATTGGTGAAAATACGCAAGGCAGATTGTTACCATTGGATTCCTTGCCCCCCAAAACATACATTTAGACACTTATATAGAATCGATCCAATATCAGCATTAGACCCAGAGATAATCGCAAATGTAGTTTTCAAATGGCGGCCATTTTGAAATCCAATATGGCGGCCCATTGGTGAAAATACGCAAGGCAGATTGTTACCATTGGATTCCTTGCCCCCAAAACATACGTTTAGACACCAGAATCGAGTCAATAGCAGCATTAGACCCAGATATAATCGCAAATGTAGATTTCAAATGGCGGCCATTTTGAAATCCAATATGGCGGCCAATTGGTGAAAATACGCAATGCAGATTGTTACCATTGGATTTTTTGCCCCCAAAAACATACATGTAGACATCAGAATCGAGTCAATAGCAGCATTAGACCCAGATATAATCGCAAATGTAGATTTCAAATGGCGGCCATTCTGAAATCCAATATGGCGGCCCATTGGTGAAGATACGCAATGCAGATTGTTACCATTGGCTTCCTTGCCCCCCAAAACATACATTTAGACACCAGAATCAAATCAATACACTGTAGCAGCATTAGACCCAGAAATAATCACAAATGTAGATTTCAAATGGCGGCCATATTGAAATCCAATATGGCGGACATAAAGGAAGAATTCCAAGTGGCCCAATATCTGAAAATGTTTGCAATATGTTCGTGTACATTTGTGCCAAATTTGGTGCTTGTATCACAAAATGCACAATAGGTTTGCTAAGCTGCCCCACTATAAAGCACATACATGTCTGTAAGAGTTTATATAAAGAACAAATACCTGCAAGAGTTGGTTGCTGTGACACTTTAGGGCGGCTCGTGAGGGGAAAAAGGCGTAATTATGAATTGCGGAGATTTGGAGGTAAAGATAACTGTTTATTCATAATTGAAGAATGCTGGCTGTCCTTCAATGGGTATAATGAATCCTCATTATCCGATCTTTGCAGAAGGCCATCTGGGCATTGCTGTGCATGAAAGTATTGTGACGTCATTTTGGTTGACTCCCTAAATCAGGATTATCTCTCAGTCTGTGTCCCTGTGTCTGTGTGTTTGTTTTTGCATCGTCAGATGCTTGAGCGCACGCAAAAAGAATAAGGAAAGAAAAGAAAAGAAAAGAAAAGAAAAAGTCCAGTGAGCTTTACAATTAAGGCATGATAAGACTTTGTTTGTAAGAAATATCAAACAAAATTTTGAAAAGGCGAATAAGGAACAACAAACACTTATCCTTTTCACAACATCTGGTATTTCTCGCTTGTCCTTCATTCACGTGAACAAGCACATGAAGGTCTATATAATTCTATGCGTCTGGTCTAGAAAATGATAGCAGCAATGACATTAAAACGTTACTTTCCATTTATTTATCGATCACGCATGCATTCAAGCAACAAAACAGCATTTACATATCATTTTTTTTTTTATACAGTTGTCTTTATGATTCTGAAAAACAGCACTCCCTTCTCCTCATTATAGAAATCAACGTTAGTTGTCTGCTGGACAAGTCATGTTAATTATGTTGACGAGCATTCACCGTAGATATAGAGCAATACCAAAGGCTTGCTATAACGACAATTCCGCCATCCACGTCCAAGACAGAATTGACAGTCTAGGGCTCACACGGGTAAATAATTCTCCATAGAGACGTGTGTTAAAATTCAAAAATTCAAAAAAATTCTGTAAAATAGCTGGGAGATATGAGGTGTTTCATCTTCACTAACCTGGATAAGTGAGATATACCCTTTCATCCATCAAATTTCCAAGGGGGGTTCTTCGGCTCAAATTCTGTCCAAGGGTTCGCAAAGCCAGACTACGAGTTCTTTTCATTCAAAAAATCACCAATTTTCTGTACATGCATGTGAAATATATTCCCTTCAAATTCTTACCCAGAGAAAAACTTTCATCTTCCAGCCAAAATGCAGTTTGTACAGGAATTCATACTCGATATCTGCAGCTATTTAGTTTTTTGCCAAACTGCATTATTGTTTTTAATTTTATTTCTTCATTTATTTTGGTATTTTTGGTCGATTTTGTGAAGGGGTCTGGGACATTCCATTTTGTTTACAGGTGTGAGCCCTCAAGTGTCTTACCCAATTCCGCAGAGAAAGAATAAAGAAGGCTCACATTCATAAATACGCCTAACATTTCAGTCAAACGTTGTCAAACATAGACACATAGTTACGTAATCATCGAAAACTGCAGTTTACTTGAAGAGAACGACACGACTATGGCCACTTAATACCCACTGAATTCACTACCAAGGAGATACTATATACAAGTCTCGTCTAATATCTCTTAAGTTCACCCAGCACTTCCATAATTAACTCATTTAGTGAATGAATTCAAACACTATAACAATTGCATTGACTCCTGACAGATTTGACGATAGAAAAAAAAAAAACATATTCAGTTTTTCAGTTTCAGTAAGTTTTATTTCTCCACTTGTACATAACAGAAAATAAGTATAACAATATCAAACATATTTCACAAGTCATGAAAATATAAACAAGATTTAACATTACAAATATAATTATCATCGTGTGACATAATACATGAATTTCATTATACAGATCTTTAAGTGTACCGGTGGGGGAGACCGTTATCAATAGCAGAAAATCGCTTGACTTGGACAACGGCCTCTGAAGATAATATTATATGAGTTGTAATTCTTTTTTAACTAAAGGAACGGAATACACACATGTAGAACAAATAACGTAAGTCTTAAAGTATTTTAAATGTCATTTGACCAAAAAGGACAACACAAGGTGGAATGTGTAAAGACGAAAAAAAAACACACCCGAGAATAAGGGACCCGAATAGGAAGAGTGGAGAGAAGAGAGGAGAAGAGAAGAAAAGCGATGAGATACAGTGTTCAGGAGTTGGGAACTAACAAAAGCGTAATTTCTAATTCGAGTGGTAAATTGTGTTTTTGTTTTGTTTATTGTTTTGTTTCGTTTTGATTTGGAAGAAGCACATTTTAATATAAATTTGTGAGTTTAAGGGGACGGGGAGAGTGATGAGGGTTTATAGATCTGGTTTTTCTGGTAATGGAATAAATTTTATATCCTTACTGTCATTCCATAAAATATCGTATTTTTCAATTATTTTCAGCATCGACTATTACAATTTGTGTATGTATACAAACAGTTGAGCAGAAGACCCGCAGGAAGAATGATTGTCTGAGGGCATCTCATGAAGCATTTTGTCAGATATTTCTTCTGACAAATTGTTATAAGCTAGTGAAACATTTGCATCTGATTGGCCGAGAGCAAATTTGTCCGATAACCCAAACGCTTCAGTAATGCCCCCCCCCCCCCATGTAACTTTGGAATGATTTCCTTACCCCTGTTTGTGCTTTGAGTGCCGATGCACCGTCAAAAGTCCCTTTGCACAGGAAGAGCTGACCAAGTAACCAAGTATAATCATTATTGTCTGCGTTGGTTCTCTTTTCCTTTATCTAGGAGGCACGTGTCAGCCGTTGGGGGCATCCTTTGCTTTACAGTTGCGGGCAGGATTGCTTTAATAGCTGATTCCACCTTTTATATAAGTTTGGGAAGACAAGATCGGATTTTGAACGGTCTAAGTACTTTGTGTCTCACACAAGTAATGTCCACGCAATTTCGAATTTTAGCACGAGGAATGAGGCATGCGGGATTGATCGTAACTAAAGCAGATGGACCCGGATGTGTCACACACACACTCACAAAAAAAAAAAAAAAAAAAAAAAAAACACCCAATAAAGAAACAATCAAGAAACAAAATCCTACCATCTACAGAAGGCTGAAGCTGGAAATCTGTATACTCTGTGCAGTCCTAGAAAACTTGTACAATAATTCAGCGAAAACAAAGAAACAAGAGAGTTTAAGGATCAAGACTGAAGTGCTAGTACTTCCCCTTTAATCTCTGAGGAAACATGAGGGTATAGGCCCTCCATGTAGGACCTACTGTCGTATCGGCTAGGTACAGCACAGGTAGGTGACCAAAATCACCTTCTTCGCTGAGAGCTATAGCGCCATCATTTGTTTTCAGACGTGTATTGTAAACTTTGTTTACCAAATTAGTCTTAATTGCGAGGTTTGAGTAAGATATAAAACATATTATTTTGATATTTTCATCAATAACATCCCTTAAAAAGTCTTCAAAATATGCATTAGGTATACAATTAAATACATCAAAATGTAAAAAATACGTTCTTGCCTAGGATTTATTTATAAAATTCAATCAATAATATGACACTTGAAAAAAGACTAAGATATGCCAGCTGCTCTTTTTCGCACATGTGCCGTGTGTTGTGTTGTGTGACCCCGTCTGCTACGTTCAAGTCGGCGGTTAGTACGAAAACGTCGAAACAAAGTCGTCTTCTGCACATGACTACGACACATACGAGGTAAATACGCAATATTTCTCATGCATACGATGGTGAATATTATGATAAAATGTCAAAGTAGGTAAATCCCTGTGTTTTGTTTGTGTTTTAATGGTACAGAACAAACGAACCGCCACTTTGCTAGATCTACATCATAATCGCTCGAGTGATCACGCGAGCGAGGCAAGGACTGTATACAGTACTTACGATTGAGTGATCAAGCTGGTGTGGTGATTAGATCTATTCAGGATTCTGTGTGATCGATAGTAGGTTTGGTTGCATGCATTGTGATCTATCTGATTGAACTGACAGTATTGACCCATAACTTAGGCTTCTGTGATTTGTGAATCCATGTAGTGATTCTAAATGATGCATGAAGAGACTGAATTGACATGATTTGACACACTTCTTCACTGCTGAGATGTGACTAGCTAGGTCTAGACCTAGTCGGTTTCCACCTCCCTGGTCTAGTCTAGTGGAGTAGCTAGTAGTACTTGCACTGCAGTAGTTTGTCTAGCTAGAAGCATTTTTATTTTGTCAAGAACATCTGACTTCACATTGCATTGTGAATGTGGCAGCTAGAACTGTGTACACAGCTGGGCCTGTGGCATTGATGTTTCCAACCAAACAAGCATTGCCTGGTTCAGGTGCCAGTGCCATTAAGTTTATCTTTCCTCAGGCTAACTCTACAAATTCATTCTTAGCAATGGCCAAGCCCTTGGCTAGCTGGCGCTGGGGTAGGAGTTTTTTTTTTTTTTTTTTTTTTTAATAATTTTTTATCATGAAGTCTGCTACCGATAGGCATCTAGAGTTCTATCTAGTGTTGATTCATGAATCATAATGAATAGATGTCGTTGATCGTTGTTGTAATTGTGATGCACACATGCACACAAAACTTCATCAATATGGCGCAGCTGAGCAAAAAGTAGTCTTGATCAAGTCATGATTTGAAGAATTTATCAATTCTTTATGAACATTTGAGATAATTATAGATGTGATATTTAGAGTAAAACGCCCAGTTTTTGGCCAGCCTCCAGAATCTGGACACTTATCACTCATCACAAGCCAGCAAATTCTATAGTATTGTCACAACACACACATATCACATCGTTTCACATACTGGCACTGTTGTTCACAACAGGAAAGTGCCTTAGTCACCTCCAAAAGTCCATCTTAAATCCCAAATTTTGCCCTCAAAAATGCAGAATCAGCAAAACCTTTCCAAAGTGTGCCTGAATTAAGTCCCATGTTAAAAATCAGGGTCATCGAAAAAGCGCTAAAAATTGAGAAATATGCCGATCTGTTGAGAGATTTTTCGCTTATCGCAAGCAAGCTCAAAGTGTGTTGGTATCCTTTAACACATGTAAAACAAAATTTCCGTATATGCCGATGCACTGACTAAATGTACAGGGGGTTAATGCAAGTGCCAGCTCACCAGAATTTGGACACCAACGGGCGCCGCAATGTCTTCAATGCAACCTTGCGCCTGCAAGGGTTGTAGCACGACGCATTTTTCAGCGACCTCATACGCGCATTGACATTGAATGTGCACAGCGTGCTTCCGAATTCTAGAGGGGCCAGACGGATTCTGGGGGATTATCAAAGTGATAATATTTTGGGATTTTCTGAAATTTTATGATGTATTTAACAAAATCGACATTGAGAAAAAAGTTTAATATATTTAACATACATTGTTTTAGATATGATTTTGTATGTATTATGTGAGTTGAACAAATATTGCAGAAAAGCTTAAGTGTCCGAAAACTGGTGGTTTTACTGTTTTACTGTTTATTTTTAATGTATCCTGCTTATAGCAGTTGAGGCAGTTTTAAATCATTTCACGGTGAGGAAAGAGGAAAGTCAAAAAAAAAGTGCAAGTCACAAAAAATAACAACCCAAGGCTAACTAAGTTAGTTGATCTGTATAATTCATCACACTGTAAATGCACTTTGTGAAGTGTGAGGTCTTCAAAGTGCCAGTATGTTATACTTTTCTAAATCATTTGCAAGGTATTGTGTATCTACTATGACTGATTGTAATGCTGCCTCATAATAGGAATACATCACAACACCCTGATCACTTTAATTCATGATTTCATGCCAGTGAAGTTCATTCAGATTTTTGAAAAAGCGTCTTTCTTTTGAGTCAATATTGAGTGTAGGTAAGACTCAAAATATCCATTTTGATTGTTGTCAGAAGTCAAAACAGTGTACTTGCATGTGAACTCATGTGGACTTTTTTTTAAACTTTTGTATTTTTCATTGTTTGAATAACTACCAGGTATTTTTGTGGGAACAAAATCTCTACCAAATGAGAGCCTGATCTATTTGGATTATTGATATTATCTATGTCATAAGGGATGTTCATTCCAATAACAAATTGCTAAATCTGAAATAAAAGAAACAGCTCAGAAAAGTCAGTGCACATAGATATGTAATGGCAAAGTTATGATAATGTGAAAGTTTGTTAACATTTTATGGATATGTCAGAATGTGGATGACTCATCTCTGTAATGATTTGTAGCTAACCAAAGTTTGAGAGAAATTATGTCTCTATGACTCTATTTGGGATCAACTTTACAATTTTAATTTTCATAACCCTATTTCTCAAGATAAAGAGGTTTATTTCTCTGCAGAAAATGGGGGGGGGGTGTCATATTATAAGTATTTAAATTTATGAACAAAAAGTACCGACCACCCTATTCAAACTGGGGTGATAATATAATTATCTTCACAGCTATGAGATGTTGCCGGGAGTAAGTTAAATTCTAATATGGTGCTTGAAAAATATTTGAACTGAAGGTACAAAATGTAGCTTGAACCTGTTGAGGACTAGTCCCGAGTATACTCAGGCAAGCATCTGTTGGGAAATGTGTTTTATGGCGAAATCAAACCGTCTTCAACGGGTTAGTAGTGTAGTTTGTTTTGTGGTAATCTGTTCTTTTAACTTCACAGCTCATGTTATTATATAGATGATGACTGGCGGGAGAGGGAACATGCCGAATGTTCCACCTGATAGGTTTGAAATGCTATTGAGGGAGGTTATAAGTCCCGAGATGAAGTCGAGGGACTCATAGCCCCCGGAAATAGCATTTCAAACCCTGAGGTTGGTACATGTTCCCGACAACAAAAGTCATCATCTGTTATATTATTTGGGTTAGTGAAATACAACCACCAGCACAACGCACTCGATCACTCATGCAGAGCCAAATTCACTGTGCGCAGGTCCTTCAAATCACACTTTCCTACGCATTACAATAATCGGTCAGCTGCTTTTTCACATTGTACGGAATAGGCAAATCGATTGCGTGAAAAATATGATCGTTCAATCGTTTAGTACCGTTTGTCATTTGTTACGTGAAAATGTTTTCCCATGGGAGAATATTACAAAAATGTTTTGCCCGTGGGCAAACATAACCAATGTGCCTCCATCACATGACTGTGTTTAGCCAATCTCTAACCGGTATTTGACTAACCCATTTGACATAAATGATTGTATTGGTTGAAAGATCAATTGAAGCTGGGGGAAGCACGATGAATAGCATCGCATGTGAAGTTGTCCCATTGACAGGATTTTTTTTTTTTTTTTATAAATCTCTGATAAAAATTTATTCAATTTGTTGTGAATATGACTGTGTGACTATCATTTTCTTTTCTGCTATCCATTAAATATCAAAATGATTAACATCTCAGAAGTAAAGTAACACTCCACATGAATTTGAAGTTTTGATTTCAGTAAATTGTTGATTTATCATTCTCATAATGATCTTATATTGTGTTGGTGCTAATGCAGGTAGTGACAATGTATGTATACTGTAGTCAGTCTTTGCTATCATTTTGTTTCCTCCATAATGAGGAAAAGCGGCCCAGTATTGCTTGATTAATTGCTATTTATGATCATGACAATCTCCTAATATTGGAAGATTGATATCGATGGCTAGGTTCTAATGCACATTCACTATAGAACTTATCTTTATTCTGTCAATTTCAGACTGAATGAATTTTCTTGATTTTCTAAAATTGAGTAACAGGTGGCAGACATCCATGGCGTAAATCCGGATGCCTGCATTATTCAAACTCCACTCAAAATACTCATTATTTACTCAACCAAATGAAAAATCAATTTTCTGAAATGAACATTGATGGCATAGACATTCACAGTACAATTATCTTTGCATGATTCTATGGGATAGATTGTTTCCATGCCTGCCAGTAAGTATAGCATGGAAATGAATCTCAAACAACCTTCATGGACATTGGATTGGACTTTAGATATGAACCAATCAGGAACACTGCTAATGATATGTCAAACATTTGTCAATATGAGTACGGTAGGCAAGCTTGAGACTGTCAAACAGTATGCTTAATGGCAAGAATAATACTTTTAAGTGTTATGTCTGTTTCTAGTATGTTCAGCCAGACATTCTACAGTACACGCTGATTGCCATTTATCATACAGAAAGTAGTTTTCTATGTGACCAGAGAGGTGTTAGAGAAGGAGTGGAATCTCTTCACAATTTGTGCAAATATATGCACAGGTTCTGTAGATAGCATAACAATTGAATGCTTAGCATTCTACTGGCTTTGATGTTCCACGCTCCATGCTGCTCTTCCATCAAATCTAGATACATATGAAGACCTAAGAAGAGGTTCTTGATTTTAACAATCTTAAGATGTAATTCAGTGGAAATGTTGAAATTCTGTGTGGAACTTGGCGGTAATCTTGTACGGAACGTTATTAAAGGGAAGATAAACCCCAAGAACAATGTGGATTGAGTGAAAGCAGCAACATTAGTAGAACACATCAGTGAAAGCTTGAAGAAAAATCGGACAATCGATGCAAAAGTTATGAATTTTTAAAGTTTTGGTGTTGGAGCCGCTGGATGAGGAGACTACTAGAGGTTATGACGTATGAGTGGACTACAATATCAAGAAAATATAAAGAAAATACTACAAAAATCCATTTTTCATGAAAATTACAAATTCCATCAACTTGATATTGACATATGTTAAGGGTAGCAATTATTCCCCCTGCTTTCTGAAAGCGGTTGGTCCACTGCTCTTTCATAATTCTAGAAAAGTGAATTTTTGTTGAATATCCTTTATATTTTCTTTGTATTGTTGTCCACTCATACGTCATATCCTCTAGTAGTCTCCTCATCCAGCGGTTCCAACACCAAAACTTTAAAAATTCATAACTTTTGCATCGATTGTCCGATTTTTCTCAAACTTTCACTGATGTGTTCTATTAATGTTGCTGCTTTCACTCAATCCACATTGCTCTTTGGGTTTACCTTCCCTTTAATACCCATGGACTGAAATAAGGAGAATTGGTATCTCGTAAAAAAATCAACATTTAAACATCGAAAGTGCTAATTTATGTATAGTATTGTTGGCCAGGTTTAGCACTTGAATATTAGGTCTTTCGAATTAAGTAGGCCCTAATTGGCTAATGCGTGTTTGTGCATGTTTAGTATCATTTTACAGTTAAATAAGTACTATTTGTTAGTGATTTTCTCGGCATGTCCTACAATGTATATTCTTTGCACACTACACAATTGCTACTGAAAATATTGAAGGGGACAGCGAATTTCTGCTGGCTAGGTATGATTCTATTCTGTGTATAATAATGATAATGATAATAAAAATAATAATAATGATGATGATGATGATGATGATAATAATAATATTAGAATGATGATGAAGATAATAATTAATAATAATTAATAATAATAAAAAAAAAATAATAATAATAATAATAATAATAACTTTTGTATTGTGCTTTAACTCGTTACAAACTACTCAGAGTGCTTGCTGCTCTCTCCAGGAGAAATGTTGTGTTATGGCTTCAATGGCAAATACATTCATCATGTATCATTACGTAAACTCAGCACAGACTGGCACACACACTCTAAACATCCACACAAACAATGCACACACAGACATGCTCCCAATACAAAAAAAAAAACAAAAAAAAAAAACTGTTTACCTTGCCATTCAGGGTACCTTGTGCCTTTGTATATCACTTGTCAATATTGCCATTCTTATTGTGTTTTGAAATCACATACCAGCAGGGATACAATTTTGTACACTGGAAGTACTAAAGTTCAAGAGCTGGGAGCATATTTCACATTATCATTGATGCCAATGATTTTTGGTAAATCTTACACTGGAGGGGATTTGATTTTCTCTTTGATGTGAGAAAATAATGTTCTTGATATGTTGTGCACAGAATGAGTAAAAAATTATGTCAGCAGAATGTTAAATTATTGATATTCATGTTTTAATTTCATATACTGTATAAGCTGTTATTTTCTTGTACAGATAGTTTTATGAATTAGGGGGGCAGGGACATTTTTGCAAGATGTTGTTTCAGCAACTATGATACCAAGGCTATCATAAGTCCCCTAATGCCTATCAGTTCAAGATATTTTTTGTATGTTGTAAAATTTTCGGTCCAACAGTGATTTGCAAAATTCGTGAAAATTAACCGTTTGAAGACTAAATCATCTTGTCCTCAAGGGGTTAAACCCTTGCGAAAATAAGATCTTATACAGTATACAGTTTTATTTTACAAGCAACTTCAAAATCACATTAATGTGCAAAGACACACTGAAATGAAAATTACATCAGTTTCCTGATATTTGTTTGCCATAACCTGTTTTTCTGTTTGTTTGCTTGTTTGTTTTTTTGTTTTGTTTTAGTATTATGCAAAATAACTTGCAGTTTGTGTTACATTCATTCATCAATTGTTGTTCACTGCAGGTTTCTATAGGTTTTTAAACGCAAAGCAATTTGTACTCTGATAAATGGTGACGTCTGTACAAGCCAGTTTCTCTGTATTTGTTGTCTTTAGCTTGTATCATATGTTTTTTAGACCCAAGTTTTGGTGTACATTATATGAATAAAAAACCAATCTCCATCAGGTTGTACCTGTCAAAGACAAAAACAAAGTTATTGAAACATGCTAGAAGAAGATATCCTGAAGAAAAAAAAATCAACATTCAGACATAGATATCAGGCTGTTTCAGTATTATATTACTGGCCTGCTTGCCAAGTGCAACTTAAAGCTCACTGTTTGACAAGTAAAATGAATGGGCATTTAATCGCCTGATAAAGTTATACGGCACTTGGCTGAACGCCCCTTTGGGTAAATAGGAGATCTTTTTTTTCCTATTTATGCCCTTGATATTTGCATTCTGTTCACATAGATGAGTCAGTTGCAAATGGATGGCTAGAATTGTAATTGAGAGCAATTTTGATATATTTTATAATTTCTAATATCTTATTGTATGATGTCAGATGTAATATGATTTTTAAAAATTTTTTTTATACATGTGATTTTGACCGTAAACTAACAGTCTACTGTATTCTAAACGTGTGTGGTCAGATATATGTTATTGTGGTAGAAACAGAGTAAAGTGGGCCTTTAAGCCTGCATCGAGAGACCACCTCTGCCACCTCTGTAAATGAGCTTTCCTTCTTCAAATGTCATTTATCCAGACATTTGACAAATTACTCCTTGCATGTCAGGAGATAATTGAATTCGCTCTAAGATTAGATTTTCAATTCTCACAACACAACCTGGGCCGCACACGGAGATCAGCGCAGTCATTACATGAACAATTTAGAATGAAGCTCTGTTGATTTATGCTGGACACGGTGTGATATGCACTCGTTGAGGGCTTCAAGTAACTCTGTTTAGTGCCGTTCAGACAACTGTGTAAATTTTCCTAATCAAATACTGCCTCTTGAGTGGCCAGCCTGTAAGGGGTCGTAAATCGAGATTAGTTGAGCTTGAGAAATTTAATTAAACAGATCAGTCAGTCGACATTTTGTATTCAGTGTTTCGACACCTATGCAAACAATGTCTTGTGGACAAGGCTTGCCTGGGTGTATGCATTGTTATTGAATATGTGCGACCGCAGCATTGAAATAAACATTGTTCATGGAGTGGCAAGATATGTGTATACCCTAGTACTGCATTTGAGCCAAGAATGCTCACTGCCCTTAATTGCATTATGTAATAATGTTTTTTACAACTACAGTTTTGAAGCCATGTCTATAACATAAGACAGCGTTAAACATTTATGTCATCAACAACAACAACAAAGCCAAACTAACTGCGGATCAGGTTTCAAGAGATTTGGGTATCATGCATCCATTATTGATGACACTTCAGAACCTTGATTGTCTTAATGTAATATACAATTTCTGTAATGTATTGAAATTCCATCTGTTTTTTTTTTCAAACAGTCGAGTATTGAGCCATTTTTTTTTTCATTTACCTGCTCCCTCAAATTAAGTTTCCGAGGCAAGAATGCACTCAACATACACTACTTGTTGCTAGGAAGGGCAATCCTCTGGCAAGTTTTGTGGTTGTCAAGGCAATCCTTCGTTAATAATGCATGCATAGAATTTGCATACATTACAGAAATTGATCAATCAATTGATCTGCCCTACAGTCATGTGATGTTAACCAGCAGGCAGGTAAAGTCTTCACCACAGATTTTGTGCATAGCAGTCTTGATGGGTTCACCCAATTGTATATTCAGGCTTTGCATGACACAAAATGGATTTTCTTGCTTATCCAAACATATTTTGTGCGTGGGCTCCATACTTTGAACAATTCTAGGCCTTTGATTTTACTTGCCTGAAAGTAAGTTTTAAGTGGGTATCTCATTGGCGTGAAGACTAGGTGGTGACCTGGTAGCGACTTTGTGCTGACTCGAGTCTCGCTGGTTGTGGAGACGTCTCAGTGACTTCTCTGTGATGTCTCCTGGACACTAGCCTGATCTTGGGGAAATAGCAAGAGAATCAAACATGTTCAATTTTTTTTTTTTTTTTTTGACTTCTCCACAATGCATCCTTCATCGCAGCCAAGTTGCTGAGACAAAATTTGTCAGCCAGGTGTCTGAGACATCTCCACGACCTTGTGGAGACCTATTGGTGACCTACTGGAGACATCTTAGACCCCGTTTGCACCGCCTGACCACTTTTAGGCCAGCCCAGGGCCGGCCCAAATTGCGGTACTCGGTGTGCGTTTACACCGAGAATTTTGGGCGGCCTACATGTATATATAAATATTCTGACGGAAGCGGCGCTCTGCATGTGAACAATGATTTCATTGGACCGCGCCCGCGGGAAATGTGTATTGTGTACGTATGCAATTCTGTGAACTGAATACCTGGGGATGTAATGACTAATTTGTCCGACACAGAGCATGGATTTTGGGATAATTCAAATCACAAATAACGTCACATCACCACCACTACCCAACAAAAATCAATTTCACAGTTTCTCACCTTCCTTACCTATGCACAAATTTTCTGGAGTGAGGAAAAAAAATTACAGAGATGAAACATTGTGAGACATTGCAGGACAGAATTCTCCGCTCCTTCAAAGCAAGACAAGACAAGACAGCATGCGTGATATTAGCACTCATAACATTACGCAATTACGTCACGATCGCTGTGGAAAAGAAGCGGGACTCGCATTTGGTACCGCATTTGGGCCAGCGTGCGCTTACACCGAGAATAGGTCGGCCCAGGGCCGGCCCGAGACAACCTCTGGAGCTTGTCCAAATGCGGGTCCAAATTTGGTACCGCATTTGGGCCAGCGTGCATTTACACCGACTTTTAGGGCGACCCAAAAGTTGGTGTAAACGGGCTCATAGAGACGTCCCTGCGACTGAGAAGATGTCTCCCCGACTTTCAGATGAATAAGTTGTTTCTTTGTTTGGAAACACCCCAGACATCACTCTGGAGTCACCTTCTTGGTGAGAGCGCAAGCCGTTTCTTGGTCTTATAGAGTCCCCATGAGCCGTGAAGATCGATTAGTTGCAGCAGTTGCGGTGCAATCTCCTCCGATGAGATAGGCCCTTTATTTGCTCATGTAAGAGGGCAAGTAGGTTTGAAGCACCATGAAAGCAATGAGTCTTGAACATAGACTAGTAGGGTGAGACAATGCAAAGAAAATACAAAAAAAATATATATATTTAGGAAAAGCAGCAGAAGAGGACAAGGTACTGAAACAATAGAAAATGGAAAAGGACATTTTGGTTATAGTG
Source organism: Diadema setosum (assembly GCF_964275005.1). Classification (NCBI taxonomy): domain Eukaryota; kingdom Metazoa; phylum Echinodermata; class Echinoidea; order Diadematoida; family Diadematidae; genus Diadema; species Diadema setosum. The sequence goes on from NC_092689.1 coordinate 37,673,478, forward strand.
CATCATGTTAAATGAGTCAACTTACTCTGACATGTGTGAACTGCAAACTGCTGAGTTAGTGCTGGCAAACCAGGGAAGTGTTTTAGATGGAGAAGAAACTATTGATCTCCTCGGAAGTCATGTGCAGCACCACCAAGAAATTATGCACCTAACTACAAGTGGTACCTGGGTATCAGTAATCAGAACTAGTGCTCTCACAGCAGAAAAGACCTCCCCTGCTGCAGTTCGCTCTTTCGCTTTCAGTGTACACTGGCAACAGTGAATGTGTGTGCCTTAAAGCAACTTTCATAAACTAATTTTCATTTCATTTCAATTTGTGCATTACAAGCAGAACAGTAATGCATGTGCATGAATTTTAGTTCTTTCTTAAAATGTTCTTCACAAATTCTAGTATTTTTTAAAGGAATGTTTACATTGATATATAGCTTCTAATAATAATGAAATGTGAAATTTTGCCTTTGCCTCCATATTTCATCTTGGAGCTAGAGTGGTACTGAACATGGTTTCTAAATGCAAAAGAATGTTAGACATCCCATTGTAATGTTCCAGAACCCAAACATGTGTTTGTATAACGTCCAAGATCAAACTTTGTTTCCTCTACATTACTTACATTCAGAGGGTGATAAATTCTATGGGGTGCCAAGTGTCACACAGTCGATTTCGTAATGAAATCGACTGTGCAACACTTGGCACCCCATAAAACTTATCCTTGAGGTTAGCTATCCTGGAGGTCAAAGATCATCATCTAAATGTAACTAATGTTGAGAGAAAGAAAAATATGAGGACGCAATGCAATATGCATAATCTCAAAGTATGGTGCACGCTTATGGAAAAAAAAAATCATAAAGAGAAACAAAAATGAACAGAATTTTAGAGATATGACTAAATATAGACAGAGAAGCACATATTAGTATAATGTGGACTGGTCTTGAGGGGAAAGAACTTTTATTGCCTGAACTAGAATCATATTGCCAGAGTCGGGCAATACGATCCCAGTGAGGGCAATTTTTAAGGTTTTTTTTTTTTTTCAAATTTCATGAGTCAACTGAAATGCCCCAAAATAGCAACCATGGGAACACAAATTCCCTGTACATCGATTGTCTCCAACTCTCGAAATCACTAGCTTTGCTTTGATATGTAATTCTCATTCCATCAATGCAGTGGTTCTTGATTGCCAGTTCAACCACCCATGAATATTTTGATATTTCTGTGTTCTTATAGTTGCACCAGTTCTGTAGAGTGCTCCTTTTTTTTTCTTTTACAAATTTATTTATTTCCTCTTCATTATACAACATAACATACAAAATCATATTACAAATCAAGTTTTGTTTAACAAATTAACAACAACAACAACAACAATAAAAGATGGGTATCAAACTCTTCAACAATTGAACAATATCCTAAAGATACAGTCAGCTCTCGTTACAATAAACTCCTTGGGCCCAGGGAAACCACCGTGATCTTGTCACTTTGAAACCTTGCCATATCCAGGGCGCAAATACCACTGAATAGAAAAATTTTCAAACCCTGGGACCCCCAAAAAACTACCCCATCACGTCGGGGTTCTGCCATATGGATATTCTTTATAACGAGAGTCGACTGTATGTTCTTCTACAATGACCTATAAAATATGTTCTACAGGGGACCATTTCTTATAATGAAAATTTAATTTGTTTGTTCGTTTTGCAATGTTGGATTCTATATATCGGATATTAACAATAAATGCTGTCAATCCATGAAATTTCACACCTGTATCTTTGCATCTCTGAATATATATGTACCTTTTGTATAACAATATTAAATGATTCAATAAAGAGTGCTCCCTTTTAGCAGGGTGCTGAATTTGCCAAAAAAAAAAAAACAGTTCACACTGCAGATTAGTCAAGGGTTACTGTAAGTGGGAATTCATGGTGAAATATTATTCCCAAGGCATGCTATCTTTACCACAAAGTGGGATAAAGAATTGGTTAGATGGGACATATATGTGACCAAGTATTCATGGAAACTAGAAACTGTATAAAATTCACTGGGACATATTTGTCATAGAGTGGTCATTTGAACTAGAAAACTGTGTAATATGCAGTGAAAGTATGACTAATGTACCAATGGATATGGAAAAAAAAACCAGCCTTATAGAGATCAAACATCAAGTTTTAAGGAAATACATGAAAACAGTTTTGTTGATGAGCTCATCTGTTGTTCCTATAGACATTGCAACCAAACAGTGCAGCTAGATTTAGAGCAGTATTGGTAAACATTGCTTCATCAAGTTTTAAACTACTGTGTTCTACATACTGTATATGCCGAATATTTCGCGAGGTTGTTATTTTCGCGAATTTCGTGAGTCAGGGCTATTTGTGAAATTAAAGACACACAAAAATAATGACTCTGATCCCGATATGCACTTGATGCACACGTATACGTTTCTTCGTTCAGTAAAGTTCTCCATGATCACAAATTTAACCACTCACAAAATGAATCAGAAGTCCCGATTCGCGAAAATTTAGACTCACTAAATATATGGTGTATACAGTAATCAAGACAATGATGTGATTGATTCCCCTTTTCAGTCTACTTTTACATTGGTTTGGCATTCTCACAGCACTCATAATTTTAGCATTTAAGAATAGAATGAAAAATCTTTTGGGGCAATTAAGCTTTTTAAGAGTATATTAGATACATGAAAAATGTTTTTCTCTGACAAATAAAATACATAACTACTGTGAATGTAAGGTACCAATTTGTTAAGAGTTTGACTATTGTAATGTGATTTATATCAGAGGAATGAATACCCTGTGATTCACTCCCCCAATGTAGTAAGAAACAGTACAAGTGACAAAATACTACATGCAGTTCTTGCCATTCTTTTTGGTAAGATCTGAATTGATTTTGTCCCTGATTGATGTTGGTTGACAACTTAGACTTGAGGATTATGTCAAATCTTCATTCTTTTTTTTCTAAAGTACAACAGATTTTTTTTCTTGCAATTTCCATAAAGTGTGTAAAGGAGGGACATATGATTTTTGTTCTAAGGTTGTTATTAAGTCATCAAGCACAATGCTCTACTATATTTTATACACCCAAAATAAAAGAGCTCATGAATGTAGTAAGTTGAAATCTAAGGTAGATCCTGATATCTTGTAAAGTACCCTGAAAAAAACAAACAATGAAAACAAATTTCAATCTGGTTTTTGAAATGGAGCATGAGGCAGAGAACCAAAATCCTTCATTTAGAATGATGTTACTTATTTATACAAGTAGTGAGATTGGTGACAATTCTAGGAAGATCTGTCCTATATGTATGGAAGAAGGGGAACAGGGAGGACGGGCAAAGCTTTATATCATGGAAACAAGTCCCTCAAAGGATGGCCCAGTTTAGTTCCTCTGCAGACCCTTTATTTTTGCATATTACCAACTCTCTATTTCTGGCCAGAATCTCATTTGAAGGAAGAAAATGGAAGGAAAACAAAAGGAATGTTCATGAAGGAGAGTCTCCCCATTGTGTTTCACAGGGCCACAGAGTCTTTATCTCATGTGTAATCACCACGGAATCCCTTGATATCAAACCTGATGCAATGCAATATTGTTTGAGATTGCTCCTTTGCTTTTCATCTGTTGAGAATGGTAAGGGTGTTAAGTTGCCACTAAAGCCATAGTGTTTGTGACACCTTAAGGCCCTTATCATTCTCAATTGACATTTTGTAATAGAGAATAGATATCATTCTTCCTTCGTAAGTGGCAACCATAAGGGTATTTGTTAGCTGTCATTGGTTGTGCAATACTGAAGTGAAACCCATGCAAGTGCATATCAGACAATGTTACATGTTCTTACTCTCCTTTGTTTATTTCCCTGCCCCCTTTTTTTTTGCAACATTGCATTTGAGCACATGACTATTACTGTCTTCTTATTAGCATTTGAGAACAACAATGGCTTTGGTCCACAGTGCCTCGAGACAAAGATTTTTCCCTTCTTGTTCGCAGCTGTCGGTATTGACAGTGTCGGGGATAGAACATTTTTCCCAAGCAAGGCTGAAAAAGTTGCCTACAGACGGAAAGATGCAACACCCAGAAATCCAGGGGTGGCCTGATGAGAAGAAGGGGAAAATGTAGGCCAAGGGGCTCGGTAGAGAGATGGAGGGAGTGATAGCCAACGGCCGGTCGCTGTCGCGTGATGAATTGGTTTCGGTCCACTGGACACATTTATGATATGCACTTAGTACGGAAGATAATATCCACTGCTCTTACCATAAATCATTCCATTTTTTCGTTTTTTTTTTCTTTTTTACCTTAGTTTAGCATTCATGTCCACTCTTCATTTGCTGAGCTTTGCTTTGCTTTTGCTTCATGATCTGCCTCTCACCTCCCTCTGAATTTTCATCCTGTGCGGAGAAAGTCAACCCCCTCTGCTCCTCCTAGCCCATCTTCCACTCCGTAATGTCTGGTTCATTATTTCTCAATATTCTTCACTCTGATTCAGGGTTTTTTTTCCCCCTTGCTTTTTGTTTTTGTTTTTGTTTTTGCTCTTAAGGTAACTCTATGAGTAAGAAAAGAATCTTGGCCATTTATCGTGGAGCAAAGGGTTGCATGAGATTGATGAATATTTTACGAGATTGAAACGATTTTAATTGGTTCACTGAGACAGGCCATTTGTACTCATTGAAAAGGGATGTTTAAAGAACAGAAGAGAAAGAGTGAGAGTGTGAGAAAGAGAGGTAACACCAACTATGACTTTTTGTATATATGTCATATTTTTCATGGGATTTCATTTCTACACATTTTGTGAGTTTAGCACTAATATTCATGAATTTAATAACATGCAAAAATATTGGCTCTGATTCCAACAAAAATGCAACATTCATATGAAAATTTGTCTGTTTGTGACTGTACTCAATTATCACAAATTTAACTGTAAAATGGTCAGGAAATCCTGATTCGCAAAAATTTGGTTTGCTAATGGTGTAAATGTTACAGTATTTCAAAGCAAACAAACTAATGATGCTTATGGATGCACAGTGGCAAATCAAAACAAGCCAGACGTGATGCACATGCCAAGAATAAACAAATATGCACTCAGTGAATGCACAGACAGCTGCTCCAAATTTTCACAAGTTGCAGCTCTTCTGACTAAAGTCAACAAAATGTATGAAGTCATTTGGTGGGTTGATTGTGAAAGCTCTCCATACTTGTCAGTTGCCATGTTCAATTATGAAGAATCCGTTATTTTCCGATACTTTCCTTTTGTAAGTATTTGGTGTATTCTTTTCAAGAAGTGCAGTAGTTCGTTGGGGGGGGGGGGGGGTAGAGGGTAAGGTGAATGTATGTGTACTTCCTATAGTGCTCACTTTCATTTCCCAGTACCATGACAATTACAAAACCTCACTGAAGATTTTCCAGCAACTGCACATCATTCACCCCGTCATTGTGAAACCTAGTTTCGATACTCACTGTTGCTTACATGAATGTTGTGTGCCTGCAACCTAACTGCTCCATTGTGTGACATTCAGAATAGATGTATTACCAGGTCGGAACATATCAGGATATTCATGTTACATGGCACAGCATGCATTGTTTGTGACATACCAGTACAAAGAGGTTTTCTGTCACAGTGCATCAATCTTGGTACATGTAGAGCTTTGTGACAGACCTTCCAGAATTTCCAACAAAATATGTTCTTTTTCCTTCTGCATTGTTTTGAATTGAAAATGAATACTTCATACAAAATTTAGAAAAATGCAAGTAAATATCCCTGTGCAAGTCCATTGGTGAGCATAAAAGGTATCATCCATAATACCAGCCTTCAGTTGTGTTTGATTTGTGCTTTTTTCCAAGACTCTCATTTTGCTATGTCATTACTACCGTACTTGAATGTTCGATCTGTCCATTACCCAATGAACCTGCCCAGAAACCGTGTTATCTATGCAAATGAGGGACTAACATCTACTAAAGCTGCTGTGTTTTGATGTGGGAATTCATTGCCCTGGCAGTGTCACAGATGATGGTCAAAAGTGGGAGGTCTGTATAATAAAAGCGGGCATCTCATTGGCCTGGAGACTAGGTGGCGACCTAGTGGCGACTTGAGTCTTGCTGGTCCCAGAGACGTCTCTGCGACATCTCTGCAATATCTTTTGGAGACTAGCCTAGTTTCCATTGGGTCACAAGAGAATTAAACATGTTTGATTTTTGGAAGACCTTTTCCAGTTTCCAGCTGGTTTCGGAGATGTCTTCGCAATGTCTCCTAATAGTTGCAGCCCTTGTGGGCACTCATGACAACTTACCAGCGATGGTGTAGAGATATCGGTTAGATGTTTCCTCAACTGAGTAGTCATCTCGGAGACATCGTCACAATCGTGACGATGTTGCGGCAATGTCTCCATGACTTCAGGGCGATTAAGTTGTCATGTTGCTTGGAGATGTATTGGAAGTTTTCGGGTCGTCTGTCCGTCCATCCGTCCGTACGTCCGTCCCGTTTTGTTTTTGTCGATATCTCAAGAACCGTGAGGTGGTTTTGCATCAAACTTGGTATGAGGGTATATCCTTGGGGGGATGATACTTTGTTTGGATTTTAGGGTCACAGGGTCAAAGGTCAAAGGTCACAGGTTATTTTATGAAAAAAAAAAGGTTGAAAATTCATGTTTTTCTCCATATCTCCCAAATGGTTCAAGGTATCTTCATGGAACTTAGTATATATCATGCTTGTTCCAATGGGCAGTGATTATCTAGGGAAGTTGGGGGTCATGGTTCAAAGGTCAAGGTCAACTCCTCAAAATGTCACTACTTTCCTTATATTTATGCAATGCCTGAAGGTTTCTTTTTTTAAAACTTGATGTATGCATGTATTACCCAATATATATTCTGTGGGAAGTTTCGTGCCAAAAGGTCAAGGTCAAAAGGTCAAAGGTCAAATGAAAGTGCTGAATTGCACTTTTTCCTCCATATCTCAAAAGTAACTCAAGGTATCATCATGAAACTTACATATTTATGCATGTTCAACCTAACAGTGATTCTCTTTGGAACTGTGAGGTCAAAGGTCAAAGGCCAGGTTTAGATAATGCTATTTTCCCATTTGATACTGAAATTATACTTTTTCTCAATACCTTGAAAATTACTGAATGCATAAACTTATAAAAGGATCAAAAGTCAATTAAAAATCATCAGTTCCCCAAATACCTGCACTCTGACATTTTAATCATTCATCCAATTGAACCTAGTTCTAGGAAAGTGAACATTCAGCACATTTGTGGCAAACCTGTCATTTTGATATTTTGCCAATTGTGTGAAACTGTCATCACACATTGTCAAGACATTGTACTATAGACCTATTAGGAGAACCATGCATTATGGCGGAGGCATATCAGTCGCTGTAGCGATATATCTAGTTAATCTTAAGATATGACATATAATCATCACAATGATTGGCATTTCCCAAAGTGCTTGTGGCTATATGTTGTAAAATCACTCTGTGTGGAAAGTGTGATCATCACCATAATTATTCAACAACAATGCAGCCAAGGTCTGCCTTAGCTCTGTAACTGAATTGATTCCACGGAGTGGGCAATTCGTGGGGCTGTGTACCGCATTATCTGTCCTCCCCATTCATCCTATTCCTCCAGCGGATTGCCTACAGAAGAATGTACAATGTCCCTCTGTGTGTGTGTGTGTGTGTGTGCGTGTGTGTGTGTTGTTGTGTGTGAAGTAGAAATTTAAGCCAATACAGCTAATTTTAATGTGAGGCCAGCAAAATTATTGAGACATGAAAGACAAAGAAATAGAGGGAAGGGGTGTGGGGGGGGGGGGGGTAGCTGGGAGTAGGAAGACGGGATAGAGGGAGGGAGATATATAGAGGATGCAAGGAGAATATTGACTTTCTAATTCATCATGTGTGGTTTAGAATGTTTAAAATGTTAGGTAAAGGAAACATATCTGTAATCAATAAAATGTTGATGGACATGCACAATAATTCTAACACACCTCACATCCGCGATGCCAGACAAATTGGTTTCTCAGATCGTCGTCTGTCTGACAGTCTGGCTTTCATATGTGCAGGATCTTGGAAAATATTAATGATTTTTCCACAAAAGATGGCGAAAGCACATATAACAGGACAGTATTGATTATTATGCTGGGAAAACGTCCAATTATAACATCAGCACTTAAAGGGCAGGGGTAAATTATAAAGTTTTGCTAATTAACTACATTGATGTGCATTTGAAGGTTATACATATGATAGAATGCTTAAAGAAATTTTACACAGAGAAAGTAATCTGTAAATCACTATCATCGTGACTAGTCTATGATTACACAATTGATGGCAAGGGAAATGACACAGACAGAAGGCAGGTAGCCATATCTGTTGAACACAATAGTGAGATTAGAATGTTCCTCATCAGACTGTCTCTTGAGGAACATGATATTGAGATGAGACTGATCTTCATTGGGCCCAAATCTGATTAAAATGGAAAAATCCTGGTGTAATTGAATAATAACCTCAAGAATTATCCATCAGTACAGCGTCCTAGACATTTATTTGGTGTTCTGTTCCGGACCGGTTCTCCTTCCAGATCGTATACGATCCTCTCTTCTTCCTCCACCTCAATGCCACATCCATCCCACTCTACGACCTCCCTTCCCTACCCCTCCCCCCCCCCCACCCACCTCCAGTTCCTCATCCTCCCGCCATGCTCACTCGTTCATTATGCCGTAATTTGAGCCGCTCTGCCATGGAGAAGATAAGTCATTGAGGTGCACTTGATTCCGTCACCGCCATCCCATGTTTATATCGGCACCTCGGGCAACGTCTGCACGGAGGGGAGAGGCTGACAATGCTCAGCACATCGCCCGAACAAGACACGAAACATCATGCAGTGTGATGCAATGCATGAGTGATAGGACGGGGATAGTCATTAGTGCGTGCCGTCAACACTGCTCACTGCGGCAATGGAGAGAAATGCTCTTTATTGTGCAGCCTCGCTGCAGTTAGTGGATGCATGTAATGTATATAGGGCTGCCATGACAGAGGCACATTTTGGAGCAGTAATGAGAGTGAATTCACATTTTTTGACTTACAATGTATGTGCTTATGGCATTAACACCTATATTTTACTGTCTACAAATTACTGTTCACACTCTTGTGTACACACATGCATATGCATGCACACAAAATCAATCTTTTTTTTTTTTTGGTAGATCAGTATATCAAATGAGATGTCACTGTGATGTAAGTGCAGTTTTATTTCGTGCATTAGAGGCATACATAGATAAGAATTAGCATTAATAACTCATGCACTTTTTGCAAAGGAATTTGCTGTGCACTCTCTGATGAAGGAATTATCTCCACTGTGCATCAATCATGCCCTGGGTCTTTGTTTGGAAGATCATTTGCCCATTTAAAATGCTACCTGTTGTCAGAGATTGAGCTATGACAGGTGCATTTTAATGAATTGAAGCATCAGTATTAATAGATGTAAAAGAGGAGTATTCATCACAGTGTGTGATAAAATGCCTTGCTTTAATGATAGCTTTACCTTAGCCATCTGTAGCTCAGCCTTGTATTTTACTGCGATAGAAAAGGGTGTCTGACATAGTATATATAAGATAAAAAGAAAAACATTGGTTACTTATAGTGTTTATTTTGACATGAATAGCATTTAAAAAAAAAAATATGAATAGAGTATTGTGAATGGCAACAATATCCTTTAATTCCTGGATAGATCTAATGGAGGGAGAGTACAAAAATTAGAGTCTGAAATAAATAGAAATAGAGTAACATAAAGAGTTGGAACATTACAATATTGTAACTTCAAGTAACTGAAGTCATTCCTTTAAACCAGGAGCAAGAGCAAATTAATAGAAGAAAATTTAATAAGAATCTCATCTTGATATCTTAAAAAGTCTGTGTTTAGGGATCATTAACAAAAACCTGTTCGTTTGAGACAGTGTTATCTTTGGAAGTGAAGCAATTTCGATCAGACCTCTAGAAAAAAAAAAAAGATGAATAAACAAACACTGGTATGGTGTTTAAATTGTGTTCTCTGTGGTCAAGGGTGAAGGGTCAAGATGAGTCACCTGACAGACTGTGTAATGATTAGCCACTGCCACCTGCTAAGTCAATAAATTAGACAAAGTGAGTGGCATCAAGATGGAGTAGTTAAAGCACCGTGGGACAGATGGAAGCGTACATCATATGGACAGATTTTTTTTCCTTTTGTTTTGTTTTGCTTTAAGACTAAAGTTTTCCAAATGTGGCAATGTGAGATCAGTCTTTGTTTAGGCAAAGTTAGACAACAATTGAATTTCATGCTGAAGTCCAGAATGCACATAATATGAGAATGGATATATATACATATAAAAATAAAAATGTGTTTTTTTATTTCCTTTAGTATAGAGTGTGAACATGTACAATAACATTCTTGTTATCTGGAAAAGAGGATACAGTAGTCCCATTCAGAGCCATACAGACATGCTATCCAAGGGAGCTCCTCCACCAGATACAGCTGTGTTGTAAACCCTGCAATATCCATGATTTCTTATTATAGCCATGCAGCAAATATCACCTTCCACCACATGCCTGTTACTGCATTTGCGAAGAGGTATTCTTATCTCATTAACGTCATCCATATCATGTGTACCATCAAGATAAACTGTGTGTGATCTGTGTCTACTGATTCATGTAACCAGCTGCAAGTGGCATTTGACTGGAAATTGTGTGCACGTAAAAAAAAAAAAAAAATACATTGAATTTAAATGCGAGAGAGAACGAGCTGTGTCAATGTTAACATAAATGAGACGCATGATATTCTCCATATTTCTCATGTTGATAATAATAGGTGGATTATCACTCTCTCAAGCCACTCACAGCTGGGAGACCATGAGATGCTAATGGGCGCGTGTAACTAAGTGTTCATCGTCTATTACCCCACCGTAGAATAACACTGAGCAGGCAGACGTGAGGGGAACCGTGCGGTGAGTGGATTTATTGGATTGCCATGCTTATTCTAATTGATCGTTGTGCGTGCTATTCATTTCCTCGAATCCAAGCTTTGCAACAAGTCACAAAAGGCCTTACGCGGAGTGACAGGTATTTAGGAAGAACGAGATTTTGATAGATAATGCATAAAATCAATGATTAATTTCACTTTAAGAACTCTAAAAGTACTTGGTGAAATAATGACAATGTTAATCATGATCTTAACATTTCAATTAAAATAAATATTGGTTATGACAAAAAGCAATAACTATTTAGATATCAGCTAGTGCATCTTTTTAGAATATAAGATATCTATACTAAATTCTATGCAAAGGAAATATGTAAAGGTGACAGCATATATGTACATGTGGATCTCTTACAATTTTTTTTTTTTACAGTCACATGCCATAGATGGCTTCATAGTCGTCCACAGGATAACAAATTATAATGTGGATATCATATTCCAATCATCTTAGATGTTGTGTAGTATCTCTTTAGCCCTCTGATTTTGGTCAGAGTTTTGTATACCTGTGATGTACATTTTCTTTGGGAGAGGCTGCCACATACAGGCAGAGATCCCAACTCTCCCACTTTGAGGCCATTTCTCTTAAATTTCCTGCTCTTTCACTTCAGTTTGAATTTCTCATGTTCTAACTGTGCATCTCCCACTTGAGATGGGTTTTATACCACTTAAAATGTATTACATCCAACTTAGAATTGACCTTCCTCATGCCCAACTTTGCTTTTGTCATTCATATATTAAAACATTAGGCTATTTTAGTGCTTTCAGACACACCAAGTTTTAAACATGTATTCATTCATAAGATACATCAATTGATATGGACCTTTTAGACAGAATGTCCAGATACTATACTAATCATACGGCAGCATCAGACCTCACACACTGTCGTGTTTTATTAGAAGCTCATGAGTATGTATGAGTCTCTCCCTTGAACAGTACCACAATTTTGTGTAGATTTTGTGCATTGTTTTTACATTGCGTCCACTTCCATTTACTGGTTCGCAGTAACCCCAGGGCATGCTGTGAATAAGCCTCACCTACTTGTGTTACATGTATGAATATGACAACATGCAGACATGAATAAATGCTTGAATAGGTCATTTATCAAACAAAACTCAAACTATCATTTGATATATGATGTACATTCATAATTTATGACGTATCAATATACGGGCATTCAGACATATCTATTTGTTGTACATCCATGCATCATACATGTATATCCACACAAGAACTCTCTAATGTGATCGGGATAAGATAGCATCAGTGAACATCTACAACCCTAGAGTTTCCATATGGCTCAAGCAAGCCCTTGACCCTGGCCGCAAGAGTTGTCACATTTCGTGATATATTGCACACTTGTTTCTGCAGTTGGAGGGTCCAGTTTGCTAGGGGGCTCAAGCTAGAGAATCTCCCATTTGCAAGATGTCTGTGGGTGGAATCCCTGTCGGCCTCTGTGTAGAGTTAATTATTCTTTATTTTTGGCTCACCTGATTATGCAAGTAGATCAGTAAAATGTTTTCGTAGTTTTGAGAGTCATATACAAAAACAAAGAAAGAAAATAAGATGTGTCAGTCCTACCTGTTGAGCAAGTTGTAAATGTTTACAGTTACTCATGGTGACTTCATCTTATTATATTATAGAAGTTCTCATATAGAGTAAAATATCCCGTTTGCGGCAGTTCAAGCATTGTTAAGGGTTTTTCCAACTTGTAAACAAATCAGGCAAATTATTTTCAACCATTTCATATATCATAGACAAGATTATTCATTAACGCGATTGTTTTCATGAAAGAAATGTACCATTGACCAACGCAGTTTTCATGATTTACCAGGGCAAAACCCGGCACAATTTTTGCCGATAAGGGCGATATGCGACGTAATATTTCTGCTTGCGGCACGATGTACAATCCCTATGCAATACGCGCGTGCTCCGCGATCTTTAGCTGAACGCCTTCACATGTCTCGCGAACATTGCGTAAGCGCCAATTCCCATTGCGAAAGCACGTGAAAATAGCGTGCACACATGCATTGGCCGTAAACAAGATCGCAATTCTGGCGGTATTGTTGATGTCTTTCTCGTGTTTTTCTCATTTTTTTTCGATGGTAACATCCACTTTCCGAAAAAAATGGCGGCCCACATCGGCTCGCGAAAGTTCTATTTTACGTGAGGATATGTTTTCAAAATCCATGAACATCGAGAAAACGACAAAAAATCCAGTTTCTTGGACCATTGTTTCTTAACTGTTATGTTAAGAAGTACCGAAAATTTCATTTTGGATGCGATATGTTGTCATTTAGGTGAGAAAATTTCACTTTCGTCAGAGATCGTGCCCATTTTATCGGTTGATTTTTGTTGATTGCTAGTGTGTTATGTGTAGTGTGCATGTAACAGTGCAATGCTGTGTTTAGCTGTATATTGCCGTGTATGTTGTACCTGCCGCGAACGGCTGCACGGCCGCTTACTGACGCAGTTACTCTAGTGTAAATATGCTTTTGTTAGATGAGCATTATTCTTAAGGGTGTGAGTAAATGGTGCTCAACTAGACAAGTGTCTCTATATTTTGTGCCGAATTCACACACATACATACTTGTTTGCCCAGGGAGGTGAGACAAAGCTCACTTCCCTGGTTTGCCCAGGCAAGTGGACATAGTGTAGATACAATGAAAGTATCATATTTGCACACCTGATAAACACAGGAGTGAGCCCTCTGGAGACCAACTTGTGCAATGACCATACTGCTCAATCACTCTCCTGTACATAATTTCCCATCAAGCCTTGTGTGAAAAAAAAAAAAAATATTAGATAGCCTTGATACAAAGAAAGTGTCTGTAGGGGTGGGGGAAGGTATTCATTGTACATAGTGCACTGATTTTGTTTGAATATTTTTTTTTCTTTTTTTTAGTTGAAAGGTTTGCTCAGCTCTTTTTATGCATGCTCTCAGGAAGAGTGCCTATCATATTTTAAAAGAATTATTCTTTTTGTGAAAGATTACATGGTTTTTACATGAAGTCATGTGCAAAGTTAGATTGCCTCTGAATTAAATGGAATTCTAAGTCCAGCCTCTGAGTTTGGTGTATTTGTTGAAGAATTTTCCAACTGCGATCTGCTGATTATCTAAGTGTATGGCTTGTTCAGAACCAGTCCTGAATAAACTCAGGTTTGCTGTATTATTATTTGGCATTGTGTTATCAATATAACTTTGATTTCTCATATCCAGTGGAAAAATGAAGAACAAATTTCATTCTCGTAACATTTTTACTATAATTCGAAATATCTGATATAGCTCATCCCTTTTCACTATGTTCAGAACATCTTATATGGGTTTATACCATCATGAGAAATTAAAGGACAAGTTCACCTTCATTAACATAAGGATTGAGAGAATGTAGCAATATTAGTAAAACACATCATTGAAAGTTTGAGGAAAATCGGACAATCCGTTCAAAAGTTATGAATTTTTGAGGTTTTTGTGCAGTCACCGCTGGATGAGAAGACTACTGCAGTGTATGATGTCACATGCGTACAACAATATAAGGAAAATATAAAGAGAATTTCACAAAATTTCATCTTTTGAAAAAAGTACACATTCCCTTGACTCGTTACTGACATATGTTATGGGTAATATTATTCCCATTGCCTTTAGAAAGAGGCAAGTCAAGTGCTCTTTTATTATGCGAAAAAAGTGAAAATATGTTGAATTTTCTTTACATTTTCTTTATACTGTTGTACTTATATGACATCACGAGCCTTAGTAGTCTCGTCATCCAGCGGTTCCAACACAAAAAAATTTAAAAATTCATAACTTTTGCATCAATTGTCCAATTTTCCTCAAACTTTCACTGATTTGTTCTACTAATATTGTTGCATTCTCTTAATCCTTATGTTAACGAAGGTGAACTTGTCCTTTAACTAGTTATTCATGACCGTTTGGTAGCTGTTGTGAACTTCAACCCTTGCAGCAAACAGGATAAACAATGCACACTGACTGTTTTAAATTTTTGTAGTAAGCTATCTATGTATTTATCCTTCAGTCTAAGCAATGGGGAAAACATTTTTACTTCTAAAACTTTTATAACCAGGCAGCAAAGAGAGTATGAATTTATATTTTGTCTTGCCTAAGATATGTAAACTAGTTTGAGTAGTTTTATGTAATTTTTTATTTGTATTGTATATGTGATCTATTATGTTATGTATACTTGTTTTTATTGCACTTACTAACTGAAATATAGCAGTGGCTGATGTTAGTACGATGAATAAATAAAATGAATAAGATGAATTAGATCAATTTGGCAACTGTCAGACAAGCTCAGCTTGATAGCTTTTTTGTTGCCAATGTAATTTCCAATTATAATGGACACCAAACTTACTACTCTTTGATATTATTACTTTAATGAACATGCATGTCAACTGTATTCACTGATTACTGTATACACCAAATATTTCGCGAGGTTTTTATTTTTGCGAATTTTGCGAGGTTTTTATTTTTTGTGAATTTTGCGAGTCAGGTGCTGTTCGCAAAATTAAAGACACGCGAAAATATTGACTCTGATCCCGATGTGAATGTGATGTACGCGTGTACTCTTCTCCGTTCAGTACAGGACTCCACGATCGCGAATTTAACCACTCGCAAAATCGTTGAGAATTCCTGATTCGTGAAAATTTAGACTCGCAAAATATATGGCGTATACAGTAAATCATTTCAAAATGAATGGATACTCGGGATAGGGATAACATGAAGGTGGCTTAATGAATGTTAGAATTGCTATGTGTTTAATGACAAGTAAATTTTATTGTATTGTGTACACATGTGTGATGTTCATAACAGTGACACAGCGTGATAGATTAACACTTAAAGTGACTCATTACCCTCTCATTTCTCACCATGCTATACATTTAAATCTCTCATAAATTAAAGCTCTCCCTGCATACCTTTTTACTGTTCCTGATGAGTCAAGTAATCTTCAGCTCAGAGGCTGAATATGACATGCTCTGTAGGCCAATCAACTGAGCCATGAACAGAGCAGTTAAAAGAGAAGGAGAAGACACGTATCGGACCTGAATCCCATATAAAACATTCATGCTCTCTTGCCAAGAAGATCAAACATTAGCTATCAGTGTAGTTGTGTTGGATCTGTAGAAGCAGAAAAAAAAGGGCCTAAGGTAATTTCAGGAAATGCATGAATACCTGTATACATTTCTTTACTTTAGCAGGAACTAGCTTTTGATAAATCCTCCAAGCAGAAGATTATACAGGGATGAGACATCTTGAAAAGTAGCTTTCATCATTTTAAAAAACATTTTGAAGAACTCAGAAAGGAGCTGTATGTTGTTTTCAAGAGCTACATTGTAACCTTTTTTTGCTTGATAACACAACATGCATAACATTCTTTTCATGCTTAAATTCATCTTCATACAGGCTAAGATGTCTTTTTCATGTGAAGGGGAGCTGGAAGATGTCTTGAATATTGGGATTAAATGAAAGCTTAAACATGAATACGAGCAACACACAATTAACCTCAGTGCAAAGAGTTTCAAGTTCTTAATGTACATGAAGGTAAAATGCATGTAATGGATTAATCTTTATTTGGTTATTAGACAACAAATGAACAAAAAAATCAGCATACATTGAAATAAGGTCATCTACTTGTTCAACATTGCAGAGATGTTTAGACCTGCAATGGATGGGAGGGGTAGATGACTTTGTGGAGACTTGGTCATCATGCATTTCTTATGAAGTTATTCTTAAATAATCTTAAATGTATAGGAAAAAAAAGTATAGGAAAAAAACCAACTGATGTGAATCACTGAGTATTTTTGTTGTCGTAGACATACATTGCAAACAAATTTCATTTTTGTCTTCTTTCTTTCTCTCTCACTCTCACATACACTCTGCTCTTATGGGTGGTAATTATATGTGAGGTATGTTACAGGTGGTTTAAGAAGATGCTTACATCTTATGCGTGCTGAATGAAACAAGCAAACAAACAAGCAAACAAACAAAGAGATAAACAAAGAGAGAAAGGTTGGCCATCACTCTTCAATATCTTCCAACTTCTAGCCCAGATAGATAAACCTGATTTTTTGATAACGGGATTTATCTTGCAAGGTATCACAAATCCACTTGACTGCTTGCCAAGGGATACTAAAAATCACTGTGTGGCAAGTTCAAATGAATGAACACTCGTCCGTGTCAAGTATTGAGCCGAGGTCCAAATGGGTATGTGGGCAAGTAAGAGATATGTTTGTTGTTTGTGTTGTAATATCCTGAAACTTCAAAGAAAAAAAATGGCCAAATAGAAATAATTGACAGTGTGATGTTGATTTACCATTACAACAACCCCATATCTGTTAAGGCTGTACATTAGTTGAAGTCAACAGCTTGTGTAATGTTATGTGTAGGCCCTAGTAATTGACTCGTACATTTTACCCATTGAGGATGGTTGATTTTGCTATACAACATGCATTTCCCATAGATGCTTGCCTGAGTATACACGGGACTTGTCCTCAAAGGGTTAATTCTAGTTGACAATGAGAGGGACATTGATGAATGGCATTCACAGCATCAGACAGCCAAGATTATAAGTGTGTTTTCATGACATTGTCGATGATTACAGATGTTTTGTAACCCCCCCCCCCCCCCCTTGCCAGAATGGTTGGTCCTTTCTTCTGGTTGAACATACTGCATGATTCTCTGCTTGATGGTAACCCTACACAAATCTGCCTGTCTCAAGAGTAATTGTCGCCCTGGTTACAGAGCAAGGCTTCGTAGTCATGGTGATTGTAAATAAATAAGTGACAACTGTTGTGATGTGACTGGTGTGGAAGGAAGCAAGTCAGCAGGTTACCTTGTTAGGAATGGAGGGTTCAGCTGACTCTCTTGACAGGGGTGTTTAATTGGGCATGAGGCTGGAATGTGTGTATAATGTGAAGATGAAAAGAATGCTGCACACAAGGTACAAAAGAATGAGAAATGAAAACATTATATTAGGAGAAATAGCAAATCAAGTCAATCAGTTCTTGGTAATGTGTTGTGTATTTTCTTCTTCCTCTTCTTCTTCTTCTTCTTCTTCTTCTTCTTCTTCTTCTTCTTCTTCTTCTTCTTCTTCTTCTTCTTCTTCTTCTTCTTCTTCTTCTTCTTCTTCTTCTTCTTCTTCTTCTTCTTCGTCGTCGTCTTCTTCTTCTTTATCATCATCTTTGAATTTTTGTTGGTTGAGAATGATAAGGGCGTTAAGTTGCCACAAAAGCCATAGCATTCAAGGCACCTTAACAAGAGAGAGAGTGAGATTGATTTGAATGAACAATTTTTTATCATTATGATACTTGGAGAAGTAAGAACAGAGAAAAGACAGGACGAAAAAAATGAATGGTTGAGAGGACAGAAGAAGCAGCGTATAGAGAACACAATAAAATACCATATGCTGAGAAGTCTGCCGTAATAATATGTCCTCTCTGATACTACACCTACATGAAAACCGAGTCTCACCTTTTTTTCTCTCTCTCTCCTTTTTTTTTTTCTCCTGTTCGTTAACACCACCCACATCTGCCCAAGTAGATCATTTGAAATGATCCGGCATGTACCATAATTCCACCACACTTTGGCAATCTGATAAAGAGACGTGGAAGAGGGCTCTCCAATTTGAAATTAATATTGAAGAGGAACTCAATCTTATAATTGGATTTTCAGCCCCGTCTGTGCCCTGTGGAACTTTAACTTGCAACTGATTGATAATGCACTAAAGAATTGCCCATGCATAATTGATGCTCGCCAAGACCAAGGGGGAAAGACAAGAGGATGGAAAAAAAAAGGAGTCACCTTCTATCCAAATTGCTGTGGCTGAGGTCAAAAGATCTAGGATAAGTGGAAATGATCAGTGTTGTGGCACGCATGTGGAAAGATTTTATGACATTGTACGAGTATGAATATAAACGTTCTGCTATTCCAAATAGTGACAAAGATGCCACCTTCATACACTTTCCGTCAGAAACAGACCATTTATTAAAATGTATAAATGACTATATAGAAATATGTTCTTTTTTCACAATCACAAAAATTATTTTGTACCTTAGTTTTGTGATTGTGAAAAAAAAAAATTCTATGAAATCACCAATCAGATATATAAATGACTGTGTGCTTTAAAACATTTTTGTTTTGTGCAGAATTTGTGATTAGTTTGTTTTCTATTTCTACATCTTTTGTTTGCCATGTTTACTACTCTGTTGAGACGATTATGAAATCCAGTCAGAAACCAGACAACTTTGAAAAAAAAAGGAGAAAGAAGTACTGTACGAGCTGATTTTTATTTTCGCGAATTTCGCGAATCGCCTTTGAACCGCGAAAATAACAACACGCGAAAATAACAACGTGCGAACGGTAAGTACAGTTAGACCTCGCAACCGCGAAATTAACAACACGAGAAAATGTCCTCCTAGTAGCAATTCGCGAAAATATCTGTACGCGAAAATTTCAGCTCGTACAGTAGTACATTTAGTGAGTTTCTCAAGCTGGATTCCAAAGTGAACATAATTGAAAACAGACTGACAAGATACAATATGCAGGCTCTTTCTCATTTACAAATGCTACTAGAATGAAAGTTGCAAGATTTCTGTACCTACTTAATGAAATCAAAATATGTGTTATGCTTGCATATCTCCAGCTTTTAACATGTATGCTGAATTGTTGTGTAAGCACCTATACACTACACAAAGTCTACTTTTTTAAAAATTCAGATTGAATTCCAATATTAATCTCAATGGTTTTCAATTTCAGTTTGTCAATTTAACGGAATGAAGATTTTTTTTTTCTTTCAGAAACAGTTAATGGAATATGTTCAGTTACCCTGAGCAAATTATATCCCTAGTTGAAGCCTCTTACAAGAATGTGTGTGCGTTTATGTGTAGATGAGTGCATGTGTGCATATGTGTGTGTATATAGATGAATGTGTTAATGTGTTTGGGTGTGTGTGTTGTGTGTGTGTGCAAGGTTGCTGAAAAGCCAAGTGCACTTTGCCCCACATTACACAGTAAGTCAAGTGCAACATCTATTTGATTTCTGCACCCCGTGAGGAAGGATTTCTCCACATGTCCCAGTTCTCAGGAGTTTTGAGACACGAGGAAGCCATGAGAGGGGTGAGGAGCACAGGGGAAAGGGGTGGGGGTATTTGGATGATGGGAGGACTAGGGGAGGGGATTAGATTAGGAGAGATAAGATGTATGTTGCAGTGGCCATCACATCTCCCACACACCACAAAGGTATTTGATTATAAATCCAGAGGTAAATTAACCAGTGTTGTATGTGGCTTTGTGCGACTGATTGGTTTCATAATGCTTTTGATCAAATATTATTTCATAGCCCCTCCCCCAAGGTCCCTTAAGTCATCAGTATGGTAACACTATAATAACTCAATTATCCCATGATTCCCCCCCCAAAAAAAATTATTGAATACTCAACTAAGGAATTATTGTATACTCAACTAAAAAATTTGAAAGTAGAAAATGAATTTCAGACTTACAGAAAATTAGTATTTCTTGCAACCCACTTTATTGCAAACTGCATAATATGCATGTACTAACCTGCTGCACACCGCAAATACATAGCTACTTCTTTTTTCCTTGAGGCTGATAAATTTGGATTGTAATATTTCTCAATCCAGCAAAGATAAGCTTTGTATAATGTTCTGTCAGGCATTCACTTCAAACAATCAAAAAGAAAGAAAGAAATAAAGAACAAAGAGAGAGAGAAAAAAGGAGCCTCAGCACCTGATTGTTGTAGTTTATTTTGTATGGCACGTTTGAATACCCATCAGTATTCCTCATAAATCATATTGTGGCAGAACAACACCATATGATTGTTTCTCATGACCCCAGTCTACAAGTAACCCTGTTTCCTCTTCTCACATGGGTTATACACTCTAGTCTTAAGTTCAGGCTCAAACTCTTTTTGATACATTGGTATGTATACAGACTGACACTGTAATGTGGCAAATCTGAAGGCTGCTTTCTTAATTACTACTAGGGGTCTAGAGATATCTCTAACTCTTCAGCAAACAAGTTGATTATTTTACTGTTTTGGACGTGATACAATGCAGTTAAATTTGTGGGAATATTTTTTTTATTTTTTTTATTTTTTTTTTAAATGATCATATGTTATTTGAGTGTGTATCATCCTGTGCATTGTGTGAGAGTGCTGTTTTATTTACTGCAATAGATGCATAAAATGCTGGATAGACTTCAAGTTTAAAGCAATGAATTACTTTTAATTGAACAATGTGCTTTGTTTCAAGAATAAAGCTATCATTGAACAAGGGATTGAAAAAGTAATTCATTACAAAATTTGTGTACACATTTGTATCTACAAGCTAAATAATAATCTCTAGTTGATATTTTTTGCAGTCTATTTTAACTCTTTGCATGACCCCCTTATTACATGGAATATTGCATCTCATTTTAGTAATGTGCACTATCTTCTCTCCTGTAGTGACTTTACTCGTAGTCCTTAACAGCTTTCATACACTATCAGTTACTTCGCTATTTACCTGGACATA
This sequence comes from Diadema setosum, assembly GCF_964275005.1. NCBI lineage: Eukaryota > Metazoa > Echinodermata > Echinoidea > Diadematoida > Diadematidae > Diadema > Diadema setosum. The sequence goes on from NC_092689.1 coordinate 37,695,007, forward strand.
AAGGCCCGAATTCACAAAGGTGGTACGAATGAAACCATGGTTTAAACCATGGACAAAAACCATGGAGTGCCAAGTGTCGCACAGAATATTTCGTTACGAAATTGGTTATTTCATCAACAAAATGACCGTTTCGTTAACAAAATTTTGAAGAAATGTTCATTTAGTTACAAAATGTTGTCATTTCGTTATGAAATAACCATTTCATCGACGAAATGACTGATTTCGTAACGAAATATTCCATGCGACACTTGGCGCTCCATGGTTTTTGTCCATGGTTTGAACCATGGTTTCATACATGTACCACCTTTGTGAATTCGTGCCCAAAAGGATATGGAAAAGATTGGGGATTGCATTTTTTTCAGGGCAGTAGTATCATAATGGTGTCATTCTCAAACACTGAGGCTTTCTTCCCCCTTATAGTGCATGAAAGCTATGCATCAAAGATTAATATTCAATGAGAGAAAAAGAATTGATAAATACATATAGGGTATGAAGCAATAGCATGTGAGATGTTGTACAAACATTGGTTAATTTACCTGTTGAGGACGAGTCACGAGTATACTCGGGCAGGTGTATGTGGGAAATGAGTGTTGTAGCAAAATCAGTCCGTCCTCAACAGGTTAACAGTAAAGAGCTCTTCTGTGCATGATATCTGCTTACTTAAAACCTCTATTTAATGTTCTAATGTTCTCTATTCATGTTGGTTATTTTTATCCCTAACTCATATTTTAGACCTACGTTTGTACTTTGAAGCATTACAGCTGATGTTTGTGTTTGTTATTTCTGTGTGTTTGTTGTTGTTGTTTTTTTGCAAATGTGTTAGCAAGGGGCATTAAAGGGGATGGCTAGTAACTGATCAGTGGGAATCAGTGGGAATGCGGGGGGGGGGGGGGGGGGGAGGGGGTTATTGTTCCAATCCTTGTGGGATTCATTTAAGAGTACATTATATATCTATTGTTGGGTGAAAATTATCTGCTTCAGAATGGTCTCATATTCAAGTAATGTGCAGTTCAATGTTTCCAGGTTAGCATGCCTGTACAGTGACGGGGGGGGGGGGGGGGGATCGTTAACGGGCCGTTATCGATCGCCCCGTCACTGTACAGGCATGCTAACATGGAAACATTAAATTGCACATTACTTGAAAATGAGACCATTCTGAAGTAAATAATTTTCACACAATAATAGATATATAATGTACTCTTATCATGTTGTAGAGCTTGATTTTCCCATTATCATGGAAATTTCAAATTATCTTCATTTTCAATGAAGTATTAAAAATCTAACTAGACTCGGAATTTGTCAACACTGACAAATTAGGTGATCCGATTTTTTTTTAATCGATGATTCGAGTCCTGATCGCAATAGGCATGACCATACAGGTTTCATCTGTGTTTAATGACATTGGCCGTGTGATGTTGGGATTCTCATTTAGAAAAGAGAGTCAGGTCTGCCATCTTAGGTACCAAATTCGGTATACACTATAACGAAGATACAGAATAAAACATTTATGACCTTTGACCCTACTTTACATACCCAAGATGGTGTTCATAACAATATAATGTACGTGACATGAACTAAACATGTGCAAAATACGGGGGTAATAGGGAATGTCTTTCTTGAGTTATTGCAAAGAAAGTTGCAGAAAGAAAGAAATATGAAAATACATCGAAGCTAAGCTTGAATTTTAACGAAGTTTTTCGACGTGATTTCGATGTTGTATGAAAAGGAATGGGCAGAGTAACGATAGCGCAAAGTCTCAGCTACAACATATTAAAATCTGGGAGAAATTCACCGAAAGGTAAGTGAGATAGTGCTCGATAAAGACAATCATGTCAATTTTCACATCTAGACAAATTCCCTCCCATAGAGTTAATACGTCATAACGAAGATAGAGAAAAAAGTACATATGACCTTTGACCTCACTTTGCACAGACAAGATGGCATCTGAGCAAAAAGTGGTTATCTTGTGAAATGATTCTTGTAACATGTTCTTTACGTATGCAAAATATGGGAAAGATAAGACATGTATTCACCAAGATACAGGATGAAACATTTTTGACCTTTGACCCTAATTTACATACCCAAGATGGCGTCTGATCAAGTAGTTGTTATTTCATGAAATAATGTACGTGACATGAACTAAATATGTGCAAAATATGGTGGTGATAGGGTATGTTTTTCTTGAGTTCTTGCAAAGAAAGTTGCAGAAACAAAGAAATATTTTAATACATCGAAGATTAGCTTTAATTTCAACCAAGTTTTCTGACGTGATCCCGACATCGTAAGAAAAAACTGAAGGTACACTAACGATAGCCCAAAGTCTCAGCTACAACATACTAAAATCTAGGAGAAATTCACCGAAGCATAAGTGAGCTAGTGCTTGATAAAGATAGTCATGTCAATTTTCATTTCCAGAAAAACTGCACTCCCATAGAGATAACACGTAAACTGGCCAAATTTGACAAGGTTACGTTCAATCCATTTTTACGAGGTGATAACGTCATCCAAGCAAAACTGTGTTATTTTATTTATGAAAGACTATTTGATAAGCTACAACATACCGAAATCTGGGCCAAAATCGGCAAAGGATAATTGAGATACGCTCGAGTGACCTTGAAATTTGATGACGTCATTTTGGAAATTTACTCTTTTTATTTCATTAAGAAATTTTATATCTTTTAATCATTTTTTCAGCATGCCACCCCATGAAATGACATGTACATTTCATCAGCTTTCAAAATATGTAAAGAAAATGGGGGGTCACCGTCCATCCTGACTAGTAAAATCGGGTTTAAAATTGGCGGTTTTTTGGCATAGTTGCACTGTATATCGCCATTGACGCGCGCGCGGAATTTCAACTTTGACGGGCCCGCATGACGTCATATTGAGTTGGATTGATTTGAAACTTGGTCGAAATATTCCTTAACATTTCAGATATCCGATCGGAGTGAAAAACGGGAAATTTCTATTGCATATAAGCTGTGCGTGCGTATATGCGCGCGCGCGTACGCGTCCGTCCGATTTTTTCAATTTTTCAAAAAATGCTCCAAATGGTCTGAAACGTGTGCAAACGTGAGCTAGATTGGAGCATACAAATATTTCAACGCGCGCGTACGCGCACGTTTTAAGAGTACAGACGAATTTTGAGAACATGAGTAGAATCACCTTGATTCGAACTATATGTGAGGTAAATTTCATAGAAAAATTCCATTCCATTAATGAGATATGAATGAGAATGTGTTTTCATATAATGACGTCATAGTGACGTCACGGTCGACTGATCACTATAATTTTATTACATCTGTCGTCTTTTGGACATGATACATATATGGTATAATTTTGACATTGATAGGATCAGGACTTTCTGAGCTAACCTCTACACAACATTTGAGCAGAAAGAATTTTTTGTGACAACGGGAAGTTTAACACTAGACTCGGAATTTGTCAAGACTGACAAATTAGGTGATCCGATTTTTTTTTTTAATCAATGATTCGAGCTTTCACCTGAGATTAGGGACATTGGTCGTGTGATGTTTGGATTCTCATTTTGAAAAGGGAGTCAGACCTGCCATCTTGGGTACCGAATTCCGTATACACTATCAAAGAAGCAGAATGAACTATATTTGACCTTTGACCCCACTTTGCACCCCCCAAGATGGCATCTGAGCAAAAAGTGGTTATTTTGTGAAATTATTCTTGTAACATGGTCTTTGCGTGTGCAACATATGGGAAAGATAAGACATGTATTCACCAAGATACAGGATGAAACATTTATGACCTTTGACCCTAATTTACATACCCAAGATGGTGTCTGATCAAGTAGTTGTTATTTTATGAAATAATGTACGTGACATTAACTAAACATGTGCAAAATATGGGGATGATAGGGGCTGTTTTTCTTGAGTTATTGCAAAGAAAGTTGGAAAAAGAAAGAAATATGAAAATACATCGAAGATAATCTTTAATTTCAACCACTTTTTTGGACGTGATCCCGACACCATATGAAAAACAAAGGGGACACGTACGATAGCGGAAAGTCTCAGCTACAACATATTAAAATCTGGGAGAAATTCACCGAAGGGTAAGTGAGCTAGTGCTCGATAAAGACAATCATGTCAGTTTTCACATCTAGAAAAATTCCCTCCCATAGAGATAACACGTCATAACGAAGATAAAGAAAGAAGTACATATGACCTTTGACCCCGATCTGCACAGACAAGATGGCATCTGAGCAAAAAGTGGTTATTTTGTGAAATGATCCTTGTAACACGGTCTTTACGTGTGCAAAATATGGGGAAGATAGAACATGTATTCACCAAGATACAGGATGAAACATTTATGACCTTTGACCCTAATTTACATACCCAAGATGGCGTCTGATCAAGTGGTTGTTATTTTATGAAATAATGTACGTGACATGAACTAAACATGTGCAAAATATGGTGGTGATAGAGTATCTTTTTCTTGAGTTATTGCAAAGAAAGTTGGAAAAAGAAAGAAATATGAAAATACATCGAAGATAGGCTTTGATTTCAACCAAGTTTTTGGACGTGATCCCGATACCGTATGAAAAAATGAAGGGCACACTTAAGATAGCCCAAGGTCTCAGCTACAACATATTAAAATCTTAGAGAAATTCACCGAAGCATAGGTGAGCTAGTGCTTGAAAAAGATAGTCATGTCAATTTTCATTTCCAGAAAAACTGCACTCCCATTAAGATAACACGTAAACTGGTCAAATTTGACAAGATTACTTTCAATCCAATATTACGAGGTGATGCTGTCATCTAATCAAAATGTTGTTATTATATTAATGAAAGAGCATTTAGTAAGCTGCAACATACTGAAATCTGGGTGAAAATTGGCCAAGGATAAGTGAGATACGCTCGAGTGAACTTGTAATTTGATGACGTCATTTTGAAAATTTGCTCTTTTTATTTTATTAAGAAATTTGATATCTTTTAATCATTTTTCCAGCATTGCCAACCCATGAAATGACATGTACAACTAATCAGCTTTCAGAATATGTAAAGAAAATGGGGGGTCACCGTCCATCCTGACGAGTAAAATCGGATTTAAAATTGGCGGTTTTTTGGCATTGTTGCTCTTTATATCGCCATTGACGCGCGCGCGGAATTTCAACTTTGACGGGCCCTTATGACGTCATATTGAGTCGGATTGACTTGAAACTTGGTAGACATATTCCCTGACATTTCAGGCAGGCGATAAGTGTGAAAAAATGGGAAATTTCTTTTGCATATGAGCTGTGCGTGCGTATATGCGCGCGCGCATACGCGTCCGTAAAATTTTTTCAATTTTTCAAAAAATGCTCCAAATGGTCTGAAACGTGTGCAAAAAAAATTTGAGCTCGATTTGAGCATACAAATATTTCAACGCGCGCGTACGCGCACGTTTTAAGGTATAGATGAATTTTGAGAATATGAATAGACTGCGCTTGACTTGAAATATATGTGACGTAAATTTCATTGAAAAATTCCATTCCATTAATGAGATATGATTGAGAATGTGTTTTCATATAATGACGTCATAGTGACGTCACGGTCGACTGATCACTTTGATTTTAGTTCGATTGCCGTCTTTGGGAGACGATACATATATGGTATAAGTTTGAAATTGATAGGAAGAGGACTTTCTGAGCTAATCGATGCACAACTTTTGGGGAGAAAGAAGAAAAAGAAGAAGAAGAAGAAGAAAGAATCCGTACAAAAACAGAAGGTGATCCGAGAGGATACTCGGATCACCTAATTCACAAGGGTGCTATTTTACCTGATATTTGGGACTATGCTTACATATCTACCCACTTTTGATTAAATAAGCTTTTTATTGTGAAGATTGATTGTTTTCATTTTCATTTACCCTCAAAATCTTTGAATGTGATAGTACTGTTATAGGTCTCAGACGATGATATATATATTATAAGTTTACTTTGTCAAGTTCTGTGTTGTTTTAGCTTGACTCAGAGAAAATCTACCATCGTTTCTCATTATTCCCTTGCGACACTGTAGCAGTCGATGAACAATAAAGTAAACAATGAAGAATCCACTTGACTTCTTTTTTTCTTCTAAGCTTTCTCCTCCTTGGATGCCCTATTTTTCTGTCCCCTTCTCCTTTCCTTTTAATCATTCATCACTGAAGAGATGTGTCCTAACCTGTTTAAGATGGGATTTCCCTAGAAGGTGTTATTCCCTGTGGGACCTCCAATTTTTTTTTTTCTTGCCATCCTTCTTTCTTTCCTTTATTTTCTTTTACATCTTGTCCCAATTTTGAACATTGTTGAAGAATGTGGAATTCTAGGTCAAGATAGTGACACTTAATCCTTAGTACCTCCATGTCTGTGTTCACATCCAAGGCTTCTAGAGTTCATCCTCCACCATACCGCCATTCATCACGTGCCACCTTAAGCTCTAGGCAATCCTGGTTTCGGAGGGGGGGAAGCAAATGAATCTTGTTGCAGGCGCTGTGAAGTGAGAAGTGCCTTGACTTCAGTAACAAATCATATTAGAGTGACTTCATATTAAGAAATAAGTGTCACATTTATTGATCCTGTTTCTCATCTTTTTTTAAAAGTTAAGAATTTTTGCTTGAGGTGAGACCTCGGGGCTTTTCCACTATTCTGTGCATCCACCACTGATGAGAAACTCTTAATCCCAGTCAATGCTGTGGACTATACTTTCCAAGAATATGTGGTCATTATTCCAAGGGTCAGTATCTGGAATTAGATTAGGTTGCTTTTCAGAGTGAAATGGATTTGGTGGTGTGAGATGGAAAACTTGTGACTGGCAACAAGGGATGGTATACAGAACAAGAACAGGACCATATTGATGATAATGGAGACATTTGGTTTCTGTGTAATGCCATACATATACATTTTTGTTGTTGTTGTTTTTGTTGTTGTTGTTGAAAGAGAGGGAAACATTGAGTCACATTCTTTTAGAGGAAGTTTGTCTAAAAAGGTAATTGAAATAAAGTAATCAACTTTCAACCAAGAAATAGAAAAATGAGCCAAATTTAACAAAAGATTAATAGAGCACGTGACTTCTGGAATGCAACATCACTTGACTTTGAATCCTATTATGTTGCTATGATGTCACTCCTGTTGTTGTTTTTTTCTTGAAAATTTATCATTTCAGACTTCTTGTAACGGAGTTTTTTGTTATTCTGCTTTTTATCACAACATTCTTTATCACACAACAGTTGTGCTCTATACGGCCTTAAAAAATACAAGAAGCCAATTCTGAGTAATTGGCGGTATAGTTACTGCAAAATTTCCAACAGCACATAACATTTGTAAAATATTTCTGAAATTTTCTCTTCTGGGTTTCATTGCCTGCTGCTGACAATATTCATCCAATGTGTTATTCACAAAAAAAGCTAATCAACACAGACAGAACCCGAATTCCTGCTGTCATGTCTGTGTTTGCATTTTTAACAGCCACCTCATGTCATTCTTTTGATGGATCGCATTGCTTATGCACCTTTTGTCTTTCAAACTTGGAGGGAGCCGAGAGGATAATAATGAAAAAATGTCTCATTTGAAAATTAGAACATTAGAACGGCAGATTTTATCTCGTATCTTCTTACACAGCAGCAAAGAGTGTGTGTAGTGCTAAGGAGCGGATTGGGGGGATGATTTACAGCCCAATCCGGCAAGTTGTCATCGTCGTTGGATGTGTGGTTGAAACGGGCGAGCGGCTGCGGCTCATTGTTGCGTTGAGGACGAGTATTGATTTTGTGGTCATCCAATTTCAGTGGAATCTGTGAATCATGGGCTAACTTTCCTTAATATTCCCTTGCACCGTATTTTTCCCCCTCTAATTCTTTGCTACCATCTCACCATGTGGTTTTGCTATGAGTGAAATGATTAAAAAGGACTCATGTTGATTCCTTTTTTTATTCCATTTCAGCAGTCTTACTCAGTCTAGACATGATGGAATCATTTTGCTGCATCAGCAAAAAAAAAAAAAAAAAATCTCAATGTCTACAATTAGCTCCATATTGGGTTTCTGAGCATTCATTTTAAGTAACAGTGTAACAAGTGACACTTCCATGTGATTGTACTGAGGAGGACAACAGATAATATGTATTCAATCAAAATTTAGGTGAAAATATGATATTGTATATGTTCAAATATCTGATATGCTACCTTTCAGTCAGTAGAAATTAATCATCATGTAAATGTGAGATACCAAAACATGTTAAATTGTTTCTGCGAACATATATTGTAGTCATCATATGAATTATATTGTTTGTTTGTTTTTAAAGCAAGATCGTGAAGAGTTTTTGAATGTCCACTCAGAACAGATCTGAATATGCTCCTCTCTTGATAGATTCTTCTTCTAAAACCTTTACTTTTGTATAACACCTTATGATTTTGGGTGACTATCGTCATTCCGAATGTTAGGTAATCTGAAAATGAAATAAGGTTCGTCATTCCGAATGTTCGTTGTCCCGAGACATGCACGTTTGTAAAAGGATGTACTTGTTAATCAGATGATGAAGTAAGTTTTGTCAATCTGTAAATTTGTGGTGTTATTCCCAAAGTTTGTTAATCCAAAAATGAAATAAGGTTTCTTATTACCAAGGCTCCTTATGGTAATCAGAAAATGAAATACGATTCTTCATTCAGTGGGGGCGCTGTGGCATTGTCGATAAGACTCGTATTATAATTAATATTATTGTTGTTATTAATATTATTGTCATCATCATTATTATTATCAGAATATCATCATCATTGTTACTATCATTGTAGTTTATCATCATTATTACTACTAAAACTATTACTATTATCGATCATTATTATCATTCAGAAGGTTTATAATCCAAAAATGCTAATTAGTTGATAGTTGGCTCCATTTCAGGTTGAATGCCCCCCCCCCCAAAAAAAAAAAAACCAACAACAACAAACCAACAACAACAACAACAACAACAACACACACACACACACACAAACAACAACAACAACAACAACAACAAAAGAAATAAAAACTTGTCAAGGATTTAATCCAGGAATTCCAAAACCGTAACCAATGTTACATACATTTGTATTAAATTCTAAAGTTAGATAGTTGTATGAAATGTGATGTATTAGGATATTTGTTGTGCAATAGGACTTATTATCATAACATTGATAATTATCTCCGCTTGTTGAATAACACTATTGAGAGGAAGTGGCCTGGAATGATACTAAACCTCAACAATGAGTGCATTGACCAAGCAAAAACACTTTTTGTTATGCTTCAGATAAATTGTTTGGTCATTCGTGTTTGCGTAGTTCGTGAAAATTTAATTTTCCACCGCCAGTCTCTCAGAAATCCATGTAACAAATCTACTCCTTCAATTAGCTCTGATCCTTTGTTGTTGTTGTTGTTGTTTTTGCTGCCTGACGTGAAGTTTTTCTTTGTAAATGTGAGGGGTTGAAGTTTTGAGGCTATGATCTTTACGTCACAACCAATTATATGGGAATGAGTACCAGCAATCATTTTGTTTTGTAACTGCACGTGATAATGTTTCTGATACATAAACAATTTCCCCTATTTTTCTAAGGTTCATCCAACTTCTTGTGTTAGATTTGAGACAAATGCGGGGCTGTTTCTGCACTGTATAAGTTGCCTTGCAAAGTGTGTACTTTATATGTGTGAATGTGTGCTCAGAAGAGGGGGGAGAGTGGTGGATACTTAAATAGGGAAAGCTTCAAATATGCACAAGAAATTATTACAGAATGATACCATATGTATCACTGTAGTCATGTTCATTTACACTCTATGATTGCAACTATTTCAAAAAGACAGTGATTTCATTTCAAGTATTCTTGAAAGTCAAATGAGTGTCCTGTGTGGTGTATGCTGATCTTTGGCAAATCTCATGTAAATTTGTAACAGCTACATGAGATGATTATGGCAGAAAGATGTAGAAAACATCATTTATATTGTGTACTAACAGTCACTTTTTTCCAGCTTTAAAGAAGAATTATTCTTGTGTAATTAAGAGAGAAATGTAACTAAGCGTTCCACATCTACCTTAGATGAGAGAAGTGCTATACTGTATTTCAGCTGTAATAGAAATGCTGTAATAGAAATTTAATGGTATCATTGAGTCAAAGAGGAAATGAAATTCAGACAATGCATGTGCATGATTACAAGGGACTACCCACACTCCTTCATTCCTAGACCAGCTGTTGTGACAATAGAAGCTTCAAATTATGAATCATGATTGATCATAACCCAAGTACATTGCTGGCTACCTAGAAGATACACGTATGATTACAGTGTCATATAAGTTTTTTTTTTTTTTTATCACTGAGATTGACACTGATCTGTTTCAATAATGACATTTTGTCAATGAAACATATTAGATTTTATGTATATTGTGTTTGTGTGTATGACTGTATCACATAAGAATGTACATGAGTATGTGTATATATATGTGTGTGTGACTGTATGTGTGTGTGTGTGTGTGATGTGTTTGTGTTTGTGTGTGTGTATCTACCAGTATTCTAAGCGTGGGATGCATGTTGGTAGTCTTGGCATTAATTAGCTCCTCATTTCTTCCTCGTGCAAATTGACCGAATGTAGAGCCGTATTTGCCTGAGTTGGTGGTAACTGAAATTTTTGGCAACCACGTATGTTAATTCATGCATTAATGATTGCCTCTGGGAATGTCAGCCTGTTACAGTATAATAAAACAAAAGAAATTTTTAAAATTATCTCTGGAAGGAGACCAGTAGATGTGCAGTTTTATGAGACTCCTTTCAGCATGCAGTCTTAGGGAAGTGTCTGGACTTGATGACAAAATCAAAAAGATAGAATACTGCATACAGATAGAGAGATGAATAGAAAGATAGACATTATCATACTGCTGTAGTGAAAATTTTGCAGTGTGGAAACTTTTGCACATTTCGTACAACAAGAAACAAGTGCAAAATAAATGTGTGCAAATATTTTTGCTTGTTATATATACCACTAATTATTGTTGTGATTCTGCGAAATAAAAAACTTATGTGAAATTGATCTGAAATGGGCAAGCGCAAAAATTACTGGTGGAAAAATATCCACTTTCACAGTAAGTTGTTTGCATTCAAATGTTCTAGAGGTCTTAATCACTTGGCAGAGATTTTTATTTCTATGTAAAGAATGAATGTCTCTTAAACTGCAGTTGCAAACCCACAAAAGTACAAAAGTGTATCATATTTTTATGATGCTGTATCAACTTCTCATATTGACCCATTAAAGATATGTGTTTAAATGTAAGCCATTGAAACTGTAAACAAAGGAGGCAAGCACCTTCTACTCTAGGCCATAAAACTTTGCAGTCTCAATGGCATAAATCATTGCAGTGGATGGTAAATGAAGTGAAGATGATTTCAAACACTAGCTGATATTTTTATCAAAAATTTTATTATACCATTTATGACTGGTACCTGTTACTACTGGTACTGTTAGCAATATAGAACCTGTCAGAGTGTTATGTGATTCATCACATATTTGAATGCATTATAAATATATTCTTTTTATTTCATTTTTTTAACTTATTATGTGAGAATTTCATCAAACATTATCAATACAAACTATAGACTATTGGGAGAACCATGTATTATGGCAGAGGTATACCAGTTGCCATAGAGACATTTCTAGTTTTGCTGAATACTGTATAGAATAGTTTATCTCTGCTAGGAGAAATGCCCCCCCCCCAAGAATTTAAAAAAAAATTGTAAATTTTCCTGGTACAAAGAAAATTGTGGAAGAAATATTCAAAGAAAGTTGCCATTTCTATCTTTTTTTAACTCTTTCCCAGTTTTTGTAAGATTGATGGAAAGATATCATTGTGGCATACATGTATTATAACACTTTAAAGAAAAAATGTTTGTACAACCTGCCAGTGCATTTAAAGATTGTAATGGAAAGTATCTTTCATAAATGTTTATTATGACAACGATTCTTCACTGCATAAGGCTAATGTTACATGACCTTTCACACTGATTTAGATTTAAGGGCAACATCATGTAAAAACTATAAAAATGACATTATTTATAGTTATATGACCTATAAAGATAAACAAAATTGACATTTTCATTTTTTTTTTTTTTTTTTTTAGAGGGAGAGAGACATATAACATTTGCAACGGGGTGGATTTTTTAAATTTTTTTATGCAGGGTCAAAAATGTAATTTACTAATTATAGAGTCTAAAACAGCATGATTTGGCTGCATATCATGGCTCCATGTATGACAATAATGGTATTTGAGTACTGAAGTAAATTTGTAAGATTTTTATCTTCATTTGATGAACCCATAGATTGCAGGGATCGATGTTCTGTGTTTCATGTCTGTGGAGAAATACCAGTTTTCAGGGGGTAAGAGTTAATCTTGAGAGACTCCAGAAACTGCCCTTGGTGTTCAGATTCTTGTCTTTAATACAGATGTATTGGCGTAAAGAGTCATTTCAAGCAGTGCAATGCCTTGTCTCATATTGTGTATGAATGTGGGAAGGGACTACAGTCAGTTCCGAACATGAGACAGAATGTGAATGTGGAATTGTTATAGGATACAGACTATCTCTCTAGGGACATGCATTGTTTCATATATTACACCTATTTGGCCGTGAACATTGACTTGGAGTCGCATTGATTTCTTGCTTCTCTGTCACATGATCAGTGTCTTGTCAGAATTCAAGAGGTAAACAGGTAATGTAAGAATAATGATAATGTAGATGTGTTTGTCAGATGAACTTTAAGGCTTTGATAGCACTGAAAGCATGTCTGCAACATTTCAATCTGATCTTTTCTTCTTCTAAAGAGAAAGAAAAAAAAAATCCCCAGTAATGTTACAAGCATGCCTTCAACAACAATGTGCTATGTCCTTTTTGGTCCTTTTATTGTTGTTGTCATGACGCACTGTATTGGGCAGCTTCCGCCAGACAGTTTCAAGGCTGTTCCATCAGTGTATTTGTGCATGAAGTAAACCATCACTCTTTGTTCAATTCCTTTACCTCAGTTTGCCCTCTCTCTCTCCTCTTCTCTGTCCATCCATCCATCCATCCATCCATCCATCCATCCATCCATCTACCCATCTCTACCTATATGTCTATATCGTTTCCTTTCTTCAAGCATCCTCCTTCCTCTGTTTTTCCCTCTGTCTGTACTCAGGCCGAAGAAAGATCTTGCTGCATGGTTAATGATTAAACGATATATATTGCGGGGAGTTAGAGAGGTTTTTTTTTTCAGGCCTGGATAGGTGGCTGTTGACAGGGCATCCTTTATGATGTCAGCACAGGGACAGAGTGATAGGGGGAAAAGAAAGGGAAGAGGAAATAGACCCCCCCCCCCAAAAAAAAAAAAAAAAAAAAATAGATGGAAGGATCTGAGCTTGTACTGCCATTTTATTTTCATGTGGCCTTTTCCCCATATCCCTCAGGTGGGTTCAGTTGGTGAATGTCCACATCTGCTTGTGAATACATATGACAGATTTGAATTGAATGCTCTTCTTGGGCTTGTGAAAATTCAACAAGTTCCTATGAGGTGGATTTCTGTTTCAGAGATTCAAATATTTGTATGCCAGGGCCTTCGGACGAGTAACATACTACATATATTTTTAGATTGAAGAAATAAACACATGTCAGCCTGAAAGCCCAAGTGTTAGATTGAGCAAAGAGATGAATGTTTATTATTGAATTACATACTATCAATTGTGTAAGAGACCAATACCTTCCCTTCAAACTAACATTTCATATCCTGAAATAAAGTCATTCTGTGACTATTCCCCCTCCAACATATTATGTTGCCATTTCTCATGTTATAAATATCATATGTGTCATATATCTGTAATATAAATTTTGTCATAAAATTTCATGTGGAATTGTGATGTTGTGTTTGGGTAAAAACAAAATCCCAATAGTGTTTAGTTATTTATAGCACAAAAAATTGTTATCCTGAGCCCCAAAATAAGAGAGACAGAGAGAAAAAAAAAACTTTGTCAAAATATTTTCCTTTGGAGTTGTAATGTTTTATGGTTATAACAGAAAAGTCTCACAAGTGTTTATTACTTAGTATTTGATAGCTTAAAAAGAAATGATATTTACAAGCCCCATCTTACATTATGATAAGAGCTCTTGATGCCATGATATCAGCATTGATATTTGTTTGCAGGGTATATCATGTTTCTGGATAAAGTTGAATGGACACTTGCTTTTGTATTCAAAAGTTGATTTTTTTTTTTTGTGTGGCTCAGTATGTGATATATTTTCTTTTTGGTGTTGAACAAATAACAAATAAAGTCATATGATGACACACATCCAAACTCTGACATGTATTTCAATTACCAATGTTTATTTGAACAACAATTTAGGGACAATATCAAGTAAGACTGTTAAAAATATATATATATATATATATATATATATCATCTATGTGCAGTTTTGCACTGTTATTGAGTAGCAAAGTACGATGTAGTTTTCTTTTGTAAACTTACATTTAAACAACTGTGCGAAGAGCACAGCAGACAAGATAACTTTATTCACTTTGTTTAGGTATGAAAAATGCTAAGAAATGCACTTTTATCATCAGATAAATACATGTAGTGATGTGATACATTCTGATATGGGATGAAGTATTCTTCTTCAGTTTCCAGGAAAAGACAAGTTAGGCAACACTGGCTTTAACTACTGAAATCTAGCTGGTGAGGAATAGTCTTACTGTTCCTGGTTTTTGTTTTTCTTTTCTTTCTTTTTTATATTTCTTGTGCAAGGAGACAAGAAGGAAATTTGAGGGGCAAGTGGTCATTTGAGGTATTAAAAGTGAAAAGTATTTCTTCTCCTTTGCATGACAGTGGTTTCACATGATTCATAAATCTCTATCATATTTCCTCTGATGATGTTTGCCTGTAGTCATGGCATTTCTCTTACATATTTCTTTTATGCCCTTTCCTACATGATTTTTATTTCTCTCGACTTCTTTGCTTTAGATTCTTACTTCCTTCATCCTTTTTGTACAAGAATCTTATTTCTCTTAATCATTTTCCTACCAGATCCTTGTCTTAATTACTTTTCTACAACATTCCTATTTCTCTTCACCCCTTTCCTACAAGATTTTTGTTTCTCTTAACCTCTTTTGTACACGATTCTTATTTCTCAACGCCTTTCTTACAAGATTCTCACTTCTGTGAACCCCTTTCCAACAAGATTCTTATTTCTCTGAACCTTTCTCCTACAAGAAACTTACTTCTCTTTACCATTTTCCTGCAACATTCTTTCTAGTAACCCACTTTCTACAACATTCATATTTCTAGTCACTTTCCTACAAGATTCTTTTGTGTCTTAACATCACAAGATTCTTTTGTGTCTTAACACCGCAAGATTCTTTTAACATCTCTCATACCCCTTTTCCTCCAATATTCCTATTTCTATTAAAGCCTTTCATCATTTTTTTTCTTAACCCCTTTCCTGCAAGTTCTTATTTCTCTTAATCCCTTTACTACAAGATTCTCATTTTTCTTTACCCTTATCCTACAACATTCTTATTTCTCTGAACTCCTTTCCTTCAATATTCTGAAATCTTTGTAGGTGATGAGTAGGACTCACATGGTTCGACTGACAATTAGTTGACAATGGTTTCATGCTGTTTGGATTATGTGTGATCAGAACCAGTTGATGGTTAATAAATTGTCAATCAAGGGAATGTCATAGGTAACACTGTAATTGAAGAGTTTGTTTGCAAAAACCGATAAGTCCATATTTGCCAAATGGAGATATTTGCGATTAAAGGTCAAGAAAAATAAAGAGAATAATATGAAAATTTTTGCTTCTTTTGACCATAACTTCAAAAATATACCTCTATATGTAGTGACCAATATATCATTTAAAAGGTATTATTTTGTACTTTATGACACAGATCGTACTTCAAAATCTTCAAAAATGGAATTATCGTTTTTTGCAAACAAACCCTTCAATTTGAAAACACATGCTCATTCAGCCTTCTACTGAGATCTTTGACAAAGAAGTGCATAATGAAATGCACATGCACATGTATACATTTACAACAGTTTTCAGTTTTGCTTCAGTGTAATTAATGCTTTAAACTGCACCAATGGCCCAGTTTTCCTTGAAAGCACTTAGACATCAATACTTTCACTTATACCCCTTTCAGGTAATCGTGGATGCGGATAATAGGAGCACAAGTCGTAAAATTTCGATTACATGAACGGGAGAGGAGTAGAAAAGTGCGCATTATTTTTATGCTGCTATTATGCGCATAATTGCAGCATGAGGAGTAGATCGAGAATACATGAACGCGTTTTACGACTTATCCGCACTAACATTCCACAGTTCGGTCAAAGGTCACTCGATTTCCCGCACAACCGCTGATTGCTGAGCTTGAGCGCGCGAGAGGTGTGCATGCATACACGTGAGGATATTCACCGGAAACATTACGTCATTATAGAGGCGTGCGCAGTAACCATGACAAATAACTCGGACAAATAACTCGCACCATTATATGAACGGGTGCTCGTAAAAGTAGTGCGCACTTCATGGGATATATGAACGCGATTTTGACTACTTCATCCGCATTATTTGGATGCAGATAATTGAACCGCGATTACCTGAAAGGGGTATAAGAGTAGTACTTGTTTTTGGCCACAATCTTTAACAGCTTTGTCTGATCAACAGTGTGTAATGAACAGTGCAAATGGTGAATATGTCATTATGTACATACCTACACGTGGAATGCCATTTAATGAAGGTTGTGTCTTGAGTAGGCTTACACTTGATGCTTCCATAATCCCCATGGAGGGAGACAGTGTTTACAATCACTTAGGAAAGCATTAATCCTCTGAATGAGTGGGACTGATGGAGGGTTATTTTTTTTTTCCTTTATTCATGAGAATTGATGGATGCCTGCATTAGACTTGAATAAGGGTTTAAAGCAAAAACAATACAAAACAAAACAAAACACAAGAAAATAGAGGGAGAATGAGAGAATGGTTCTGGATATTTAAGTATACAGTACCTTTGTTTGCATAAAACGAATTTATAGATAAAGAGGAGTGGTTCTTGCAAAAGCATGCAGAAGACAAAAGAAAAATGAATTTTGATGAATTTAGTTAAGAATGAACAGGAGATCTGTCCAAAATTTGATCAAATTATACAACTTGTGCAAAAAAAAAGATAAAAGTAATGTTGATTAGATCACTGTATGGTGTCCTAACACTTTTTTCAAGACAGCTACCTCAGTCATGGCATGGGCATATCATCTGTGGAGAATTCCTTACTATTTTGTATGTTTTAAGGCACTTAGTCGTGTTTGCCATTTTACTGAAAAGAGATACATTCTTTATGGCTCAAGTACCAAGGAAAGTATGTTTTTCACAAACTCATATTATTATTATGTAACAGTTGTATGAGATTAAATTAAAATGCATTTTTCCTGGAGGATGTATTTCCTTCCTTTAAGACAATGAAACAGGCATAATGGCATAATGCAACTACAGCCAACCTCACTTACCTCGACGTCGGATTAGCAGAATATCACTTACTTCGGAGGCAAAATGAAAGTCCCGATTTTCCCTTTGGAGTTTCTGTGTGTTAAAACTCGCATAGCTCGAAAAAAAACTTACTCAAAGTTTGGTTACCTCAAAGGGAAATCTAATGTCCCGATCTTAATTAACTTATTGTTTTTCCCAGCATGTTGCTCGAAGCAAAATTCAAACATCACTCAGCATTACCCCCACGATTAAGCACGAGTGGACAACGAAGACATGTCACAAATCTTTTCAAACTCGATTGTAAATATTCCCAGACCAGGACGATCCTGCTCCCAAAGCAATACATGGCTGGCAAGAAAAATCCCCCACACCTACCTACACACGTACACGGTATGCACATAGCACCCGTGCCAATGGAATGCTTACGGTAGCACTACGATCTGCCCCAGCATCTCCTTTTCTTTAATCACTGTGTTCTGATTTGCGATGGTGGTAGTCATGCCGTGCGCGTAGATTTCTTAACCGTCGTGGTGCACCTGCTTAGGTGTTGACAGTTATATCTTTGGCATTAATCACAGTCCACAGTCCAAACATCAACCTCCTGCATAGTGCTTTTCTAACTTTTTCCTTTCACAAAGTTAGACTGCCGGCTGGAATAGTGAGAATGTGAATTGCATAACATCAATTTCCAAATGGTGAAGGAAACTGAGTACAAACTCTCTTGGCAATAGATTTCTCTGCCATTATCCTTATGTACGTCAAAGAGAGCAACACGTCTATCACTTTCGAGCATGGCAACGAAGCGAAAATTGAACGCAAAATCGTATGAGGAAAAATACTCGATCCTGACATTCATGGATGAAAATCCAATGTGGAAGAAAAAAGATGTTGCGGCAAAATTTAATGTGAGGACCAATACACTGTCGGACATGATAAAAAACCGCCACAAAATTGTGCAAGCAGTTGAAAATCCATGTGATGCTCGGAAGGGCGTCAAGAGAATGAGGCAGATGGCATTTGACAATGTGGATGTGGCTTTGATCACGTGGTTTCGGCAAAAGGAATCTACCCGATCTCGGGTTTGATGGGGAGATGCTGCTTGAAAAAGCCAAATACTTTGCCAAAGAATTTGGTCATGAGACAGCTCCTTCACCAAGCTGGATAGATCGTTTCAAGAAACGATACAGAATAGGCCACATCAAAAAGGCTGGAGAAGCTGCTGGGGTGGATGAAGAGCTTGTCCAAGGCTGGAAAGATGGAAAGCTGACAGATATTCTGAGGCGTTATGACCCAAAGGATATCTACAATGCTGATGAAACTGGTTTATTTTGGCAAATGTTACCAGAGGAGTCCCTCGGTTTTCAGGGCACTACCTACCATGGAGGTAAACAGCAGAAAACATGTGTCACTGTTCTAGTGTGTGCTAACATGGATGGCAGCAACAAACTCCCCCTTTTTGTCGTCGGGAAGAACAAGCGACCACGTGCATTTAAGAATGTGAAATATCTGCCAGTTGCCTACGAAGCCAACAAGAAGGCCTGGATGACAGGAGCATTGTTTGAGGCATGGCTGAGGAAACTTGACCGCAAGATGGAAGAGAGAAAGATTGCTATGGTTGTCGATAACTGTCCGGCCCATCCTCATATTAAGCTGGACAACATTGAACTTGTGTTTCTGCCACCAAATACTACCAGCTTGACCCAGCCAATGGATGGTGGTGTAATCAGAAATTTGAAACAACACTATCGGCACATCCTGGCATTCAGACGACTTGCAGCGGCAGATGGGGGAATTCCCTTCAAATGGGACCTTCTTGACGCTATCTTCGCTTTGAAGACAGCATGGAACAAGGTGTCCCAACAGACAATAGCTAATGCATACAGGAATGTGGGATTCGTTCTACCGTGTGACCAAGTAGAGGAAGATGGAGATCATGTTGAAGATGGAGGTGTTGAAGACGCACAAGAATTTCATGGCATCTGGGAGAGATTGGCCGCCCTCTTTCCGCTACCTGCCTTAGAGAAATATGTAGACGTGGATGCAACAGATACGGGTGTCGAGCTCTTAACGGATGACCAGATTGTTGAAATCACAGTCGTGAGTCAAAGAAGACATAATGAAGAAGAACAGTCAAAGGAGACCAGTAATGGTGAAACCAGTAGCCAACAGGGGGAGGATTGTGTGCGCAAACCACCTTCGATCAGTGAAGTGTGTCAAGCTCTCAATATGATCCGGCGGTTTGACATCTTTGAGCAAACGCCAGCTGAGCTGCGATTGCTTGTGGAGAACTATGAGTTGTATCTCATGAGTAATTATAAACGTCACAAAAGGCAAACCACCATCACTGACTATTTTGCTGTTAAGGGGTGATGAGTGATGAGACAAATGTGATTCGTACATGTTGTTCAATTTAAAGCCACAAAACATGTTTCCAACGAACTTCTAAATGTTTCATACCTATTATTGAAGTTATCTAGGTACTGATCATGCATAACCTTTTTTGTTCTTAAAATCAAACAACTTTTTCATGACATCCCTTCCATTACTTTACGCTTTTCAGTGTACTGACATATACGACGGGAAAATATAAATCTGTAATGCCGGACTTGAAAGTTTGTTTTCATTGTACAATCTGCTGTCTCATACTTCTACCATTCATGCTTATAATACGCGTAAAAGTAATCTCATTCATCAACCCTTTGTAAGAACTCAAACTGCCCAAAATTCATTTGTATATGTTTGTATTAGAGAATGGAATAATTTGCCATTGAGAATTAGGTCAGCCTCAACACTATCCAACTTTAAACGTACATGTCGCATTTATCTTGAGGGAAATTTGTAAAACAAGAATTGATCAGGGAAGCTGAATTTAAAAGTATAGTAAAATAGAAAGTATCTTTCTGCAATTTCATGTGAACTACATGTATGTGCATGAGCATTTTTGTGACACGTGTTTGTGTGATTGAATGTGTGTGTGTGTGTGTGCGTGTGTATGTGTGCTTGTGTTGCATCTGTCCTATGTAAATATGTTACTATTATACTTCTTGTTATGCTTAAAACTTTAGTATGTTTTGTTTTATATGTTTATCCGGGACCCCTTTTTACAAGCTCTGCTTCTTTTGGGGTCCCAAACCATTCATTATTCTTAATGCTGTATCATTTTGTAACATGTCAAATGTTTAATGAATTGGTTAAATAAAACTTGAAACTTGAAACTTGAAGTAAGGCATGGCTTTGCATATATGATCATTCTAAGTGGTGACCTCATGAAACAACAGACCTATTAAAGGGGATGGCTGGTAACCGATCAGTGGGAATCAGTGGGAATGCTGGGGGATGATTGTTCCAATTCTTGTGGGATTCATTTAAGAGTATATTATATATCTATTGTTGTGTGAAAATTATTTGCTTCAGAATGGTCTCATATTCAAGTAATGTGCAGTTTAATGTATCCAGGTTAGCATGCCTGTACAGTGATGGGGCGATTGTTAACATTGAACTGCACATTACTTGAATATGAGACCATTCTGAAGCAAATAATTTTCACACAACAATAGATATATAATGTACTATTGAGTGAATCCCACAAGATTGGAACAATCATCCCCCAGCATTCCCACTGATCCCCACTGATCAGTTACAAGCCATCCCCTTTAAGAATATAGCAGACATATACCCAAAGTTGTTTGAACGTATAACTCAACTTTTGGGTTTCATTGATTTAAGTTCTTGCCTCTCGAGTGATCAATGATTATTTTTCAAAAAACTGTACATTTATGATAACAGAATAGTTCAGCCTCACCCTATGAACTTAAAAGCTAATGTTCGCTTAATTTTGTCAAATGTTCACCCACATAAGTATATGAATAGGCAAAGTACTGATTCTAATTAATGATGACCTCAAAACTATTAACAGACTTTATGAGGTCAGACATCTATACTAAAGTTCTGTAAACATTTACACTACCCCTGTTTTGACTTGTATCTTACTCGAGTTTTCGGTAATTTAAATTTTTCCCCTTTTCAAGCACAATCATATAAGATTGTTTTTCTTTTTTATATGCGAACAATTACTCTTCGTTAAATGTTTATGATTACAGTAATACCACTGTACTCGAAGTCGTAGCCCGAATCTGATTTTGCGATATTACTCACTACTGGTTTTAGCAACCAAGTAGCCCATCCTTCATGTGCTGCACTCATTACTGATTTTGACTGTACGTGTTGTAATACATCTGGTTTTGTTTGAATTTGCGCTGTTCTGTCAGCCGTGAGTCAACCTCTACGCGACCGTTATTCTCCCAATCACACATACACATATACTGATGTTCGCCATGTGCACGGTACGTTGCTGTTCTCAACACACGTTTATTGCGCCAGTTTCTCATCCATATAACCACGTGTTCATCTCGTCAATACCGCATGCATAGCTAGCTAGGCACTTTGAGCGCTGCTGGTAGACGCACAGAAGACTGGTGCGTAGCAGTGCGACATTGCTGTCGGTCCATGTAGCTCTAGATGTGCATGTTTTCGCTGGACATAAATGTCATTGTTCTTGGTGAGCTACGTACATGTATACTTTTAAGCCATCAAGCATGTGTTGTGCGTAATATCAAAAGTTTGCAAAGCTAAGAATGTGATTCTTGTGTAACTGTCTGCTTGGTAAATCTAGTTTGTTTTGACGTGTTCCTCCACATGACATGTATGTGCATTAAGCAAATGCATATACAGTATTCTGTAGACACACCACATCCTCACGCAGATACAAATGTACATTCAGCACGCATGTCCTGCAACTCTTGCACTCGATTACGTACTGGTATTTTCTTTTTGTTTTTATGGTAATAGGTGATTCAGTTGTTCACCAGAAAATAGTGTTGAAAGAAGAACATCGATTTCCATTCAGTTCATTCGTAATTCAAGTCGATTCAATTCCAGTTGACAAGCATGCAAACAATCGGTAGGCACTATAACAGATACGATATTGAACATCAATCAAAGTTGGATAAGTCAAAGAAAATTTGACATACGCGGACCTCGAAGTTCACGTATGTTGAACCATTTTCTTCAGTCCAAACTAATTTCAGGTATGCGAGGTTGACTGTATTTGGCAAATGTACAACATACCACGTAAAAGATTGCTTATGTTAAAAATAAAGTGTCCTATGCAAAGTACATAGTGTACGAACACTCAAATTGCAATTTCACCAAATTCAGTTTGAGTTTGTCATCATTCAACTCACATATTGCTTTTGTTATTCAACTATCATTTCAAACTAGGCCGGGGGGGGGGGGGTGGTATAGGTAAGACATCATCATGAATGTAAAATCACATGAAGACCTATTTATTTTTGCTTGTGTACTGTTCATTGTCTTTTCCTATCGGCAAGATGGAATTGTCATTAACTTTCTTTTTGCTTTCAGCAATATTCTCTGGCAAAGTAAGCAGTGGGACTATTCTTGGCCTTTGGGGCTTGAGGCATCCTAGCTCAAGTGTGCCAAAGTACATCATTAGTTGGAATGTGGAAGAAAAAGAGAAATGAGCTGTTCAAAATGATACCCATGATTACTTTAACTTTTAGAATATATGTTCTAAGTCCATAGAGGAATGAAGAAAAAAAAGCAGCAACAAATTCTGCTAAATATTCCATGTAACCAGATCAACCTACTGTGCTGTGTAATGTTGCTGTATGTCACATTTCAGTAACCTGGAGAGTTAGTCAGCTGCCTGTGAATATACAGCAAGTGTGAATAAGCCAGCTCATAATTCGCTCATATACACAGTGGTAGATGACCTTTTTTTTTTTTCTCAGTTGGTGAGGCACTTCACTCGTTTTCAAAGTGGCTTGCCCGATGTTACAATTTATGGAATTCATGTTCAAAGAAAGAATGAACTTGGGTGTAGACCCATCAGTTGACATTTTAGCAGGCATCCATTTCATTGTTTTGTATTGAATGCAATACAACCTTTTTCTTTTGATAATGCCAAATACCAGGCTTACTGTCAGTTCAGTTCAGTTCAGTTCAAATTTCAGGTGTCAGGTGGTTGTGCTGGCAAGCACCATTTAGATAAGGATCACATAAATTTTCATCACACAACAGATGTTTATCTCGGCGAATTAACAAACCAGAATGCATGTTGGTACAAATGACCTATATCTGCTCATGTGCAAAGTGGAATTAGGAACTGGTCTATTGATGTCACTGCCCTCTTGTGCCAGTTTTGTGCATGATTGCACAAAAAATTACAAGCCGAGCCATATTCCACTTTTCTGTTGTTGTTGTTGTTGTTGTTGTTGTTGAAATCTTTATTCATAGCATTTTCAAGAAAGTAACATTTCAAATTTTGCAGGCTCACCTGCTAGCAATTGAGAATGAGCTGATTTTGCTGTGACAAGCATAAAATCTTCCCATAGACACCTTCCCGAGTATCCTCTGGACTAGTCTTCAGTAGGTTAAAAATGCTTTCTGTTGCCTTCATGAAAGCAGGGCTGTTTCAGGTTGATTTCTTAGATCTGAAGTTTGCTGGAGAATTTGTATCAGTGTTAAGTCATGCAGAGAATTGTCAAGAGTTTCATTAGTGAAATCCGAAAGGAGAATGCCTTATAAATACTCAATTTAACCAATAAGTATTGTTCTCCAATACATTGTAAGTCGATGAAAGTATATCCACTTTGAAATGTTATCAATCAGCTGAGTATTGGCTATCATCTGTTTAAAAAAAAGAAATAACAAGAAAATTGTAAATCCGAAGAGAAATATGCTCATTATAAAGTAATATATTAATAGATAAGATCTGATGTTTCCGCTGGCAACCTGTTCATCTACAATGTCAGTAACATTATCAAATGTAACTTTTCATATTTTCAGCAGTATGTCCCCCCCCCCCCAAAAAAAAAAAAAAAAAAAATTACAATCAGATTTTCGCATTGATATCACCCAATATGATTAAATTGTCTAAATGCTACTTCAGGGTCTTAAAATATAACATTTTAGCTCTATTTTGCAGGAAACCTCATTCGATTTGGTTAAGCGGTCACAGAGAAATGTGGATTGTTGTAAAGCATATCATGAGTCTGATTCTTCCAAGTTTAGCACTTTGAAGATCTTGTGTGTGAATGCAATAGACAAAACTTGGAGGGAAGAGATTCCCGACATCCTCTACAAAATTCCTCATTTCTCTTTGACCACTGAAGCAAATTCAATGGGGTTTTCTGTAAGATGTGGGCAATGAGTTGTAGTTTCATACCCTGAATTTGTATTTAGATTGACTCAATATTTTTTACGATATCATTGCGGGTCCCGTTGTAATTTGTTTTTTTTTTGACATACGGTGCATTCACTTTTGAGTCATGTAGTGTAACGTCAACTAGATTTGTCAAACTCTAATGGACCTAAATATAGAATGACACAAAAATGAAGAAAGCAGAGCTCAAGATTGAAATAAAGTTTGATGAGTGTGTCAGTATCACAATACAACATCTTGTACACTATTATAATTTGTTAAAGCTTTCTGTGAGAAGGGATAAGGATGGAAAAAAAAATGCCAAAAACAATATTTAGTGCCAGAAATCTATTCAATTCACAACTGTGTATTCAAGTAAAAACTATTGGGCAATTGTAGCTATCATGCAGTC
Organism: Diadema setosum; assembly: GCF_964275005.1. Lineage (NCBI taxonomy): Eukaryota > Metazoa > Echinodermata > Echinoidea > Diadematoida > Diadematidae > Diadema > Diadema setosum. Next base: position 37,720,134 of record NC_092689.1, read on the forward strand.
AGCTGTGACTCATTATGTAGTTCAGTCAGCTGTGACTCATTATGTAGTTCATATTATTCTTTTTCTCCACAAATAATATCTATTCTCTGCAATGAGTGTGATATATCTATGTGCGCTTAAATATACATGATTGTATGGTGAAGCAGCGCTGGCCACCATACACCTGCACCATCGCATATCACCTCAAACAGGTACAGTGTGATTACCACAGATGCATGGCTGGCCATGCAAAATGAGCCATATCCTAGTGGTAGACGATATTTGATTCATTTGCAAGGAATGCAAAAGCATATTACTTGGGGAGTGTATACAGGTGAGGTAACATTGTGCAAGCAGAAACATTTTTTTTTTTTTTTTTGTTAGCCATGAAATATTTTTATCTGTTTTTTTTTTTTTTTTTGTATTATGAATTCAATTTCTTTAGATTGTTAGTGATGTTCACAATAAGATAGATTCCGCTTTAGATTGCATGTGTTATTGTTGTTGTTTTTTGGCAAAAATTATGCTTAGTGGATCTGTGTAAGAAATTAATGTGAACTATTGAAGCTCTGTTTCAACACTGATGTGATGCCAACCACCATCTAAGATGAAGTGAGAGTTTTTAAGATCATGGGAAGGCATGCAAGAAAGGGGCATTGGCACTATAATGCTTTGTATAAATGCTGTTTTATAGAGCAAATTTTGCAAAGTCACAGAGAATACAATGTTGCATCATTATTTGTATGGCCAAACTTGAGTATGGTCCAGTGTGTGCCAGTTTAGATGGAGCATTTGTAATTTAGGACAAGAGGAGAATTTCCCTTTCAGACTCTGGAAGTGATAATACGAAAGGCCAGTATTTACACCAATATCTGTAGTATATAAAATTGAAGAAAATATGTTAATGCTTCTTGACCTACTTTGCAAGATTTTGCAGAATTATCTAGGTAGGTAATAACTCATATGCTGCTCAAGAGTTACAAAGAGAATGTGGACAGTTTGTAAAAACAGTCAAATAAAGGAGGTCCTTTAAGATGGTAATTATTTTTTGCATGAGGTCAGGAATGATATAACTAAGTCACAATCTTGTAATAAAGGACATGTATTCAGGTGCTTTTGGTGAGCCCAAACTCACAACTGCCTGAGCAGGGTTTAGTCAGTACTCCCAATATTTTGCCCCCCCCCCCCCCATATCCCCATACTTCATTCAGACCATGCAAAATCCTGCAAGTGTGTCATGTAATTTAGATCATAGCTGTTCATTCAACAGATCATGATGAATTGGAGTCTGACAAGCTTTTGTGAATTCAAAGCGACAGGCCCCTCTCCGTTGCTAATGAGATTGCCAATTTCAGAAGCCTCGCCGTGAAAGGCACAATTAACCCTGGCACAATTCTGTCGTTTTCGTCGGAGGCAGACAAGAGCTACCACAACAAAGAGCATGCCTTTCTCGGCTACGAGATTGTGTTGTTTTGGTCGTGGCCTTGGAAACATATTTCCATGTGCTGTGGTGAAAGAGTATGGTACATTAGAAACTATCCATGTCACATCAGGTTTATTGTCATATAGGAGATGAGGGCCATCATGGATACAATTTTATATCAAATTTGTATTTTTGCATCCCACAAATGTAATATTCGTAATTGGTGCGCTGATGCTGTGTATGGCACCAATGCTATAGAACCTCTGTAAATACATCATTATTAATATCCTGTCAAAAACCTGTGTCCAGGTTATGCTTTTTGTTGTGCTGTTGTTGTTGATTTTTTGTAATGTTTCATCTGATGCTGTTTATTCCCACTTACTGAATGTAGTCTAATTTTGAACACTGCAATGGAGATTGTTGACCTTTATGACTGTGAGATCATTTTAGTCTCAACAGTAACCTAGCTTTCCATGACATCTGTTTAAGGACATTGTTACCTACTCAGTTTTCTTTTAAGATGGGCATAAAAGACTGCACAATCACCATCGACTGAATCACCATCGACAGGAAATGTTACATCACAAAGACGAATGTTTGCATCATGAAAACAATTTGTCATTAAACCAAGGTTATGAGCAGTGTTCCAGTTTTCGACTCAGGAGACTTTACTTTACGTCAGTCTTGTTCTTAGGAATTAGTTATTGTGAGATTTCATAAACAAGTTTTCTGAAAATAACATGTGACTTATACCATGCATTCACACATAAATTATACATATACATACGTGTGTATTTTTTGTTTTGTTTTGTTTTGTTTTTTTTTTTAGTGAAATGTGGTTTTTTGCTCAGAGCTATTTGAAATGAGTGCTAAGAGACTAATGTGAATGAGATTGTACGAGAGCAGCAATGTAACAAACTTTTACCTTTTGGGCTTTTTTCAAGTCATGAACAATATCTATTTTGCTGTTGAAAAATTCACAATGGAAGATATCTTAAAGTTGCATCACAAATCACTATCTCTGCCTCTATGATGAACAGGAATATTACAAATGTGTAGAGTCACACAGTCTTATGTCAGCAAAGAAGTAATGTAAAGAAAATAATTGCAGATATAAGGGAAAGAGAAGGGAGGAAAAATACATATTTATTAATAACTAGGTTTGACAAAGGAGAAGGAAAAGAAAGGTAAGTCAATGAAATTAAAGGAAGATAATGTTTAGTCTGACACTTGGTTGTGAGCAATGACATGCACAAAGTTGGTATGTTGATATCTGTTAACCTTTACTGTGCTTTTGTTCTGATTGGCAGGAATGCAGGGATGCTTTTTTTTTAATTGCCAATTTGAACAGAAGTCTTGAAACTAACAATCGGTGAACAGAGATTACCTAATCCCTCTAATTCCTTTTGTGCCACCACAGCCTTCTTGTTGCTCTGAGGCACTATATTGCTACACATGAGTGGGCTTTCTAAGTTTACAAATAGGTCAAGTCGGAATTGATTACTGAATGCTCATGAAAAGGAGAGAGCTTTGCTTCATGTAATTGAGCTGAGTGCCTGGGCACTGTAAGGGTTTATATCAACGTCAATGGTAAGCAAAGTTTAAAATTCAACTTACATTCGGAATACTTTGAATACTAAGATGTCTGAACAAAATGGTATATGAGGTTACAGTGATTGTTAGATAGACTTTGTGAATATCCATATGTGTATGCTCTTGTACTTGTACTATTACATGTATATTTGGATTTGTGATGTCTTTGTCAAATTTGCTAATCATTGAAACCTTTCTATAAAGACCTCACTTCTTCAAAGACCAAACCATATTAAACATAAAAAGAATAGCAACATCATAGGAAACATCATGAAAGTGATGACTTACGAGTATCATAAATCATATGGATTATGATCACATTATAGCAGACCATTTGTCATGGTCTCTTATGGGCAGAACATTCTTGGGATATTCGGTAGGAGAATATTTAAATCTTAAAAATTGCCCCCCCCCCCAAAAAAAAAAAAAAAAGAAAAAGAAAAAAAGAGGGAAAGCAGTGCATGGCAGAATTTGGGCATGCAATTTTGGCATTTACTGTGCACATGAGACACAAAGATGTTGAATCTATGTGAAATCCACAACTAGTTGGCAGACATTTAGTTCTACACTGCTAAGTTTCAGTATTTGTTTGATGTGGGCTTGTAAGTGATGCTGCAGAAATGGCTACTACTGAAAGTTAAAGAAATGTAGAATTATGATATTAGCCAGGTGAGGGCAGTGCAGTACAAGTATATGCCTTTCATCGAGTAGCATACAAATAGCACTGTATTCACATCATCTGTAGATAATCACAGCGAGAGCAGGTTGCACTCATCAATTCAATCTTTGCCTACCAAGACAGTGCAGAATATTGTTGATGAGAAAAAATATCCTATTTTGAATGTTTCTATCAGTGAAATTTAAAAAAGAAATGCCTTCAATTTACAATAAGAAGTCAAGAGGTTTTAACCCATTGAGGATGGTTTGATTTTGCTACAACACGCTTTTCCCATAGACGATTGCCCAAGTATACTTGGAGCTGGTCTGCAATGGGTTAAAACTTGGTTTTATCCAAGTTCAGATTTAGAAATACCTTAAGTCTGATTAGCTGTTGCTCAGTATGTGTGCTCAAATTCCTTGAACAAACATTATTCTTATTTGAAAAGAATAAATCACAGCTATTGAAGTAGCAAATAAATTGCAGTTTCATCGTTTATTTGATATTGGGTACTATTAGATAATCAAGTATTATGCTGTCATATCTGGATTGTATAACCATGCATTAACCCATAGCATCCCAATAGAGAAATTGGGATGGGGCAGTTGGGGAAATATGTATTATAAACCACAGTCTTAGATTATCAGACATACATCTAAAACAATGACATGTTTTCTTTTTGTATAGCCATTACTGGAATGGTAGTGAAGTATTGATACCATAGAGATGCATGTTTGCATAGTTAACTCTTTCCCCGTGGATCACTTGTGTGGACTTTTTCTTGCAGCCGATTGTTGACGAATGAGACCACCATAGTTTCCACCTCCCATTTCATTTGAAATTGAAATTTTGAATTGACACGGATGGCATTTAGAAGGTAAATGCTAGCTCTTTAAATTGCAAATAGAGCAAGCAGTATCTATAATTCAAGCAGCCACCATTACTGCATTTGTTTTGTCTGTCTATAGGCTGTGTTAAAATGATCACTCATAAATGAAGAGGACATTGTAGCCAGTATCTCTCTTAGCAACAGAAATGTATGGTAACAGGATTTCATGTCAGGACAGCATAGCTCTCTAGATCTGAAGATAGAATTCAATCACAAGTAATCCAACATCCTATTTTAACAACGAACGAAAAAGAAAAAAGAAGAAAAAAAAAAGAGCCTGGTACACCAGACTCTTCCTTTTCTCATCCTTTTCTTCGGTGAAATGTCATGCGGGTTAAGTCACCTCCATTTCCCCTGGAGCTACCCAAGGCATCCTGGGCATCGGTATAAGGAACAAAGATCCATCTTTGGTTCCGATGGAGTCGTGGAAGATGATGCCTGGCATTTCTCTGATGAAAGTTTCCTGCTGTGTTGCTGCTGCTACTGCTGCTGCTGTAAATTTCAGACATCCTTTTGCTCTTTGCATTTGTCTATCTTTTCCTGTTGTTGTTTTTTTTTTAATAAGTGCATCAGTGATAATAGACTGTGCTAGTATTTCATTTCTGTTTTAGCTATGGTTCAAAGAAACTGTCGAGATGTTGAATGTAAGTGGAAATTAGGAAAAGAGACTTGCTGCTGTATTTTGCCTTCATAAATTTTGATTATTTTGAGACAATTTCGGGGGTGCGGGGGAACAAGAAATTATTTATGGAATGTGGAAAAACCACAAGACATTGTATCCAGCTGTGTGGATTTCTATGTCAATGCATAGTTGTACCATCAATTGTTACATCTATATCTGAAATATAATTTACTGATATGTACAGACTGGTGTGTATATGATTATGTGTGTATTATATATTCTACTTCATTCTTGCATCTACTGTAAAAGTGGAAATTTCCAGTGTGGAAATTTTTGCACTTTTTGAGCTGTCAGAAACTAATGCTAAAAATACAAGCACACAAATATTTTTGCTTGCTGTATGTACCGCTTTGTAATGATTCCATGGAATTAAAAACAGTCATTTTGTCTGACTTTGCAGAGCTGGAAAAATTACTCATGCCCCAAAATATCTTTTTTTACAGCATTTTTCTATCCATTTCAATGTTTAGTGGCATTTTAGGTACTTATAAGGGTTTTGTTTTTATTTCTCAGCAGATATATTATATCTAAAATGCAAAATAAAGCAAGCACATGGTTTTAAGAGGGTGGCTAGAAGTAAAACATCTCAGTCAAACCATATTTAGCCTCCGATGATTTCGCTTTTATGACAGAGAACAAATCTGATTGCTGGATTTCAATTTTATCAGACACATTCTGCATGGTTATGTATAGACAAGCAGTTGTATATGAAGGAACTACTGAAATCCCCCCTCCCAAAGAAAGAGAAGACTGATGAAATGCTTCCATTATATTTCTTTATTTAGTAGATGGTTCTAAAGAGATGATGGACTGGTCACATGACAAACTTTGCAAAGTTTTAGTTGCCAGTGTTCACACTGCCCAAAGATTGAGGAGATTGGAAGGGGTCTGTAAAATATCCCTAGTTTGAGTGGAAAGTTTCACAGAAAGTTTCGTGAGAAGTTTCGTGACAGGTTTACATTCACACTGGCAAAACTTTGAGATCTTAAAGATCGCAATCTTAAGCTTGGTGATCTTTTGCCAATGTGAACGTGACTAATGTCATTTCTTTCAAGTCTTTCAACTTACTTGATGCTGAATTGCCATTGCATTTGATGATGTTAATGTTTTGTATCTTCTTTGGGGTGGGAAAACTAAATACTGTATTTCTTTCTATGCTGGGCTATCACAGCCTTTTACTTAACCCGTTCCTTACGTGAACCTTGTATACCAGGTTCCGGTGGGAGCAACTGATTTACAGATAAGAGTGCCTACTTTCATCGCCTAAATTCATGTTGTTTCTTTGTGTTGTAATGCGCAGATAAAATAGGTTTGATAAAAAGATAAGAGTTCATTCTATCATCATATGTTCTCTTTCTCTTGGAAAAATGTGTATATCACAACATTATCAGTTTGCGCCTGCTTTGCTATAAAACTCACATGAACATTTACATAGCGATCAAAGCTGAGCTCGAGTAGATTTTTGTGTTCTACAAAGCTGAACCCAGTCATCACATTCAAGTGCCCGGTTTTGTGTAGAACAAAAGAGTCTGTTAGCCCATCAGCATACGCTCTATTCATACCTTACACCCGGTCGATATTTTCATTGTTCACTGGCACATGTAGTTGGCTGTGGAAAGGGGATACATGTACTGCTTGACTGCTTTCGCTCAGATGGATTACCAACCTGTCTATTCTCTGTCGACAGGGAAAAAGAATCTCGTTTGGGGGTATTTAAGACACTCAAAAAATTGCAGAAGGAATGGGTTAATGCCAACACATTTTCTTATTGAGAGATATTCATGAAAACAGATGGAAATATGTTTGTAACAGGTGCTTTGTTTCCCTTTAAACTGCTCAGTGTGAGGTGTAACATTTCTTGGAAATTCTATTCACTTGGTGCAAAATGAACTTCTCTGATTTGTCATAATTATGTTTTGTCCTGCTCTTGAATCTGTGAGATACATCTGCTCAATAACATCTGCTCAGGATTGCTGGAATAACGATTTGTCACTACCAGTGTAAACACACCTGTCCATCTCACCAATGTAAACACATCTGTTTACAAGAAGAGGCTTTTCAGTCCCCACAGTTATTAAATGTATGCATTTTTTATATACACGTATATACATAATTATATTTAGTGAGAGTCTTGTGAAGGTTATAACGGTCATTTATTCTCTGACGCAATTTGTTGTGCATAACACTTGGAAACAGGCAAGGGCAGATATAGACATGGGATTGCTTTCCTGACCTCAGGTGATTTAACCTTTCTGTTGTTTACACAGATGCTCAGTCTGTTCGTTTTTGCCTGATAAAAACATGATAATGGAAGATTTTGCACATATTCTAAATTTAGTTGATATGTAATTTGTACAAAGCTCCCATTCTTTTTTTTCTCCCCATCATTCTTGCCAAATTAGCAAATATTCCATGTGAGAGTGGTTTGATTCTATTGTGATGTTCATTTGTATGTATTTCTGTTATACCTTTATGTTCATTTTATATCATTTATTTCTAAATATATATATTTTTCTCATAAGATATGTTCCTGGTGGTATGGCATTGGTAGCTTGCTGTGTATTTGTGATGTCTTTGTTGTTGTTGTTGTTTTTTTTAATGACACCTGCATTGCTATGGTTACTATATGTCATCATAAGGTTCTGTTGGTTTGGTCTGTTGGTTTTTGATCCTTGTGTTTTAAAACTAGGTTCCCTTGTACTCTGCAAGAGGCCTATGAACTTGGAGGAGCTAAGAAATAGCATGGACCCTATTCACTGTCAATCACATTATCTAATAAACTAATGAGAATTTTCTCATGTTTCTTTATCTTAAACATTTTCTTAGACTTTTGTCATTAAGGTCTTTGAAGAGGAGGAATGTTGAGTTTGATATTGCTGGAATGTGGATATGTAATCAGTAGCTCTGATATCTCTTCAATATCAATGCAATCATTGTGGTTATCACAGGACAAGGGCTGCATAATTTTGCTTCTTTGTCCAAGGCAACAAGGGGCATATCAAGTGAGATGATAGAGAGAAGTGTATTACTGGCTTATTTGAGGAGATTAGGCAGCAGTTGCTAGGTAGGTAGGTATATGATAGAGAGACAGAGAGATGGGGTGAGGGGGGGGGGGGATGAGGGGTGAGAAAGTGGGTAGATGATCGACAGTAAGTATGAGAAAAATTGATGGGGGTATGTAATGGTATGTAACATGTTAAGAGACAAAGAGAGTGAGGGATATATATATATTTTTCATGTCAACAGAACGTCAGCAGATTGCAGCAGTACTTTAAAGTCAGTCTGCCACCAATAAACTTTCTGTACCATTGTGTATCTATAATTATCCCCCACTATGAAGAAATGGTTATGGGTGAGTCAAGCTATCTTGCTGTATATATGTATTAAAAAAAACACTCTAAACCCCTCAGTCGAAGTGTTGTGGATTTAAAGTATATAGGATATTAGGTGATTAAGTATTTGTCATATGTTATTTAGGTTATAGCATAGCCCATTGTCATTGGGATTAACCCGTTGAAGATGGACTGATTGTGATTAAATATTTGTCATATGTTATTTAGGTTATAGCATAGCCCATTGTCATTGGGATTAACCTGTTGAAGATGGACTGATTTTGCTACAATACACATTTCCCATAGACACTTTCCCGAGTATACTCGGGTCTCATCCTCAATGGGTTAAGGTATGAGGCAGGACATGGGGGAGACAGTGCATCATTATTTTTTCCTTCTATCTCACCAGGCAAAGATGAAAAGTTATATGTGGTGAACAGTGCCAGCTACCGTTGACGGTAAGAAGCCATTCTCCCTCGTCAAGCTTGTATTTTTTTTTTCTCCACATCATACAGTGCATCCTCATTCTCCTTCCAAGACTCAGTTCCAGTGATTCCTCCCACACTTTATTTATTTTTGTTTGAATGAATCTCTTCTTCCATACTTTAGGTTTAGTTCCACTACAAACAGTTGGGTAAGGGCATCGAATCCCTGGGCAAATAGAAGGGCAGAAATATTGGTTTTCACTTGATGTGGGTGCGTGCTCTGAGCCTCCTTCGCAATGACTGTGGAGATTGTAAAGCCTCTTGTATCTCACATGAGGGGAGAAATGACAGGAAAGAAGAATCCTACTTGCAGCTTATTCTTAGAATGATTAATTTCAGATATTTATTCTTTTATCTTCTAAAAGAGTCAAAGAGAAGGAACAGAATTATCATACAATGTACATGTTCTAATGAATATTGCATGTGATATAATGCAGTTACCCAAGGTTTGTAGTTTACCATTTATTTTTCCCCCTTTCTCCTCCAGTACGAAAGTGCTTCTCTGTTTCAATTTATGTCAAAAGCAGAAAATGACGGATAAGTGGAAAAGAAGTCAGTGTTTACCAGGGAGTAAATGTCTCATGCAATTAATAAGGTGTTTGAAGCAGGAGAGAGAAAGGAGAAAAATGCGACCTTGCCACAGTTCAGGCCAGTACACATAGACATCTGATGTTGTGTTTTATATGACACCTAATTAGAATGTAGCTATCCGATTGGTTGATTGCCCATCATGTGACATTTAGTTAAAAGTGCATCGCACACTCTGGCTGTCAACCGTTCAGTTTTGTTTGAGCAAAAATGGATAGCGCATGGTTGATGTCACCCATTTCCATTGACTTCCGTGTTAAAATCATTATTGACTCGAAGTTTTTATTCCACCACATGGCTCTAATGTCGCAATAAACAAACATGTGCCCCACGCACTCAACAATTACAAGTGCACTTACAAGCGCATACTTTTGTCACTCATTTTTGTAAACTTTAACCGATGGGCTTTGCGTACGTACATACACATGGTGACTGTGACTATGCGGCTACTCATTCGTCTTTCATGGAAAATGGTTGCCATTTCTGTGCTAAATTTTAGAATTTGTATGGACCACATCTGTTGACTTTTCGAGGTGTTGTATAAAACAAATAGTGTATGGTCTTTACTCATGCAGTGGAACAAGATTTCGCACTTGATAAAAGATGAGGCGCACTATTCAACTTGGCTTTGCCCTGTTTGAATAGAGCGCCTCTGTCTTTCACCTCGTGCGAAATCTTGTAACATCGCACTCGTGACCATTCACTATTTCTATGTGCATGTTGTTTTGAGGAAACCTTACACAGATATTGCAGGTTTTCCCTTATTATTTTAAGATCACTTCTAACAATACATTCGTGGAAATAAGGTTTAATATAAAAACAAAAACAAAGATATTTTGGTCATAAGGACTTGTAGTATCATATTTTGAGAACAAAAAGTGATTATATACTCATCTTTTAGCTCCAAATCCATCTGTCTTCAAGTCTCAGAGAACAAGATCAACATCCCTCTGTTTGCTATTTTTGCTACTTTGTTGAAATGAACATATTTTACCAATTTGTGAATGTTGCCAAATCACCAGAATTAGTGTAATGGGTGTATATGAAGGATATATTACAACTATTAATCAGTCTGAATTGATTGAAAAATTAATCTCCAAAACTAGAATTACTCACACTGTAACTAATAAGTTCTTTTAGGTGCATAGAATTTATATATGAAGCATGCAAAGGTACTAAGACAAAACACAAAAACACACACCCCCACCCATACACACATATACAATAAGATAAAACTCATCGCAAACCATTACATGGCAATGTGTTAATGTCTGGTGGTATTCTTGGACCTAATGATGTGTGTAAATTGTGTAGCCCTCATGAAGGTAGAGCATACAACGTGCAATGATAAATTCCGTTTTTATCATGAATAAAATCCTGTGTGTTCCAAGTGAACAAAAAGGGTAGATCAACGTGTAGATGAAAAGATCAATTGGTAGGCAGGTGGATAGATATGAAAAGGTTGATAGACAAACATAGATAACAACAGGGCAGACAGTCCAACAGGTGTCATGAACAGGTATATCCATATCTTCCTTAGACTGGGGCAGTGCCAACTTGGAGAACTGCCTCAGTCTAAGGAAGATATGGATATACCTGTTTGGGACACCTGTTGAACTAGCTGCCCTATAGTTATCTAAGGGCTGATTTTGCTATACAACATACACTTTCCGTAGACACTTGCCCGAGTATACTTAGGACTCGTCGTCAAGGGGTTAAACCGTGATGCCAGTAATGTGTCATTTTTCATTTTACATTTCTTATCTATACCAAGGGGGTCACTTTGTGCATTATAATGTCTCCCTTAGCCTTTTAAAGTCACTTCACCTCCCCCCCCCCCCCTTGTCTCTCTGGCTATGTTACTGTATTCCTTGGTGCTGACCTACTTTCTTGCATGTGGCCACTCCTTTTTCCACAGTATACCCTTTCCATCCTTTATTCTGATTTTTTCTTACTTGCCACCTTCCACTTGCTCCTTTACTCCTTTTTGTGTTCATTTACTCTCCTGTCCCTTCTCATCACCTTTGTCACACTTCCCTTCAGTTCTCAGGGTTGTCAGGTCACTTTTCACATCACTCTTACCCACCTTGTAAGTATTGTCTGCACAAACACAAATTGTCTAACGTCTTACAGACCCTATATTTTGGTGATTCTCACTGCATGCTGATACACAAATTTCAGAGCCATTTGTATCAAAGCTGTTCATCTGGTGGCCAACTTTTGCACTATATCTGTGATAGATAATTTGAGACGGGATGGAGTGGGAACAAAGTGTATGGACAAAATGTAAAGAATTAGAAAGTTTAAAGCCTGGTCTATTAAAAAAAATACCAAGGTCATATACTGTAAAACAAGGAGTGATCGCATGCATTTTAATTTCACTAATTTCATAAGAGCCAAGATTTTCAAAATTAAAATGTGTGCAAAAAATATATTGCTTCACTGTAATGGATAATCAGTGACTTAGTCATTTTGTCAGCCTCTAGTGATTGGTCTCATATCACAGATGGACTATGTACTGTACATCTAGTTAGAAACCAAATGTTGATTACAACTCTCAAAACAAAATGTGTGAGAAACGTATTGTTATTATGTGCATATTCATTCTGAGTGTCTGCTTATTAAATGTCAATGTTGTTTGATCATTTTTTTTTTATTTGAAAAAGAATTGTGTGTTTTACAGCTGATTTGTTTCCATGATTTGTGATTTTATGGCCACTTCATATGTAGCTATCCATCAGTCTGCAGAGACCATGGATATGAACCCTTTCTCACTGTCCTGCTGTATCAGTGCATTCTGTGTCTGAACAGGTAATGTCATGCAAGTTGCACAAGTGTCACATGTGGATCATCTCTGTGCTGTATGAGTTGTGGGTCTACTTTCTGTCGGTCCGCTTCTCTTCTGCTGCACTCTTCAGTTGGTCTTTCCGTGTCTTTTGTCGCACAGTCGGGATAGCTCTCCAGCTGGAGTGATCAATGGTAAGTTGCTTCCAATGCCCTGCGTTGATGGCCAGAGCCTTCTAGTCCCTCTTGACCACATCTCTGTAGCACAGCTGAGAGTGACTAGTTTCTCTCTAGCCAGGTGCCAGTTGTCTGTAGAGGATGTCTTTGAGGATTTGGCCATCCTCCAAATGATGGACATAGCCTCACAAGCAAAGTCTTGCATTGCCTGCAGAGGATGAATGTACTTGGAAGGCTAGCGTGAGATATAACTGATGTTTGGCACTTGTCCTTCTGTGGGAAGACCAGTATGTGGCAGATATACCTCAAATAGACGACTTCAAGTCTTTTCTCTTTGCTGGTATAGATTGGCCAGAAGCTACTCCTATAGAGCAGTGTGCTGAGGATGCAGGCATTGTACGCTGCCATCTTTGTCTTGAAAGAGAGTGCAGAGTTCTTCCACACCCATGTGGGGAGAGACAAGTGAGTGTTCTTACTGCCTTTTCTATTCTCTTGTCAAGCTCTACATCCAGGATGAGTTTGCTGCAGATCATTAAAAGTTACTTGAGCTGGTTCAAAGCTTAAAGCTTATAGTCATCAATGGCGATGGAGGACAATGCCTCTACACCCTCTCCCTCATAGCTCATTAGACCAACAGTCAGCCCAAAGACCTTGCAGGCCTGGGAGAAGCGATCCATTTGGGTAAGGAGATTCTGCTGTGTATGGCTTGTAGCAGCAGTATCATCCACAAAGGGCATGTCTCTGATCAGGGCCTGCTATACTTTGGTTTTGGCTTTGAGGTGGGTGAGGTTGAACAACCTGCCATCTGATCTGGTGTGAAGGTAGATCCCCTTTGTTGCTAAGCTGACGGCATGTATCAAGAGCAAGGCAAAGAGGATCCCAAACAGAGTTGGAGCAAGGATGCAACCTTGTGTGATGCTGCTGTGTATGGTGAATGGCTCTGAAATGTTGCTCTTGAAATGCACTGTCCCCCTCATACTTGTATGGAAGGACACAATGAGGCTCAGAAGCTTTTGGGGCATCCTATATTTGGAAGGATCTTGAATAGGCACCTCTCTGCTGACCAAATTTAATGCTTTGGTGAGATTGCTGAAGGAGAGGTACAAGGGTATTCTCTGTTCTGGGCATTTCATCTGAAGCTAGCGAAGGCAGAAAGTCATGTCTGCCATTGATCTTTTTTGTGCAGAAGCCATGCTGGGATTCTGGGTGGACACGTTTGGCAACCTTTTGTAGGTGAATACAGACGAAACATGCATAGACTTTGCCAACTATGCTGAGGAAAAAGATACTCCAGTAGTTGCAGTCACTTCGCTTGTCCTTATCTTTGTAGAGGGTGATGATCTTAGCATCCCTCATATTCTGTAGCACAACACCTTCGTACCAGCACTTACAGAGGACTTTTTGCAATGGGAGCAATAGCTCAGCTTTGCGGTGATTGATCATGTCATGTGGTAATCCTTGGTTGCCTGGTGCCTTACCTGAGCTCATCCAAATGCAGTTTGGTGTTGAGCTCCCCATGGTAGCTAGACTCTTGATGGCATCAAGAGCTGAAATGAACATAGCATCCTGTCTGGAGTAGATGTCGTAGAAGTTTTCTACCCATCTCTCTGCCTGCTGATTCTTTGCTATGATTGCTTCCACAGCGGAGGATTTAAAGATAATATAAAGTTTTGGTACCTCAAAAGTTTCCCTGAATTTCCTTGTCTTAGTTTGTGTTTCAGGTTAAAGTACCTTTCATATAACTAACACTGTGAGACTTACTCGCCCCAAAGTGCTCTCATGTCTTAGTAATCATGCAATTAACTGCGACCAGCAGCCCCATACGCATAGCGTAATGGGGCTTCGCATTGTAGCATTCATTATCATGACAGATTTAGTATCGCGGGTAAATATCAACTTAAAATCCAGAAATTTCTTCAATTTGAGGACTTACCAATTAAGTTCAAGTATTGAAAACAGGCTTCGGACAACGTTTGGTTGTGCCAATAGTCCCTTTCTGTTTGAATTGATGACTGAATGTGACTCGGTCGAGAGGACCTTTGGAGAGCTACATGCACTGAATACTACGGCCAGCGTATGCGCACACATCACATGCACACAAATTTCAAATCCATGAACGGATAAGATGTCTGTGTGCGCATGCGCTGGCCGTCAATTCAGTGTAGCTCTCCCAAGGTCCTCTCTACCGAGTCACATTCAGTCACCAATTCGAACAGAAAGGGACTATTGGCAAAACCAAACGTTGCCCGAAGCCTGTTTTCAGTACTTCAACTTAACTGGTAAGTCTTGAAATTGAAGAAATTTTTGGATTTTAAGTTGATAATAACCCGCGATACTATATCTGTCATGATCCTGAATGCTACAATGCGAAGCCCCATTTAGCTATGCGTATGGGGCTACTGGTTGCAGTTAGCTATGCGTATGGGGCTGCACGCTGCTGGTCGCAGTTGTCATGCAATAATGGTTTCGTACAATACGTGTACTACCTTGCCGCCGTACGGCGGCGGCTTTGGTACGAAACCATTATTGCATGATTACTAAGACATGAGAGCACTTTGGGGCGAGTAAGTCTCACAGTGTTAGTTATATGAAAGGTACTTTAACCTGAAACACAAACTAAGACAAGGAAATTCAGGGTACCAAAACTTTATATTATCTTTAAGGGGTGGTCTCTTACTTAGCACTGGTCCCAAAGCTTCCTTGATGCCAATGTACATTCTTCTGATGTTCCTGCTTATGGCAGCAGTTTGAATTTCTTCACTCAGTCAGATGCAGTACACCGTGGCCCAGTGCCTAACTGTCTGTTGGACCTTGCTTCTTTCAGCCCTGAGGATCTGGAGGTTCTTCTTTTTGGGAGACTTCTTGTACTCTGCTAGTATGGCACATTTGGCTCTAGTGTTGGGTGTCATCTTATTTGACTTGGCTACAAACCAATCATGTAACCAATGGTTTTTGCCCCCAAAATGGCCAAAGCTATGGATGCTTTGTCACAGCTCTTCCCACTTCTTTGTGCCGGACTCCTCATGACAGAAGGCTCCAAGTTCCTCCTCAAAGATGGTGGCAAACTGCTCCACAGTTTCTGGTCAGCATATATGTGTCTTTCGTCTCTTTGGCTGGTGTGGTAGAATTTCTTTGACTGCATTCTGAATTTGCAACACACAAATGAACGGTCAGCACTCACACAAGATTAGGGTCAAGTAGCATGTCTTTGAGTGGTGTACATTGTAGGGATCCAGTCCAGTTGTTGCCTGTGTTTGGAATGTGGATGTCTCCAAGAAAACTTGTGTTGGGCAGTGATCTGGAAGTGTGAGTCAGAGATGCCAACTGTTACTTGTGTGCAGTATTCAAAACACACGCACACACACACAAAAAAAAAATACTGCAGGTTTCATGGAAAGTGAAGTGTTTCCCAAATTGTCTCACTACCCTTATGGCTGGAAAGGTCAAATTGCTGATTTTCCGCCAAACATATCCCTTGTCAGCCCTCAAAATACTGCAGTGCCGTTTACAAGGCCACACTGCCTCATAACATTTTTATGCCTCCGCCACGAAGTGGTGCCGGAGGCATTATGTTTTCGGGTTGTCCGTCCATCCGTACGTCCGTCCGTACGCCCATCCGTCCGTCCGCATTCGTTTACGCGGTAACTTGAGAAATATTGACTGGAATTTTACCAAACTTGGTCCGAGTATAAAGTATGATGGGGCAATTACTTGATTAGATTTTGGGTGAAATCGGCCAAAAGTCAAAGGTCAAAGGTCAAGGTCAAATCATAATCATGAAATTGTATCCGTTTACGCGATAACTCAAGACTGGATTTAGCAAATTTCACCAAACTTTGTCTGAGGATGATGTATGATGGGACAATTACATATTAGTTTTTTTAGTGAAATCGGACAGAGGTCAAAGGTCAAAGATCAAGGTCAAATCCTAAAATTTATCTGTTTACGTGATAACTCAAAACTGGATGAAGCAGCTTTCACCAAACTTGGTCCAAGGATGATGTATGATGGAGCAATTAGTTGGGGAGATTTTAGTGACATTGGCAAGAGGTCAAAGGTCAAAAGGTCAAGGTCAAATGCTAAAAATGTTGCTATTTCCCCCATATCTATGCAATGCCCGAAGGTATTTTATTGAAACTTAGTGTAGACATGTACTACTGCGTAAAGATTCTCCAGAGAGAGTTTCATGTCATAAGGTCAAAGGTCAAAAGGTCAAAGGTTAGGTGAAAATGTTGCAATTTCACTTTTCTCGCAAATGGTTTAATGGATCTTCATAGAACTTGGTACATATGCATGTACTGACTGGCAGGGATTATCTAGGGAATTTAGGGGTCATGGGTCAGTATGTAGTCAGGCGTCAAAGGTCAAGGTCAACTCCTCAAAATTTTACTGTTTCCCTCATATACTAGTGTATATTCAATGCTTGCATTATTAGTTTTAAAACTTAATATATACATGTTGTATTACCTAATGGAGATTCTCCGGGAAATTTCCAGAGGTCAAAGGTTAAGGATCAAAGGTCAGGTTTAAATGAAAAAAAAAATCTATTTTGTACTGTAATTACACTCTTTCTTCATACCTTGAAAAGTACTCAATGCATAAACTTATAACAGGGTTGGTCAGAAGTCAAGTAAAAATCCTCAATCCCCCAAATATGTGTACCTGCACTCTTAGACAATTATAGCAAACCCAGTTTGAGGAAAGTGAACATTCAATACATTTCTGACAAACCTGTCATATCAGTATTTTGCCAAGTTATGTGAAACTGTCATCACACATTGTGAAGACATTGTACTATACACCTATTGGGAGAATCATGCATTATGGTGGAGGTATCAGTCGCCATAGTGACATTTCTAGTTTAAATGTGATTTTCAGGGTATTGGTACACTTTAACATAAATGCACAGGAAGGATAGTACACTGTTAGCACAATTCCCGCCATGGTGTCAATCTTATGGTAGTGCTCTGATCCAGCACCTTACAATGCAGCACATGTATATGAAGGTCTTGGTTTCACTTTATTCAGACTTCGGGAATTTGTGATGATGCATGCAAAGGAAACAAGCCAAATAGCTCTAACACACACACACACACACACACACACACTCAATAAATTGTTGATGGTTTTGCAAGCTCTGTTTGATAGCCAACTGTATGTTTTCCATCTGAAGAGGGCTGCATACCTCTACAGAGTTCATAATAACAAGCAATGAGTCATTGAACTGTACATGTCTTTCAAGTATTGTTCAATAGTGTGATCTTTCTCCATTGGCTGATTCAATCAAGTAGCATACTGTACACATGAATGTATGCCATTTATACATGCATAAAATTTGCTATATATGAATGACCGCAGATCTGACACCGTAACAGAATGCCTGATCACATTTATATATTCATATATGTAATATATATATTCACATACATTGTATATATTCATATAATCATATATTCATATATTCATATAGTCCTATATGTAATATGGACCTGTTGATCATTTGTGATTATTTGTAATTATTTGTAATTATACAGTTACAGACAAGCCTGATTTCACATAGACCATGTACAAAGTACAGCCGGGCCAAAGGCGGGGCCTATGGCCGGACCCAAGGCCACGGGCCTTAGCCCGGAACCAGGGGCCCAGAGCCCAAGTGGGCCCAGGCCCAGGGGCCCATAGCCCAAGTAGGCCCAGGCCCAGTGGCCCAGGGGCCCACGGGGCTCACGGGGCCCAAGGCCGGGCCGAGGCCAGGAGCCTAAGTGCTGGCCCAAGGCAGGGGGCCCAGCCAGGGGCCACCAGACTGAGACCACTACGAGTACCAGTCATGACTTGCTGTGATAATGATGTGACAGGCCTGTGCATACACATATTATGTAAATACACTGTACACTAACTATGCACAGCCCAGTCGCTGTATAAATCGCGACAGGGCTGCACCTGAGCAGCCCACAACACAGAGCAAACACAAAGCAAATTTTACGATTGCATTTAGTTTTGAAACTTGACATCATTTTTTGTCATCTCAAATGCATCAAAGACAATCTTTATTAATGAGACTTCACACTGTACCTGTTTTCCTGGGGTTATTTGTGGGAATTCTGCGATCTGGGTACTATTCGCAAATCTAACAACATGTGAAAATATCAACTCCTGATCATGTAACGTGCATTTGTACATTTCTGTGTTCACTGCTGTATTCCATGAACATGAATTCAACAACTACTGTTATATCCTGTAATATGAGCTGCCAGGACAAAACTCACATAATACTATTATGCTCTGATTCTGTATAGCAGTCACTTTCAAAGCAATGTATTGATACATTTCTGCCAGCTAAAAATTCTTAAATGTCGGTTCACCCATGTGAACGGGTACAGAAACTGAAGCCTAGGTGGTGGGTTAAGCAGAATTGCTGCTGTCCTTACAGTCCCACTCATATGTTTTCATGTTAGTCTAATGCTAGTTTGTGGCAATAAGAGAGTGTGCCAAGCAGTTTGCCAAGCAGGGATTCAGCTGGATATCGAAAGTGATTAGCCATTCTGATACTTGAATTTAACAATACCATTTAACAATTCCATACCACCTAAAACCCCAACCCTATCAAATTCTTTAGAATTTCTGCTATCAAAACAATGATAGGATAATCTGCAGATAAAGTCGATTTTTTCTGTCAAAAATCTGCTGTTACTGTGTTATTACCTCCGCCCAGGGGGAAGGTTATGTTTTCGTTACCGTTGGTTTGTTTGTTTGTTTGTTTGTTTGTTTGTTAGTTAGTTAGTTTGTCTGTGTGCAAAATAACTCAAAAAGTAGGTAACGAATTTGGATGAAACTTACAGGAAAGGTTTAGATTGATACAAGTAACAGATGATCAAATTTTGGTAGTGATCTGAGAATTTTGGAGGAATTTATGAAGGATTTTTGATATTTTGGCAGGTAGGGTCAATGAATTTGGGAGTTCAGGCTGTGCGTATTTGAGGTTTGCATGCGCGCACTAGTGCGTGCTCTAGTTTCTGCTAGGGCGAGGCGCGCCGTGCAGCTGAGGTTTTATGACGTAACAAAGGCTTCTATATTGGGAAATTGGGCGACTTTCAGCACACAATGCTATAAGTATGTATGGGTGGAAATCACTTCTATGGAAGAACAAGATCAGTGGTGGAAATGAGCTGCATGCTTGGCGGAGGTCTGCGCTCTCAGAGTGCTTCTGTAGTTTTGAATGTCTTCCTCTGTGAAAAATGTGAAATCAATGAAAGGAAAAAATATGGTACCTGGTAAATATTAATAGCTGTGCACATTATTCACACATGTACTATACAATGTATGACAGTAGCATATATTCACTCACAAAAAAACACTGATACCGGTACATGTAAAGGAGTTAAAGAATCAGCAGACATAGTTTTACAAGATGTATTGCAGAGTTCAATTAATATTAGTGTTATTATTATTATTATTAGTAGTAGTAGTAGTAGTAGTAGTAGTAATAGTAGTAGAAGTAGCAATGATAATAATAATGATAATAGTGGCTACTTGTATAGCGCACAGGTCCGCTTTTTAGTGCTCATGGCGCTTCATAAATGAAAAGATACATATAACACATGTTCAAGCATGACAACAGAGAAGAAAATGGCAAACAACAACAAACACATACCAGATAAAGAATACAATTGTTCCGAACATTGTAGACTGCAATTATAGTCCTCAGTGTGAGAGGAATAGGTAACGTTTTGAAGTTTGGATTTGAATGTTTCTGTAGATGACAATATTATAGCTGTACACACAGAGAAAATGTTCCAGTTAAAGAGGAACGTAGTCATACAAAGTGTATGTATTTCACATTTTTCAGTATTTTCAATCTTTCATATCCATATGCAATGGGCATAATGGACTCATTTGCATATCATTTGCATAGTATGCTATCATGGGGTGTGAAAGTATGCTGAGTGTTGACATATAGGTCATCCACTCATTGTATCCCCCAAACAGAGTTCGGAGGATACTTATGGATTTGGCCTCCTTGCGCCGCGTCCGCCGCAGAGATTTTCTTGTGAGCACTGTACTGGCTGCAGTTCTTCTTAGATCATCTTCAAATTTGGCATGAAGGTGTGTTATGGTAAAATGAAGACGCCTATTGTTTTTGGTGATGGTGCCCTCGCTTATTCCGTCTTTATACATGGAAAAGTAAATTTAACAGGGTCTGTTTGTGTGTGCGACACTGGCCTTTCTTCGTGACCAATTTTTTTTTATGCCTCCGCCAACGAAGTGGCCGGAAGCATTATGTTTTCGGGTCGTCCTTCCGTCCGTACGTACGTCCGTCCCATTTTGTTTTTGTCGATATCTCAAGAACCGTGTGGTGGTTTTACACCAAACTTGGTATGAGGGTATATCCTGGGGGGATAATACTTTGTTTGGATTTTAGGGTCACAGGGTCGAAGGTCAAAGGTCACAGGTTATTTTGTGAAAAAAAAGGTTGAAAATTCATGTTTTTTCTCCATATCTCGCAAATGGTTCAAGGTATCTTCATGGAACTTAGTATATATGCTTGTTCCAATGGGCAGTGATTATCTAGGGAAGTTGGGGGGTCATGGTTCAAAGGTCAGGGGGTCAAAGGTCAAGGTCAACTCCTCAAAATAT
The DNA here is from genome assembly GCF_964275005.1 of Diadema setosum. Taxonomy (NCBI): domain Eukaryota; kingdom Metazoa; phylum Echinodermata; class Echinoidea; order Diadematoida; family Diadematidae; genus Diadema; species Diadema setosum. The sequence goes on from NC_092689.1 coordinate 37,741,355, forward strand.
CACTACTTTCCTTATGGTTATGCAATGCCTGAAGGTTTTTTTTTTTTAACTTGATGTATGCATGTATTACCCGATATATATTCTGTGGGAAGTTTCTTGCCAAAAGGTCAAAGGTCAAAGGTCAAGTGAAAGTGTTGAATTGCACTTTTTCCTCCATATCTCAGTAACTCAAGGTATCATCATGAAACTTACATATTTATGCATGTTCAACCTAACAGTGATTCTCTTTGGAACTGTGAGGTCAAAGGTCAAAGGCCAGGTTTAGATAATGCTATTTTCCCATTTGATACTGAAATTATACTTTTTCTCAATACCTTGAAAATTACTCAATGCATAAACTTATAAAAGGGTCAAAAGTCAAGTAAAAATCATCAGTTCCCCAAATACCTGCACTCTGACATTTTTAATCATTCATCCAATTGAACCTAGTTCTAGGAAAGTGAACATTCAGCACATTTGTGGCAAACCTGTCATTTTAATATTTTGCCAATTGTGTGAAACTGTCATCACACATTGTCAAGACATTGTACTATAGACCTATTAGGAGAACCATGCATTATGGCGGAGGCATATCAGTCGCCGTAGCGATATATCTAGTTTTTTTTTCACCTGCTTAGGCACTTCTCACTATGTCTCTGTCTTCCAATATTTTCTGTATAGAACATCATGGATATGGTCTAAGAAATGTAATGATGTGTGACATGATTCACCAAACCCTAACCCTACCAGTGAAGGAACCTGTGACTTGGGCATTGAGTGTGCGTGTCATCCCGAAGGCCTGATAAACCCAAATTATATTGATTACCTAACTGGTAGTGCTGACTTCTTAAGATTATTTTCTTCCCAGTTCTACCCACATCACTGCTAAAAACCTTTCCCAGAAACTTAGAGAAAGCTACCCACCAGATAACATTTGAGGTGTAGTCAAGTGTGCAATTCATACTCAATAGATCAATTCAAACTATTGTAGTAGATTACTTCATAAATATAAATTTGTGTCAAACCATTGTAACAGTTTTATAAGTTAGACAAGATATAGGCCTAATTAAGATACCAAACTTCTGATATTCTTTTATACAAATATCAATATTTCTTATCAGGATCAGTGTAGGCAATTTTTAAGAGACTTTTTTTTTTCCAAACCTATTCATCTAACTGTGTGCAACTTTAAGAGGATAGTGCTTTGATTGTTCATAATCACATATGTAGCTACCCGCAAGTACCGGTAATTCTTGCATCATGATTTATTTGTCTTCAATATGTATCCTGGGCACCGTTTCATGAAAGTTGTCAGCCCTGACAAGTCATCAGTTTCTGACAATCACCATGGTAACAGTCAGACACCAGAGCTTCTCAGCTAATCAAAACCTAGGATTTTACTGAAGTTGTCAGAGACTGACAACTTTCATGAAACGGTGTTCTGATAACTGTATGTATCAGTGGTACCCATAAAGGTATGAAAGAAGCACATACACATTTAACATTTCATTGTCTTTTTTTTTTGCACCTGTACAGAAGAAGTTCTTCAGGGCTAAAATTTGATTTAGGATATGTTTCAGTGGCATTGAGTTACATGAAATCTGTTCTTGTGCATGTCATCTGATTTTGTCCCCAGTATCTGTAGGGATATTTTTCTACATAATAACTTTTTTATGCCTCCGCAACAAAGTGGCCGGAGGCATTATTTCACCCTGATTGTAGAAAGAAGAGTGTGTTGTGTTCCTAATTTAGTCCTTATGAATCCTGTTTCAGCACTCCAATATTGCAATATTTCCGGGGAGCAATAAAATGCATGCACAGTTTCACATCTCTGTGCCTGGAAGCTGAGATGTTGTTTACTTTTGGAAAAAGAAGAAAAACAATCTTTTTTATGCAATGGAAGTGTTGTTCCAAACTGGCCGTGAGAAGAAGTTCTTTTTCAGCTTTCAGCTTTCATCTGTAAATGGACAGTGATTGCTATCTCACAGCTCCAAGTAGTAAACTGTTGTGAGCATATTTTTCGTAGCTGTGGTATAAAAGAGACATCCAGTGCATGGAATCACTGAATCGTATTTTGCCTATAACCATGCCCGTGATGACTTGATACACAAGATATTTATTAGTAGTACGACTTTAGTTATACTGATGATCATAATTGATATGATTTGGGAAGTAAAGTTGTTGGGAAGAAACTGGCTTAGTACTGCTACAAAGAAAATAACTCACAAAAGTGTTATTGTATCAATTTTTATATATCACTGATTGTATTGACTTGGAATGTAGAGGGAATTTAGAAAGAAAATGTGATTTTAAAAATTTATGTACTACCCCCCCCCCCCCCACACACACACACATGCACACAAGAAGGCCCAGATGTAAATATGCTAGATAAGTGCTGCCCTGTAGCTAACTAAAACCAACTTCTCAGAATTTCAGTTGTAAAAGTTTTGAGTTGGAAAACAAGTGCGTTGTCTAAATTTTTTACTTGTACTTGTGGTATTCAACACTTCTTAATTTATATGGTATCATGAATAAAACGGGAGAAGTCTCAGCACATGTGTTCCTCTGATTTCTCTGTTTTGAATAAGAGCTTGAAGCACATGACATTTTAACTACTTGAGAAGGCTCTTTTAGTCAAGTGTCATTTGACAGGCACTGGGACAATTTGTCAAATTTGAATTTTATCTCAGAGGAAGCTGAGGTCCTTATTTAGACTAAGAAGAGTGACAGAGTAGATTAGATATCAAGCTATTTAAAGGTAGTATCAAGTTTGGGTTGTCTATATGTAATTAAAGTCACTCTGTCAACAGATAAAAGAGTCCCCAAGATAAAGACATAAAGATATTAGAACAAATCAGTAATGAAACAGATTCTTGAGAGGTCACCATATTATACAAAATATTATGTATATTTTTTGTCTCACATCAATGCATTGAAGACCAGTCTCAAGTATACTCAGGCAGCTGTCTATAGGAAATGTGTGCTATAGCAAAGTCAGCTCGTCCTCAATGGGTTAAATACTTGCTTATCCCCCCCCCCCCAAAAAAAAAAGAGGAAAATATGCATTTCAGTATTTAATATTTAAGACTTTTGAAGACATTATATATCCCTTAGACTTCGTAATGTAGGGTCCTCCAAAAGTGTTTGCACTTTTTTTTTTTTTTTTTTTAGGATTCACCTCTTTTAAGTAAAATGTTGTGTAGCATTACTTAAGCTACTTAGAACTTGGTTTTTTTTTTACATGCATTATAGTATAGTATTCAAACATTAATGTATGTCTAGATGTATGTATGTATGTATGTATTTTCATTTGAATGTGCACACAGATTCTATATTTGTCACTGAATTTAGATAATATATCTTAAAGCAATTATCCTGTGAAAGTAGCTATAAAATCCCAGTTCTAGATTATCATCAAATCCCGAAGAACTTCTTTTTTCATGTGGATCTTGCAATAATTGTTTGCTTGAGTGCAGTTTCAGTATGCTGAATATGAAAAGTGATACACTTCACTAATATTCAGTTTTATTTCCTGTGAAAGTGTTAAACATCTGGTCAAATGATGGCCTCCATGAAAGGGACATGGAAGAAAGCACGGTTGTATATTGAAATCTGTATGCTGGCAATTTTCTTTTCATTGCTCATTCACATTGGTGAGATGTTCACAATCATTTGCTATATTCAGATTACTCCCAAGTCACTCTTTTCCAGAGCACGAACAAGAAAGTAAATGAAAAACAAACCAAAATTAACAGACAAACACAATAACCACATCTTGCCTCAAATTTTGACACACAGAAAACCACGGTAATAGCATCCTCCAGTCCCCCGCTGCGCAATTAGCATTCCCAGAAGCGGGCATCTCGAGCCAGAGTTTTTGGAATAAAGATGTTCAGCTACTCTGGAGTGGCTCTCTCCTCCACGCGGAATGCCACTTGTTTGGCATTACAGCTCTGTAGGCGAACTGGAGAGAGCTACGGTGACATTGGGGCATCGATTTGGGGGGGGGGGGGAGGGAATATCCAACCAGCAAAATGCTCTTGAGTAGGTAAAATAAAAAAAGGGGCAAGGCTGGCTCGCAGAGCGTCATCTAACGGGAGCCCGCAGTAATGGGCATATCGACAGGTAATTGCTTCCTTTCGCACTTGTCGATGGAACGGGCTTGCTTCATCCAGTAGGAACATAATAGCCAGCAATTTTTCCATGAAGATAGAGAGGAAAAAATAATCAGTTTACCTCAAAACTGTTACCCATCAGAAATCTTTAATCTGATGTATATTCATAGGTGTTTGTGTGTGTGTGTGTGTGTGTGTGTGTGTGTGTGTGTTAGTTTGTGTTTCTGTAAATGATGAGATAAACAAGATGTTCGGATGCAATTATACTCTTTGTCTAAAACAACATTCCTTCATGCATTTCAGTACTGTTGTATACACTTGCAAAACTAACTGCACTCAGAGGGCACCACTCCCCACAGTGGCTGTATGATCACTTATGCCATAGAGGCTGAGCATGCACCTTGGAAAAAAATAAATCCAGACTATGATACAAATCAAAACTACTAAATAATCATGTGTTCCTTTTGGGTCTAGGGCAATTATCCCCTTACAATTACCCCAGACTCTTCCCCTGACCCTAACCCTAACCCTAATCCGGAACCCAATCCTAACCCTAACCCAAACTCTAACCCAAGACCTAATCCCTAACCCTAATCTTTTCTCCAACCTTATCACTAACTAGTATTTGGCTCGGGGTAATTGTCCTCGATGGGGTAATTACCTTATACAGTTCCTTGTGCTGTAATGGACCTATTCTGATCACCAAAAAAAAAAAAAAAATCATCAAATCTGTTCCTAACTTTTCGAGTAACATTGCTAACAGTCAAACAAACAAACCAACACGCATATGCCAGCCAAAACTAAACCTTCATGGTGGAGGCAAACATTTATGCTTCCTTGTCATTCTTAGACCACTTCTCCTCTACCTTACTGCCTTACCTGACAGGTCAACGTGGTGTAATTATTTTAACTGTCGAGTTACAGCTATTTAACCGATTTACCTCCGAAAAAGAAATATTTGCATTTGTAACATAATTTCATATAATTTTGTTAATTAGTATCAGTTCATATAATGTAATGAAAACAAAGAATGCTAATGATCAAATAACATTTACTCTTGTTCAGCAAATCTATCCATTGCCCATAACACCTTAAAATTCATTGTGAATGAATAACTCTATACAATCTTGTGTGGTGTCATTTATAGGTCATACTGAGAACAACAGGCTTGAGTGGACAATGAATTGTAAGTACTAACACAAAAACTGAAAACAGTGAGGTCTGTGATAAAAAGCTATAGCTGGATTACAGTCATTACACAACAGAATGGTGTAATTATAGTCCATTGCATCAGTTGGAATAGACTTCTTCAGGTTTAGTGCAAGGACCTCAATTCATAGAGTGTGTGTCCTGTTGATATTTCACTACCCATGGGACAAAAGCATACACTGGCTCCCTAATTAAGCCATCTATCACTCCCTAAGTCTTTTGTAATTGAATGTAATTCCTCGTGCAACTATAAACGGAGGTGATAACTAGCATCATTACAATGCGGGAAGCTTGACACTTACTTTGGACTCGGTTGTTTACCTTACAAGTTGCCCTTTGTACCTCTCGGCAAGCCCCCCCCCCCCCCCCCCCCCCCACTTTATCTCCTCAACCTGTTATCAACACACAAATGTAGGTGCGTGCACATAAAAGGGCACGCTACAAGTCTTGATTAGTTGGCTATTGGATGAATTAAGGTCAACAAGAAAAACTGGAGAAATGCTTGTTTGTATTACTTTACAGTCGCCTTCATTTTATCTTCTAGAGAGTGCCGGGAATCGAATACCAAAAACTTGTCTACGCTGAACTGTTTAGATGCATTGTTTTCAACCTGTAGCTGTTGTAAACTTGTACTCAAAATTGCCTGCATGTTTCAAAGAAGTTTGTGTGTGTTTATCCCAACAGGAGCCCTTCCCTGGACTGAATATTATGGTGTTAATGAGTCGAGGGTAGCCAAATTGCCGAGGGAGCTAGTCTCAAAATTATCCTGTCGTGACCGAGGGGATTGTAATTCAATATTGGAAGCAGGTAGGACTACCAGGCGCAATCGCTTGCCTTTGCTTCTCTTGTCTTGATTTTTCCTTCTTTATTTCTTTTTTCCTCGCCTTCTCTCTCTGTCTATCTCTCACACTGTCTCATTCTTGTGATCTCCACACCGTGGAATTGATCAACTTGTTTTAGAAAGACCAGGTGGGAGGGTGGGAAATGAATGTTTGTTTCATGTGACGGATGGCCGCGGCATCACGACCGTCAGATTCGGTATGAGTGACGAGACCATTAAAGCCCTCAGCAACTAGGATGACACAGCGGGGAATGAGGAGAGAGAGGGAGGTAGAGAGACAAACTGAAAAACTGACTGACAGACATAGAAATAGTGATACAGACACCCACAGTAGATAAAGGTATTATCAGCTTATCCCGTCTGTACATACAGAATACATTACAATGTTATGTAGCCTATATTCTTAGTCAGTATGCTTTGTATATAAATTCAGACTATGTTTAGTGGCATTCTCGATCAGACAAATGAAGACAAAAAGTAAAAATCATTTCATAGTTATGCAGAATTGTAGTTTTTCACTGTTAAAATTTCCCTATGATTCTTAATGGACACGATAGGAGGAGCAAATTTTCCTGTAACACGCACTTCCCATACACACCTGCCTGAGTATGCTCGCGACTAGTCTTCAATGGGTTAACGGCTGCTTGTTCCATCTGCGTGCAAAACGTACCATAGACGGAAAACTGCAAATATTTCAGATGCTTGCAGAGATGATTTAATTGGCAAAATGACAGGATTCACTGCTGGAGAGATGAGGAAGTGGATATTGTGGGAGAGACAGAATATTTAGATTAGGCCAAGTAAATAATTACACACTGCTCCAAGTTGATGTGGGCAAAGCTGAAAAGTGGCACTCGGCACAGAGCGTATCAGTATGTCACAAGGAATGCGAAATGTTACGCCACAATAGGATGAATACAGACTGCCAGATGAGGTTAAACAAAACAAAGCAAAAACACAGTATGAATAAATATGCAATGTGAGTGATTCCTAAGTCAAAGCAAGATGGTTGTTATAAGAGAAGGCATACTGAGATAAAGGAAACCAAAATGATTCCGAACCCACCTACTCTTCAGGATGCTGGACTGAATGTACTCCAGAGTGGATGCTGCAGTGTGCATAAAAATAGGAGTGGGAATGTACTCTTAAAACAAAAAACAAAAACAACAAAAGCTGGGAAGATCACTTAATCTGTCACAGGCAACAAGCAGTGAGTGGAGGTTGAACGCTGATGATTCCTGTTGGGGAGGGAAAAGAAAAAAAAAGTCAACAGGAAACCAAACTGGCAACCATGTGGTGCCAACCCCAGCAATTTACATTACCTTCCATGTTACTCGCGATAATATTTCACCGTTTCATCCTTCTCATCAGTCTTGCGAGACTCAAACAAGGCACGAAGGGGCATGCCAGACTTGTCTTGAAAAATGCACATACCAGGGCAATATTGACTCGAGTCGGCCGCCTTAACCCCCTCCGCTCCATTGTTGAAAGGCTGCGGGAGCTCCTCAGATGGGCTCGACTCTGTTGCATGTATAATTTTAACATGGTCAGCAGGTAGAGAGAAGTATTAACCCTTTGTCTGCTATGAGTGCAGATTGGCACAGAAAACCCCATAGGTTTGTACACTCTGTCTAAAGTCCACTTGCACGCAAAGAGTTAAAGGGATCGTATAGTTTTGGTTGAGACCTAATTTCAGGTTTCTAACATTTTTTAGTGAGATAATGAGAAACCTCTTATGAAATATGAAAGAGCATGTACTTCCATGAGGATTTCAATGTTTATTTGATGAAAATTGGTTTTGACATTGCTGAGATATCCACAACAGAGCGATTCTAATAAAGTGTAGGATCCACCTTTTATTACGATCGCTTTGTTGTACTTTCAGTCATTCCAATCCCGATTTTCATCAAATAAACTTTGAATTCCTCTTAAAATGGTATGCCCTGTACTATTTCATAAGTGTTTTCTTGATATCTCGCAAAAAGTTAAAAGCCCAATTCTCATTTCCACCAATACTGTACCATCCCTTTAAGGACTGACATGGGTTTGATGAGGATGGAATGGGACCTCTTGGTGACGGTGTGTAGAGTCACATCACTTTGAAATTTATTGTGGAGAGTCTTGCATGTATTTATATTTGATTCTTGTTTTGTCACCATATCGTCCTGGTACACATGGATCAATTAACAGTATCTGTGCCACAACATTTATCTCATTCTAAAGTTTGTCTCCTATACTTTAAGTACAATCTATAGTTTAATGACCTGTAACATATATATCAGTTATAAAATGCTCTAAATGGAAATGGTAAATATGGGAATATAATTATGATGTCATATTGTCTTTCAAGTGATTCAGGTTTTACAGGCTCCATTTTTCAGTTGACTACTCTTTCCCACTATTCCACTATATTTATTTTTTATTACCATTGATGCATTGTTTCTATTAGTTCGTTCATAAATTTCATATTAAACTTTATGATTTGTATTTCTTACAAATTGTTAAAATATGATTTATTAAAGGTAAACTTTGTATTCGTATTACCTTTTTTGGGGATGGAAATAAAGTGAAATTGAATTACATTGAATTGAACTGAAATGAATTGAATTAAATTGAATGGAATTGAATGGAGTTGAATTGAATTGAATAGAATTAAAAAATTAAATAAACTCACCAAAGTTTACAAAGGTGACATATTTATGTAGTATCTCGATTCACATTTGGCACAGTTGTCATGCCATAAGAATCATAGATAAAGGCAGACATTTCTACCTCAAAGAAAGCTCTCATTTGCAAAATTGTTCAGGTTTGAACAGATATTACCTGACAATAGTTATAGATCAAAACTAATTATGTCAAACACACATATCATTACTTAAACTTCTCATCAGATGTGAAATGTTCCCAAAAATGTAAACCCTTTGTGACCCCAAATCCTCAAGTGTGATTAGTTCTTTTAAAGAACATAATGAAAATACCGACAATGCTTTTATACTGTTAGAAAATATTCTTTCAAATGAAATTCAGTTGAAGTCTATGCCAAATAAAGTAAACTTTGGATTACTCATTTTTGATGGCCTAAATATTAATTGCGCTGACACCTATTACTCTAGTGTCGAAAAATGATTTTTTGTTAATAACTTTATCTAGAATGTGTGTGACTATGAATAGCTAGAAAGAGTGTTCTGCTGCCTTTCACTCAAGTAGGTTGGCTAACCAATCTATTCACATTAGGCGTTTTCACATCAGCCCGATAAAAATCCAAGCTGGAGATATTTTTCGCGATCGCAAATTAGCGCACTATTTCATTTCCTATTCACATCAGCCCGAAGGGAATTAGCCCGAAATTTTTTTGAGCTAATTCAACAGCTGAGCATGCACAAACAGTGTCGGGTATACCAGTAGAGCGCGCGCTTTCAAAAAAAATTACCCGCGTGATCGCCATGACACACGCTAGGCATGATGGGATGCATCACGCTAATTTCTTGAGGCGATTTCACATAGTCAAATAATGCGCTAGTTTGCAAATTATCCCGCTATTTCGGAAATGTCCCGAATTTGACTCGAGAAATTTTCTCAATCAGAGCGATAAAATTAGTGCGCTAATTTGTATTCACATTATCAAATAGTGCGCTATTTCAGAAAATAGCAAGCTATTTTGAAACATCAGGCCGATGTGAAAACGCCTATTTATCAAATTTATGTTCTGGCCTACTGTGGCCCACATTGTTGTATTTATTTCAAATGCTTTCTGTATCAGGTATTGAAGCAGGTGGGCTTCATATTAGCAATATAGATTCTGATTTGAGATTAGCATTCCTATGCAGTTGCAGAAGGTACCCATAGGCAATTATGTGAGACACATCCCTCTGAATGAATAATCCTGCAAATTTTCTGTGAAAATATCTTCTACAGGTGTGCCTGATATGTATGCAGCAAAGAAATGTTCAGCCCTAAATGTCAACTCGACAAATAAATGCAAATCCAGCTGCATTATTCTTTTCTTTTATATTTTAAATAGAAGGGAATGTAAATGGTTGTGAAGCTCAAAATGAGAAGGAAGAAAAAAAATTTAAAAAACAGTTAAAATCAAAAACAGAGTCATTTCCCTGTGCAGACTGAATGATTTTGCCATCTTCATGATATCTTGATGTTGTGCACCATGAATCATAATTTTTGATAATGACAAACTGTTGATAACCATTGAATCACAAATGTTCTGCACAAGGTTATAATGTCAGAATATCATGACTTCAAATTCCAGAGTCACTGGCCCGAATTCACAAAGGTGTGCAATCTTGTCCTTGATTTAAACCATGGACAGAGACCGTAAATTTTTATGGGGCGCCAAGTGTCACCTGGTCTATTTCGTTACAAAATCAGTTATTTTGTTGACGAAATGACTATTTTATTGACGAAATGCTCATTTTGTTGAATATGATCATTTCGTTGACGAAATGACTGATTTCATAACAAAAGAGGCCCTGCGACACTTGGCGCCCCATACAAAACTACGGTCTTTGTCCATGGTTTAAACTTTGGACAAGATTGTGCCACCTTCGTGAATTCGGGCCCTTACATGTATGTATTTATATGTGTTGCGGTATATATTCATATTTTTGTGTATCTCTCTAAGAACATGCATATCTCTGTATATGTGTCATATCCATTTCTGGCTTTCTCAGGCCTTTGTATGTTGTCGGTGTCCTAATATGTGATATCATGCATCAATCTGGGAATTACTTTGTTTTCTTACCACAGAAGCTGATAGAATTACGTAAATTTGCTGTTCCAGTTAACAACTTACTTGGAGTATAAGATAATCATTAATCTTGAGGTGATTACTGGATGTCAAGTACCTACAATGTAGTGATTAACCCTTACTGTATCAATGAATCAAAAGTGCACAAATTTCACACACATACCTATGGACATGTAATATGGTATGCATGCAGAGGGTTAAAAGGCTGATTTCAAGAAAGTTAAGCACATCTATAACACCTGAAATAGGGACAAAACCATCAGAAGCAGAGATTATAGAAGTCCCTAGATGTAAAGCATCAAAGCATCAACAATTAACCAATAGAGACATATCAGGCCAGGTATGAGGGAAATATATAGCCAGAGGCAAAGAATGGGTTTCTACATATATGAAATATAAAAGTAGAAGACAGATGGCATAATTTTAACACCGATTATTGTGCACTACCAGCCGCAAGGAATTTCAGTCTGTCAGCAGTAGCATTCACACAGACAAAATAGCAGGATCATGATCACGATCCAAATATCAAGATTTTTTTTTATTTTTTATTTGCGCCCATGCAGACAGACAAAACATCCTGCTAATTGCTCATCAGGATAATTTGTCAACCAAACTGTAATTTACTGAAATGATTACCCTTGCCCTTGTGTTCATGGATGTCGAATCGTGCTTGTTTTTAATGACGGGATTAAAAATGTTGAGATTTTTTGCTCCAGTGTTCATACACTTGCTGTGGTTTGAATTATTGTGCGACAATGTATTTCTCAAATTATGACAAATCCAAAATATTCGCAAGATTTCTTGGGATTAAGATCATACTGATTGCACTATTTAGTGGGATATTTATGTCGACACAGGCAAAAATCTTTAGATTTGGATCGCGGTGCAAATCTTGAGATTTGTTCCCATCAGTGTGAATCCTACTAATGATGATTGAACCATGCATTATGATCACATGTGCCACAGACGAGCCTCAGAAAGTTTGTAATTCACGGACCTAGATGGTAAATGCACTTGCACGGAGTGGTCCATGCATGCTTAATATAAACCACAAATAATACAACTTTAATATGAACGTTGTATCGGGGGATTCCATGTTAAGGTTAATTGATATCAGAATCAGCCATGTTCTCGTACATCATGATCTTGTGCGACTGGAGACTAATGACTAATAGATAAACCATGGTTGTGTGAGTGCTATCACAACAGATCACTCAATTAAGCATGATATTCATTATTTCGCTCCTTTTTTTTAAAATCATCATGGCAACAAATCATCAACCAACAACATTCAGTTACTATTGGCGTGCCAGTATGACCACAATGATTTCCTAAATGTGACCGTGCATCACAAAACGAACAGAAAGTCGCACAGACTGATTTTGTGTGAGGACTGAAAATAGATGAAATGGCTCAACCTAACCGATCTTGACTTTTTCATATTTTCTGAAAGAGCAAGTCTTCTTCTACATTATGCTAAAATTTGGGATCATAAAACAGGCAGGAAAGTGTGTTATTTTAGCAGTTTATCTCCAACATTTTTTTTTTTTTTGTTGGATAGAATAGTGTGATAAGGTGTCTTTAGAGTCCCCTTTTCATTTTTTAAAAACCTTGTACATGCTCTTCACTTTCAACTCTAATAACTTTTGAAAGGATGATGCTACTGCTGTGAAAGTTGGCATTGATTATGGACAGAATGCCTTAATAAGGCATGCTCAATTTCAGTTTAATCTGATATTCCCTTCATTGTTGTTACACCGGTGGTTTACGTCCTGTTTTTTGTCCCATTCATCGCACAGCCAGCACAGCTTGGTAAAGATTAAGCATTTGAATAGACACTGCATTTCAGAGCCTCTTTTCTCAGTTCACACTTTTCCTGAGTGTGTGCTTTCTTTCCAGTATTTAGATAGGTTAGGAGAGCCAATTTGATTTGAGTTATACATCATTTTAAATGAGAGCAGACTTAAAGTCTGCTCTTTCAGAATATTCTCTTAACTAAAATTTCATGTCTGTTGACTTTTTGTTTGTTTTGTGATGACGGGTCACAAATTCACACAAAAGCAACTGAATCTCAACATGAAGCTTGATATAAGTGATCATTCCCTGATATACTTTGCAGTTGTCACAGCTTAGGAAACTGCAAATGTAAAGTGATTAAAGTGAAAAAAGAAATTTGCTATTCTTTAAGCAAAAAACAACAACAACAACAAAACAAGTGCAATATCCTAATTCTCTCATATTGAAAATTTCAATGTTGGGAATGTTTTAAAAGAAACATTTTCTGTTTGGCATTCAGGAAGGGTATTACTATAATAAGGTGTTTTTATTGAGCCATTGTATTTTAAATGCCTATTTGTCTGCATGCACGCAACATTTGAACTTCAAAGCCAATTTTTGTATTTGAGCTACGTCATTCCACAGTAAAAGGGTACTTTTAAGGGATGTCAGTTAATTTAATATTTCCAGTGTGCATTACCCCAATACAATGTGATGTTATAGAACACTAGAATATTTGTCAAAATCAAAAATTTGGGGTGAACTTCACATTGTACACAAATTGTATGTTACACTGGACAAAAATGTATGTACCAACTTATGAAGGTCAGGTAACAAATGTTCATTGAAACTTTGTTGTTTTGGGACTGAATGGCCTGATATTAATAAGAAAAGGTAACAGCCCTAAAATTTTATTGAACACTGTTTAAACCTGTTGAGGACGGACTGATTTTGCTACAACACACATTTCCCATAGACACTTGTCCGAGTATACTCTGGACTCGTCCTCAATGGGTTAAAACATTTCTAGACTTAGTGGGGAACATACATTGTATGTAATGTTGTCAGACCAAAGTGTCCCATTTCATAATAATAATGATAATTGTTTTGATATAAACTCCAAATTTTATTGTCCGAAAATGGAAATTCTTTTTGCCCAATTGATCGTGGGCCCGGCAGCCACTGAGCAGCGCCAGATCGACGTTGCTCTAACCTTTTCAACTGTTGAACGGCAAACAAGGTAGCAGCAACTCCCATCTTTTAACGTCTTTTGGTATGACGCGGCCGGGGTTCGAACCCACGACCTCCCGATTGTGAGGCAGCCGCTCTACTTACTGAGCCAACACATTTCGGTCTGTAATACTTTTGTCTGTCTGAATGAGTGTAAAAACTCAGTTTTTGGATTCTGATCGACATCCTGCCATTCTTTTCTGTGTGAATGACACCAAGATGAACTCGAAAGCGAGCATGACTGCTTCATAAACCATATTCCCTCCTAGCTTCCAGGTTAACCCCTAGCATGTGTTGTACACTACTGTATCATTGCCCATTATCAGGTTTATCGCTATCGACTGTGTGTATGTATTTCTTCCTGTTCTGTGGTATAATCATTGAGTGGGACTCATGCTGGAAAGTGTAATCTTTCTTAAAGATTATGTGCTGTGTGTGGATGCATGTCAAAGCTTAAAGCAACAAGCTGATCATCAAAGTTCAAAACTTTGAGTTGATCTTAAAAGATTAGAAATGTTGTGTGAACCTAAGTATTATTCATACATGAAATGAAAGAACTAGCCTGGTAATTGAATAGGAGTTTAAATTGTGTGTAATTTATCATTTAACTGCTTATTTATCAAGAGATGATATTTTTTATCAGTGCAAGTAACTGTCTCTGTATTTTGTGAGGATACTGTAAAACGAGGAATATTCGTGTGCATTTTAATTTCGCGAATTTCCCGAGTGGCAACATTCGCGAAATTAAAATGCACGCGGAAGTTCTTGCATACCCAATATGCATTGGATGCCAGTGGCAAGTCGCGAAATTTTCATGCTGCGAGAAAGGCGGCAGGTTCCAATTCGTGAAATTTTCATGCCGCAAATAAATCGTGTTTTACAGTATATCTTCTTCCTAAAAGATGTCTATTTACCTTTCACCCTCTCATTTTTAAACATTTTTGTTGAGATCCCCCAATTGAATTTGTTTTGTTGGAGGAAAGTTAAGGACACAAAATACATAGGTTGTTATTAAACAGACACTTTGATTTATCCATTCCTGAGTCTCCCCCACTTGCAGCCGAACCTTACTTTTCACTCTCTCTTTTGTTGATATATCACATGTGTATGTAATATATTTTGTAGTATTTCTATTTCTTGTGCAACCTTCTCTAGTTGACTGATACAATGAACATTGAGAAACTGCCAAAATGTTCCCTGCTGTAGGAAGAATGCAAGGGATATTCTCTCAAAGTGGGGAAAATTTGTTGACTTCGCTTTTTGGAAAGAGATAGAACTTTTTTTGTTTGAATTTAATTGATAACAATATTTTCTCAACTTTCAGAATCAGGACATGGTATTCCCACAAAATAAATGGTAGGGCCTACATACAGTGGTATATTATCGAATGTCACTGTGGGCTGCTAGAGCACTGTATTTTCCATATATTTTGTGAGGTTTATGTTTTCACAACTCTTGCGATTCTGGTGCCATTAGGGAATTTAACAGTGGGCAGTAAAAATCTACTCTGATCCTGACATGAATGCGATGTGCTTGTGTACGTTTCTCAGTTAATCACCATCTTCCATGGTCACAAATTTAAACACTCACAAAATATGTCCCCATTCGCGAAACATTAGACTTGCTAGATATATGGCATGTACAGTAATATTGAAACACTGCTTTGAATCAGAACTTGGCCCAAAGAGTGAGTCAGATGTCCTGAGTGCTGCCATCAGATTGTTTATAAATCTTGTCACAAACTCTCTGTTGTTTGTCTTTCCTTTTTCTTCTCTTGTTTTTGTGTTGTTGTTTTTTTTCTTGAAAGATTGTCCTCTTCATCCTTTTTCATTCAGGTGGGGGACATATTCAGTCAATTTAGCTACGCTATATATTTTTTTTCTTGTTCTTTTTTTCTTTTCTTTTTTTTTAAACTGAACCTTCCTCTTTTTCATGTATGTAGTGGGGGAAGCATGTTCAGTCGTCAATAATCTGAACAGGATTTATTAGATTGTTTGGACTGCTGAAAGGCAAGCCCATTGCCAAAAGATTTATTTCGACCCTCAGTTACAGGTGTGAGTTGTTGCGGGATGTGAAGGGGGAGAGCACTGAATTTCTTTTAAAAGGTATTTGTGGGCTTTTATAAACACCATTGCAGTATTGTTTAACCCCCTGTTCAGACGCAGGCCAATTTATACCAAAACTGAATAAAGAAACGAGGCTTTAAGGAATTATCGTATAGCCGACAGACTGTTCAGACGCTAATCTTGACTATTCTGGAAAACATTGTATAGATGTGCAGTTTCCCACTGCGCATGCTGTTATGGTCAGGAGTGACAGCTATGGGGTCAGCTTTCGTGCACGCTCCCATTAAGCCCTGCCCAGTTGTACTATTCTATGGTCGCCATATGTTCAGGTGCATAATGGACACAATGGACTGCTGATTCGTTATCAAGTTCCAGTTTGAAACGATGCTCTGACCATCGTTTCGTTATACATCGTTTCGTTAGTCAGCGTTCAGACGTATAAATTCATCTCATAGCAATACCGTTTTGGCATAGCTATACCGTTCTAGTATAATTTTTTTTTTGCGTCTGAACACCTTGTAACTCTTTGAGATGGAGTTTAACTGGGTATCAGTGGTGAATGATTCAATGATGAAGAAAGAAAGAGTGTGTGAAAAAAAATCCAGTAATGTCAAGCTAGATAGTTGCTTCGTCAAGAGGAAGAAGTCGAAATTTTGCGCACTCAGAAACAGCAAAAGAGAGGAAGAGGAGCTGAATTTAGTGAACAAGTCTCTCAGAATTGCAAGACATTTTGCATATTTCACTCATCAATTAGCTCGCGGACAATTTTGCAGTTTGTGGCTTGACCGCCGATAGCCTATGGGTCAGCTGTTGATAATCTAAGTGGCTGTATTTGCATCTTCAGTGCCTGTTCACAGGCCAGTGACAGAATCCGAGTCTTTATTCCCATAAATGCCGAAACCACATTTTTTTGCAATTTTGCCGTCGCTTTGCATCTGATTTGCCACTCCAGAATCCATTGCGGAAACATACTTTACACGTCTTCATGGTTTTGTGGCTTTTGATTCAAGTCAAGAGAGTTAAATGAATGTAGGAGGAGAGAAAAAAAAAAAGGGGGAAAGAATGAAAGACACTTAAATGAACATAGGGGAGAGAGTGAAAGAAAGAAAAGAGTGAGAGATGGAGAAGTAGACAGAAAGACAGACAACGAGACAGACAGACAGACAGAGAGCGTGAGATGGGCTCTTGGGGAAAAATCCAGCACTACCCAGGGAACCAACATTCTAGAACCCTTCCAATCGACAAAATACATCGTTATCTTTGGATGCTTGCTTAGTTGCCGGTCCCCGGCGGTATTAATTGTTCGCCACCGATCGTTTCTCCCCTGCAGTTATGAAAGGACCAAGCGGAGAGGATGGCCGGGGACGTGTCCATGGAGCGACACATTCAACAAACCATTGAGCGGCTAGCCTGCATTCAAGAGGTGAGCCCCCAATTTTTTAATTGCTACAGTACCTCTTTTCACTCATGATGTTCCGCCATCACAACATGAATGGATTTCCCGATGCAGACATTTACATTGGCATGAGAAGCATGTGTGGTATCTAATATGTATCATAAATATTTGTGAAAGTAAATGAATAGATTTGACTTTGACAACTATTATAAATAACGGCAGATTTCTCACAGTTAATAGGTAATTTGTTGATCTAAAATAAAATGTTTTGCAATAGCTGAGACAGGATATCCAGCAGCATGCTCATTTAGAAATTGTTAGGTCTGAATAATTTTACATGTTCTATCAACTCACAAATCCAGGAAAAGAACAGATGCTTTGAAGGTTTTGGAATTGTTTTTTCTTTATTACACATGCAGGATTAGCTATTTAAGAAATAATAATTGAATTTAAACTGCATAATTATTCATAATTACATAAAATTGAACGGAACCTCATTGAATATGAGAATAATAGAAATGTGTGAGATATTAGATTTATTTCTTGGTGATTATGGATATTGAACTTCCTTAAAGATCTTTCCAAATGTTTTTGTTAGGATATAACTTCTGATTGGATTTTATGACTAAGTAGTTCTACATTAAAAAAAAAAAAGAGTCATGAAATTCATGAATTCGATGAAGAACATAATTTAGTTCTTGATGTAAAGAATTTGTAGTTTGAACTTCAGACGAATCTACCTAAAGTGGAAAAAAAAAGTGCATGCAGCATTGCAGAAAAGTGTATGTTTCAATAGGCCTTCCATTTACATGTTATTCAATAACATTTGCTCTAAGGATTCAAAGGACCAAAGGAGAATGTTTTCACAATTTAAGAGACTGCAATCTAGACAAAGAAGAAAAGAAATGAATCCTAGACCATGAAGACAACCTGACTATCAGTTAAGATACTGTGTATTGATATTTGTGATTGTTTGTGAGGGAGCTTAGTGGATAGCAATTGATCAAAAGATGACATTTGAGCATGTCAAGACCAATGTTGAATATAGTGAAATATTGCCCAGCCATTCTCTTGCAGCAACTGTCCAATCAGAGCAGTTTCCAGACTGCAGCCCGCGAGCTGCTGGAGTGGTGTACAGACGTCCGAGCCTTCCAGCGACAATTTGAAAGCGCCCTCATAAGCTGTCTGACAGTAAGTCTCACCGTGAAATCTAACCATTTTGACACACATGCACACACAGAGTATAATTTTTCTTTTCAGTCATAGTAACATTCATTTGTATAAATTTTTTTTTCACATTTCATTTACTTCATATTATTCTCATTTTATTTGCATCGTAGGATCCTCAGTTTCAGAGGCTACAATGTAAGATTAAGTTATTGCTGAAGATGACAGTCTTCTGTGTCTCAATTTCCATTCCAGTACTTTTCTTCAACCCATTGAAGACGCGTCCTGAGTATAGCTCATTCAAGTGTCTATGAGAAATGAGGTGTTGTAGCAAAATTAGCCCATCCTCAACAGGTTAAGATCATGACATAACTTTACATGTTAATTTCTGGACAGATTTTGCTTGTTTTTAAGCAGTTCTTCTGGATTGCACTTTATTATATTTTTAGTGATGTGTATAAAAGTTTGTATCAGTTTGTAATAAAATAGTGGTTGAAAATGCTTATAAGTGATTAAAGTGAAATCTAATGAAGATGTTAAATACCAAATTCATGCATAGGCCTATGTTTCATTAAAAAGACAATCTTTTTTTTTTTCTTTTTCTTTTTTTTTTTTGGTAGCCTCTGGTAAAGATTTTTTGGGTTTTTTTTTTTTTGGGGGGGGGAGAATGATGTCAAACTTTGCAGTCAAATTCATAAAAATCACTGTTCTTGCTATATTTACAAGTACTTGATGCTGTTTCATCACGCAATGAGCATTGATGTAGCATACCATAAAAGCTGTTATTTTTGCATACAGATATCTTTTTGAATGAGGTCGCAGACATTTCTGTGAGATATTGTGTGTGTGATTTGACATTGAGGCTGTCATAAGTGCACTAATGATGGGACTGTAAGCAAAACATAAAGAAAGTCAGTGTATAGCCTAGTCAAATTTTGATTATAACACTTATGCAATAATTCAAATGTGAATTCCAGGCCAATTAAAAGTTAGTCTGATAAGAAAGAGTAATATTTCACAAATGCAGCAGTGAAAATTTGATCAAAATCAGAGGCATTATGACATTGTGAAGTTTTGCTAATTATTGCAAACAGTTCCCGTACTGTTGATATGAATATGCAAATGAGTTAGCTGATGATGTCATCACCTCACAAGTTTCCATTGATTGTGTACTAAAAAATTGATGAAAATTATATCATTCTGCCATTTAAATGTCAAACATAATGTTATTCCTGGCCCACTGCTTTCAAAACAAACAATGATTAGTCAGATATATCACAATTTGAGACAGGGGAATAATTGCATTTGATGAAAATCTACAGATTTAATGATTTTATGTACATATCCTATGGCAAATTGTGAGAGGATAACTTCATTAATTCAACATTTGCATATTCATATTGACTGTTTGAGAACTGTTTCGTGAAATTAACACAACTTCACTATTTCATAATTTCATTTTCTATATTTTTATCTGATTTTGATCAAACTTTCACTGTTGTGCTTGTAAGATTTTCTTCTTTCTTTTAAGGCAAACTTTTATTTGTCCCAAATTTCCACTTTAAGAAGAGTGTAAGTTCTACCAATTTACCACACACGTACTGTAAAAGTGGAAATGTTCGCACATTACACCCAAAATGAAACTAACTCAAAAAGTAAATTGCACACATTTTTGCTTGCCATTATCAATATCAATCTATATCTTTGATTCTGTAAAGCTGAAAACACCCACCATCCATCTTACTTGGCTGATTAAAAAAAAAGAAATCACCAAAATTCTACCTTTACAGTACAAGGTTGGCATATAACTTGGCAAATAGGTACAGTAATAAGAGGTCAGGGCTGAAATCGATAGGCCCCCCCCCCCCCCTTCAAATTGAGTAGATCAAGTAGACATCCAAGTTGAGGAGCATTAGATGATTAGTGTTTATTTTGTTTTTGTGATTATGATTGTCAGACATTAGACATTGGGCCGAATATGGTTAAGATATACCTTAGACAAATATACTGGACAATCAGTATGTTGGACCTCTCAGACAAATATAATAGATACACTTTGAAACAAGTCATTGTTACGTAGAATCACGAAAATAAAAAGCTTGCGGTGCCTTGGATTTTTGGCCTTTATGTTCCCAGGCACTATACTTAGATTGCCAGACTTTCTCATTAACATTCAGTAATCAATCCAGACTTGACCTATTTGTAAACTTAGAAAGCCCACTCAGGTGTAGCAATGTTGTGTCAGTCCAAGAGAAAGGCCACGGTGACACAATAGGGATGAAGTGGAATCAGGTTTATCTCTATTCAGCCAATTTCTTCATCCTATCATACAATAGGCCCGTTCACACACAACGAAAATCGAAATTACAATCGCGATCCAAATTTCGATTCTTTTTTTCAGCCGTTCATACACAGGGAAAAATCGCACTTTGCAGCAAGGAAAGAACGAACAGTGGCCAAATTGCGCATGCGCGAAACTTGCATGACCGAAGACTGACCTCGCGGTCCCAATAGAGTTTCGCACGTGCTACGAACGATGGGATTAAAAACACCAATTTCCGAATCTCGATCGCGTTCACACACACGACGCTTGGCAAAATAATCGCGATTAGAATGGCGAAAATTAGTGAGATTTTTCTGTCCACACAGAAAAAAATTTCGAAATTTTGATCGCAATAAGAAAATCGATTATTAAATCTCACTTTTTCCCTTGTGTTTGAACGGGCCTAATATCATTTCCAAGCTTCGTACCTGAATTACACCGAACAGAAGCAAACCAGAAGCACCTGGGGAGTACACGGCTGTAAGATGGCAAAACAGTTTATCTATACTTGCAACCTTTTCTACTTGCAACCACTTTTCCAATAAGTCAAGATTAAGTTTTGCATACATACAGCTCTTTTCTGTGTTGCTCGATATCATATCTTGCCTTAGAAGGACCAGCGGTATCTGCAATATCATTGAATGCAAAATTATTTCAGTAATTTGCATAGATCAAAACATATGTTGTTTTACCACCATGGACCTAGCCAAGCTATAATTCAACAGCAAAACAACAGAAGTCACGATCAAATGTATTGATACATCAAAATTTCTAATCTTATGTGGCAAAATCTCCCTTACAGTGGTATATAATTAAGTACATAGATAGCAACCTTCATATATATATGATGTTGAAGGAAGTATTCATCTCAAATATAGAACCTGAAGCAAAACTGATGGGAAATTTTTACTTAGAGTATATTTCTTTGTTCTCAACATTTTAAACACAAGAGCAGTGTAAATATGAGAATTTGAGTGAACATTATGATGTTTATCATTTATCCACATGGAATTCGGACTTACAAAACAGCTATTCTTCCTCCCCAGCCTCATTTCATAATTATTGTCATGTCTTTTCATGATATGTGTAATTTTATGCCCTCTTTTAGGTTGTGAGCAAAGTCGCACCACAGGGTGGGTTTGACCTAGACTTGGGCTACAGGCTTTTGGCTGTATGTGCTGCTCACAGAGACAAATTCACCAAGCAGTCTTCAGGTAAGTGACTTGCATGGCTGCATGTCTTTTTACCTTATGAGTATGATGTGTTCCCACTTGTGTATTTTAAAGATCAAGCGTGTGTGTATTAGTGTGTATATGTGCATGTATGTGTGTGTGTATTTGTGTTTAGGTGCTCATAGTGTGTGTATGAATGCATTCTTTGTGGTAACAACCATTTGATAATTGGTATGACTTGAGAGTAATATGGTTGACATATGAGTATGAATAACTGATAACATGTATGTTGTGTTCCAAATGGCGAATTTTAGCCTGACTTATTTAGAGGGAGAATTATTCACACATAATAAGTTTACTAATAGAGTTTCTTCATCTTTAAAGGAACGAATAAGAACATAGACAATTAGAAGATGGCAGACTTCGTTTTGCAGGTCACAGAGTTTGCTAATAGTGCTTCTTTATCTTCAAAGGAGCTAAGTAAAACATAGGCATTTATGCTCTTGTGGATATGTTCAGTGTGAACTGACATTTCAATTGATCTTACAGATCTTTGTGACAGTAAGATTCAACAAAGTCATCAGAAATAGGAATGTGAACGATACCACTCTTCTGCAAATTGAGTGTATGCCAAGTCATTTCTGACTTTTCATGAGCTAGAAGAGAGAGAGAGAAAAAAAAGCTATGATGGCTCATATTTGAACTTGTGTCTGATGTCGCAACGGGAGACGTTCAAAGAGTAGAGTCCATTCTTGTGGAGGAGGAAATTAACCGTAATGGCATCTCGCAATGGGACGGCTTGACCACTGACCAACATCTTGACCACGTCCTCACTTGCCCTTTCTCTCACCCTCACTTTGGTCTGAATTTAACCTGTGATTGATTTTACAGCTATGGATATTAGATTGGACACGCAGTGCTTGTTTAATCAGCACTCAATACTGTTGGCAAGTTAAAAAATATCTTGCTCTACCAATTCACCTCCCCACCCCCATACACAATTATGGAGGCTGCCCTCTAGAGTTAGAAGCATGATATGCATGCTGTCAAACCATCCCTCCCCCTTACAAAACCTGGTAGAATGTAACTTTACTTTGTACCCAGTGTTTGTCAGAGAATGAAGTTAATAAAAGTGATTTTTAAGAATGATGTGAGGGGAATATCATGCTGTATAAAAGTTATAAATACATGCGATACAAGCTTGTGTGTTAGTTTTCAGTGAGCCATCCGACGCAGTATAAAAACATTTTGGTATCAACTACAAAGCCAGAGTTCAAGCTCTGGTAGAGGCTAGTGAGCATACTTTTTGTGATTCTCCCCATGTTCCACTCATGTCAGTATGACTAAATCAAGCAGAAATAATAATTTCTTTGATATGATATTTTAAGTTGTCTTTTTTTGTTTGTTTAGATGCTAGATGGCATTAGTGAAGATATTACTAGTACCTCTCTGGTCTGTCTATAATGACTTGCTATATAGGTGCATCCCATGTAGTTTAAGGGAATATTATTTCAGTCAGCACCTTCTTCTTTCTTTCTTTCTGTGAGCCAGGAATGAGTGGATGATCAAAGGCAGATTTTTCACCTCCCTGTGAGAGTTGATAAAGTGGATAAATGTGTGCTTTAATAGAATTTTGCTGTTTGTCGCTGGCAAAGATGGAGCAGGAAACTGTCGGTGACCTGCTGTACTTGAGCATCTGTCTGTCATTGATTCTTGGAATTATGTCAGCTCGGGAGCTGTACATGTGAAGAGTTCATTTGGAGCTTTGTAGATGATGCGATGCGATATGACATAAGCCTTGACATTATTGCTAGACCTTGAGAATTTTCACAGGTGAACCCCCCCTCCCTCAAAAAAAAAAAAAAAAAAAATGAGTAAAAAATAAAGATAAAAAGTTGTGAAGGAAATTATTAGGGTTACAGCCAAGTTTAAATTTCACAGGATATGACAACAGAAATGTGAACTGAGAGGGCACCAGATCACAACCAAATCCACTTTGATAGGGTAAGGAAGACGTTGAAATTGGTGCATTGATACTTGATTCGTAGAGGAAAGATATATAATCCATTTTTGATGCAAATCTCATAAGGCTATGTAAATAAAGTAATACCTGAAATTTCAAGAGCTTTACAGCTTGCTTGGTATCAAAACCACAGCGCTGGCATTGATTTTTATTATATATTTGGAGCCATTTGTTACTTAGTGGTAGGAGAGGAAAAAAAAAAAACTGGCTTCTTTTCAATGCCATTCAAGCAAGTCAGAGGTATACTGTCACATCTATCTCTCATATGAGATGATTTACAGATAATCAAGCCGAAATGACATTAACCATCTCAGCGTAGCAGTGAAAGCAATTACATAATTAACCAACAAGTCATGTACGTTCTTCCGCAGCAAACTGTCTTTTCAAGAACAGCATCAGCTTCGACAGTAAATTCAAAACCTGATCCTAGATCCCCTGCATCGTTTAGGATGATACAAACACACACACATGCACACACACACACACACACACACACACAAATACTAAAGACATACCTGACTTTCCCATGAACACTGTAACACACCTACAAACATAGGCCATCGCAAAGCCGCCACCCCACACAAGCACGCAATATGACAGGCGACATACATTCTTCTCTATCTCTCTCTCCTCTCTCACACTTTCTCCCTCTCTCTTCCTCTCTCTCTCCTGGGGTACCTATTTATCATGATACCTACCTACATGCACAAAGCTGTCTTGTGTGTATGACAACTCCTTGCGCATGTCAATTCAACAAGGGGCAGTCCGGGAAGCGCCGTCCATCCATCGCAGGCATTCTTAACCCCCTGCAGCAATTGCAAATTTCTCTCCTTTTTTTTATTTCACATTTTGACTAAGAGCATGACAATGAGAAAAGGGAGGGTGGGGATCTCAGTAGTACAGAGGGAAGAAAATTAGAGGAGGAGGAGGAGGAGGAGGAGGAAGAGGGAGGAAGGGAAAAAAAATGTGAATTTTTGTAAAAGGTCAGACGATCATGTGCTCATCACGGGCACGAAGCAGCTTGACTAATTACTCTCAGCCCTGGAGCTACAAAAATGCAAGCGATCGCCACCGATGATTATTTGCCTTCCCCTACACGTAGACGAAAAAAAAAGAAGAAATTACAGAAAGAGAGAGAGAGGGTGAATACGGAGAGAGAGAATGGGATGGACAGATAAGGTGGGGGGGGGGGGGATGAAGTACCGGTTACCACGGCAATTGTCAGAGTAGGGCAAAGCAGAAGATGCTTTTGCTCCACCGATTCGCTAATCTGGCTACGACTGGCTGGGCACTGCAAGGATTTTGTAATTAAATTTCATAGATGAGAGCGATGAGAGGGGGCCATTTAGCCTGTGTGATGTGCAAGTAGTGCACCTTCCTTTTTTTACTGGTTGTGGTAGTTTCACCTCGGAGCGTGTGTGTGTGTGAGTGTGTGTGTGTGTGAGTGTGTGTGTGTGAGTGTGTGTGTGTGTGTGTGTGTGAGTGTGTGTGTGTGTGTGTGTGAGTGTGTGTGTGTGTGTGAGTGTGTGTGTAAATGTGAGTTTGTGTATGTTACAGTAAAATATGAAATTCCATTCAAGTGTGGATAAGAGTATTCCTATGTTGGTATTTGATTATATGCTGTAGTGGTATATGGTTGTGTGATTGTTTTTAGTGTGTGTTTTAGAATGCCTTCAAATGTGCAAGCATTTTTGTGTGTTTGTATGTGTGTGTCTGTGTGTGTGTGTGTGTTTGTGTATACATTAGTATGCCATCGAATATGTATGCATGCGTGTATTTTTTGTGTGTGTGTGTATGTGAGCATGCCATCAAACCTGCATGCGTATTTGTGTGTGTGTGTGTGTTAGTGTGCCATCAAATATTCATGAATTTTTGCATGTAAGTATGTGTGTGCGTGTGTGTTAGCATGCTATCAAACCTGCATGCATGTTTGTGTGTGTGTGTGTGTGTGTGTATGTGCATTCAGCTATCTTATATAGGTTTATACCCACAGCCAATGATTGGGGACCCTGGAATGCAAATTGCATTTCGCTAATGGTTTACATTAAAAGTCTGGAAAGTCAGATTGTAATGAATTGATTTGTGCCTGGTAACGGGAGTATCTGGATTGACACAAACCATTAGCCGTCATTACTGCATTGATGAAGATTGAAAACAATCTGCTTATCAATGGTTCAGTGATTGATGCATTTCTAATACTGAGCAAGCCATATTCCCATTAAGCCTTGATGTTTAATTCTATCTTTATCCCCTCAACTTTCTGAAGTCTCGGCTTTTCTGAACATGGATGCATGTGTAATGAGGATTGAAAACAACCAGCTTATCAATCAATGGTTCATAGATTGATGCATTTCTAATACAACTGTACTGAGCAAGCCATATTCCCATTAAGCCTAAATGTTGAATACTTTTTATGCCTCCACCACGAAGTGGTGCCGGAGGCATTATGTTTTCGGGTTGTCCGTCCGTCCGTACGTACGTCCGTACATCCGTACGTCTGTACGTCCGTACGTCCGTACGTCCGCACGTCCGTACGTCCGTACGTCCGTCCGCTTTCGTTTACGCGATAACTTGAGTATTATTTACTGGAATTTTACCAAACTTGGTCCAAGTATGAAGTATGATGGGGCAACGATTTGATAAGATTTTGGGTGAAATCGGCTAAAGGTCAAAGGTCAAAGGTCAAAGGTCAAGGTCAAATCATGAAATTGTATCCGTTTACGCGATAACTCAAGACTGTATGGAGCAAATTTCACCAAACTTTGTTGGAGGATGATGTATGATGGGACAATTACTTGACTAGTTTTTCAGTGAAATCGGACAGAGGTCAAAGGTCAGAGATCAAGGTCAAATCCTAAAATTTATCTCTTTATGTGATAACTCAAAACTGGATGAAGCAGCTTTCACCAAACTTGGTCCAAGGATGATGTATGATGGGACAATTAGTTGAGTAGATTCTAGTGACATTGACAAGAGGTCAAAGGTCAAAAGGTCAAGGTCAAATGCTAAAAATGTTGCTATTTCCCCCATATCTATGCAATGCCCGCAGTTATTTTCTTGAAACTTAGTGTAGACATGTACTACTGCGTAAGGATTCTCCAGAGAGAGTTTCATGTCATAAGGTCAAAGGTCAAAAGGTCAAAGGTTAGGTGAAAATGTTGCAATATCACTTTTCTCGCAAATGGTTCAATGTATCTTCATGGAACATGGTACATATGCATGTACTGACTGGCAGGGATTATCTAGGGAATTTAGGGGTCATGGGTCAATAGTCAGGGGTTCAAAGGTCAAGGTCAACTCCTCAAAATGTTACTACTGTATTTCCCTCATACATGTATACTAGTATATGCAATGATTGCATTATTAGTTTTAAAAGTGTTTAATATATGTACATGTATTACTTGATGGAGATTCTCTTGGAAATTTCCAGCCAGAAGGTCAAAGGTTAAGGGTCAAAGGTCAGGTTTAAATGAAAAAAAAAATTTTGTACTGTAATTACACTCTTTCTTCATACCTTGAAAATTATACTCAATGCATAAACTTATAATAAGGTCGGTCAGAAGTCAAGTAAAAATTTTCAATTCCCCAAATATGTGTACCTGCACTCTTTAATAGACAATTATAGCAAACCCAGTTCGTGAAAAGTGAACATTCAAGATATTTCTGACAAACCTGTTATTTCGATATTTTGCCAGATGTGAAACTGTCATCACACATTGTCAAGACATTGTACTATACACCTATTGGGAGAATCATGCATTATGGCGGAGGCATCAGTCGCCGTAGCGACATTTCTAGTTTTTATCAACTTTCTGAACTCTCTTCGTGAAATTGGTTCTAGTAGGGCCAAGTGTAATCATGGCATAGTGCCCATTGGATAATCAGGAATAGCAGAAACTCTGCTCAAGTGCAACAAAATTTTACATAACACATTTTGTATGTTATTTTCAATCAATGCATTATATTAAACAAGACTATAACCAATTAAACTGCATATCCATGCAGCCAATTGCTGGTACCTCAGTCTTAACATTTGGACATTCAATTGCCTCTTTCTCTATGCTTGTTGTAGCACGTGTTGAGCTGTTGCCATGGTTGTGGAGTAATACAATTCATTATGTATCATATGATACTGTTACCCACAAACTTGGTTTCTAAGAGATGATATGCATTGGCCAATGTGAAACAGTGTGTACATAAAAACCTCATTTAAGCAGGAGAAGAGTTTTTTTTTTTGTTTTTTTTTACTGTTCTATCCTGATTAAGAAGAGAGCACTGTAATAATTCTTCCAGTGATGAGGCCTATAATTTCAATAAAATGTAATTCTTTACTTTTGCCTCATTTACCTTGCAGGAAGCTGCACCAAAATCCTACTTTAGTTTCAAGGAGAATGTCATATGACAAATCAGTGACTATGTGTGCTGCAACTGAATGATTGAATTATCTTTGTTTTGGGAGATTATACATCCTGCATTAAAAATCAGTTGGTCCTGTAACCCACCTCCCATCCCAATATAGCCTTTCAAAACCTGTGGTTAGAAATATGTTTGTTGCAGACGACTTCATGTGATCATTTGTTGCAATATATTTTATCTGTTACATAACACACCTTCAACTTCAAATTATGAATGGCAGCCATTTGTGCACCTTCACCATCAAGCACACAGCATGCCAAGGGCATTGTTTGTGTGCTCATGGACTCAGTGCACACTCAATTTCATCATGTACTACTTTTCAAAATCCTTTTTTCTTATGTATTGGAAATAATTAGTCCCTCAGTTTATTTTTGTTTTGTTTTTGATGGTTTGTTTTTGCATTCTATAAAATATGAAAATGTACAGTAAGTTAATGTTACCAAATATATCCTGTCATTTGATATAATTTGCCATCTGGTTAGACGGCAATGTTCTGCCATGGGAGAACATCCTCCCCCCCCCCCCCCACACCAACCCAAGAATGTTCTGCCCATGGGAGAACATAGCAAATGGTGTAATGTCATGTGATCATGTTCAGCCAATCACTGACTGGTATTTGACTAACCCAAATTATATAATAGATTGATGTATTTGCTTCCTGCATTTGCTAAGCCTTACTAGGAGATCCTGTTTTGCACCGTGGGGATGCAGAGCATGCACACTGGAAGATCGTCATGTATGATAATGTGAAATACAATTACTAGAAAAGCAACCAATGCATGTAGATATGAATGCAACATGTATTCAAGGGGATTTTTATGAACATAGCAAAGGAATTATTTCTGTTTGTTGGAATATCCACATCCTCGCCGCTTGTGGCTTAAAAATACAGTGGAAGGTTTTTATCGTGATGTTGAAATTGAATTTAGTTCATTTGACTTTAAGTATTTATTTGTGTGAGCACAGATTAAAGTCCCCTCTCACTTATATACTTTTTTTTTTCATACTTTCTTCACAAGGTGAGTCATTGTAGCAAAACTTCACCCCACTTAGAGGGCCAAGTTGAAAGAATTTTTACAGTGTAGCCACAACACTTTCTTTTAACCCGTTGAGGACTGGCTGATTTTGCTGCAACACGCATTTCCCGTGGACACTTGCCCGAGTATACTCAGGACTCGTCCTGAATGGGTTAATATACAACAGACTCATTTTCAATCATTCAGGAGAGAGCAGATTGCCTCATAGGGTTTTGAGGTACTGTAAAAGTGGAAATTTTCGCGGTGTTGAAATTTTCGCGCATTTCGCGCAACCAGAAACTAACGCGAAAATAAAAACACGCGAATATTTTTGCTTGCCATACGTTCCTGTGCGTGATGTCTTGATTCCGCGGAATTAAAAACACGCGAAACTCTTCTGACCCGGCCTAGTGCGAAAAATTAGTCGCGCGAAAATATCCACTTTTACAGTATGCTGCCATCCATTGGTAGTTAAAGTTGAGTTTTAGGTTTGTTTGATACCAAGTTGGAATGCCAGTGTCAGTGTCTGCCTGTATGATTCTACCAACAGCGACTCTATATGTAATGGTACAAGAAATTCAAAACTTTAAATGCAAGCATCTTGATGGTATCAATAAAAAGTGACCTGACCTGGATCTAGTCCCATTCCATCAATGGGGAGGTACTTTGCTGTGAATGGATTTACCATGACAGCATGATCTTAAAGGACAAGTTCACCTTCATTAACATAAGGATTGAGAGAATGTAGCAATATTAGTAGAACACATCATTGAAAGTTTGAGGAAAATCGGACAATCCGTTCAAAAGTTGAGAATTTTTTAAGTTTTTGCGCAGTCACCGCTGGATGAGAAGACTACTGCAGTATATGATGTCACATGCGTACAACAATACAAGGAAAATATAAAGAGAATTTCGGAAAATTTCATTTTTTTTGAAAAAAGTACACATTCCCTTGACTCGTTACTGACATATGTTATGGGTAATATTATTCCCATTGCCTTTGGAAAGAGGCAATTCAAGTGCTCTTTAATTATGCGAAAAAAGTGAAAATATGTTAGATTTTCTTTACATTTTCTTTATACTGTTGTACTCATATGACATCACGAGCCTTAGTACACTCCTCATCCAGCGGTTCCAACACAAAAATTTTAAAATTCATGACTTTTGCATCAATTGTCCAATTTTCCTCAAACTTTCACTGATGTGTTCTAATAATATTGCTGCATTCTCTCAATCTTATGTTTATGAAGGTGAACTTGTCCTTTAACTGTGCAAAGAATGGTTTGGTTTAGTAGTCATGCTGAATGGGAATCCTTCAAAATAAACATGTATCTGAAATTAATAAAGATATTCACTCAGAACACTGGTATCTTCACCAGCAAGTTTTAAGAGATGATGACTTGTGAATTAAAAAAAAAAAAACCCAATGCATTTGTACATGTGGAAATAATGTAGTGAGCAATAAAGCACTTTTATCTAGGCAAAAAGTAAATTGATATATGTAGTTTATAACAGTGATAAATTCTTACTCATATCTTAGTACTGTAAATTTGGAAACTTACGCACTATTTTTTTTTTTTTGCATCATGCTGTTAACAAGTGAAGTTCATTGCAATAGGGAGGATTGCAATGAACTTCACTTGTTAACAGCATTGTAGATGAGAGTATATCTGTAAATATGTAACTGTCTTATTTTTTTGACATGCTTGTATTCTCAGGATGGTTCAATGAGCATCAAATTCTTGGCATTGTAACTGCAGACATTTTATAATTTTTAGAATGCACAAAATACCAACATTAGATGTGGTTACAAACAAATTCTAGATAAGTAATGATTCAGCAGTGTTGCTAAACCTGAAATTTGGTGACATTGTGCACAAACAACAATTTAGCTGATAAGCACAGAGGAGTAATTCAGTATCTTCCTAAGAGGAAAAAAAAAAATTCCACCAGAAATTCAGTACATAAAACATTTTAAGTACAAGCAAAAGTTGCAGCCCCATTTGTCAAACACTCAGAGCCATTTAGATGGACAATTGTCTTTCGAGTGATGATACCAGTGAATGTGATGATGGTAGTAATGATAATGAGAGAAATATAAATTTTATTGTGATTGATGTTTTTTACAGCATTATAGATTCATTAATTGGGTCATTTATAACCAAATTGAAAGCAATTTTAAGGCTTCATAAGAATTGTATAAAATTGATTTTTTTTTTGTTTCTCATCGCAAAACTTGTTGGTAGTCATTGCTTGAAGCCATGATTCTCATACCTAATTGCATCCTTGAGGTGACATGCGATAGAAATATTAAAGGGATCGTACAGTTTTGGTTGAGACCTAATTTCAGGTTTCTAACATTTTTTGGCGTCATAATGAGAAACCTCTTATGAAATATGAAAGAGCATGTAATTCTATGAGGAATTTAATGTTTATTTGATGAAAATTGGTTTTGAAATGGCTGAGATATCCAAAAAAGAGCGATTCTAATAAAGTGTTGGACCCACACTTTATTACGATTGCTTTGTTTGCCTTTGTTTTTGGATGTTTCAGTCATTCCAAACCCAATTTTCATCAAATAAACTTTGAATTCCTCTTAAAATGGTATGCTCTGTAGTATATCATAAGTGTTTTCTTGGTATCTCACAAAAAGTTAAAAGCCCAATTCTCATCTCCACCAATACTGTACCATCCTTTTAAGCTTTGGGTAAATAAAGAATGTATTTTTCACTGAACTTCATTGACTGTGTTTTCTGGGTCGAATGTGTATCAAATTTCAAAGATCATCGAATAGTTTGATAAGGCAAGTACAGGCTTTATTTGAGGTTGTTATCACGGCGGGATATGTGGTGTACAAAGACTTCAGCCCATATTTCTCAAGCAGCAGTAATTTCATGATTTGTTGTTCGTGATTTTTGGAATGCAAAGTCAGTGTGTGAGAAAGGGGCCAATTGGTAATTGGTGTCTCAGCATTTGTATTCCTTAATGTTCTTAATGTAATTGACCAGCTGATATTAAAGGACAAGTTCACCTTCATTAACATAAGGATTGAGAGAATGTAGCAATATAATAGTAGAACATATCATTAAAAGTTTGAGGAAAATCGGACAATCCGTTCAAAAGTTATGAAGTTTTGAAGTTTTTGTGCAGTCACCGCTGGATGAGAAGACTACTGCAGTGTATGATGTCACATGCGTACAACAATATAAGGAAAATATAAAGAGACTTTCACAAATTTTCGTCTTTTGAAAAAAGTACACTTTTCCTTGACTCGTTTAATACTGACATATGTTATGGGTAATATTATTCCCATTGCCTTTAGAAAGAGGCAAGTCAAGTGCTCTTTTATTATGCAAAAAAAGTGAAAATATGTTGAATTTTCTTTACATTTTCTTTATACTGTTGTACTCATATGACATCACAAGCCTTAGTAGTCTCCTCATCCAGCGGTTTTAAAAATTCATAACTTTTGCATCGATTGTCCAATTTTCCTCAAACTTTCACTGATGTGTTCTACTAATATTGCTGCATTCTCTCAATCCTTATGTTAATGAAGGTGAACTTGTCCTTTAAGATTTGCTGAAAGTGCTTTTGCAGGTTGAAGAGTTCATAAATGACATAAACTATATGTTTCAATTAAAAGGTTTGTCTTTTATATAGAGAAATTATCATATAATGGCAAGAGTTTGTAATTCAGTTGACAGTTATTCATAACCATAGTTATTTCATAATTTTTTTTAAATTAAAAGAGTACTGCACAATTAACATGCAAAGGACATCTTAACAAGTAAATGACTAACTTTCAAATAATGGTAAACATCTTCAGTCTTATTTGGGTTTACGCAATTATGTAAAAGCATTTCATTTCAACTCCAGATATCTGTACTGTATTGTGTTGTGATCATGACAATTTACAAAATTAATAAAAAGAGAAAGCAATAATGTGCCAAGAAATTAGAATAACCTGCATGGGAAAGAATTTCAGAATTAAGTGTAAATTACAAGATGGGGATTATATATCAACATAATTCAGAAGTGTTTCTTAAGAGTTTGCTGCTATTATATAGTCAGATGGTTAACAATTGTATCATAATTGTATTCTTAAGAGTCACTTTTTACAGCCTTTTCCTTTTCACAATGGCAGTTATATTTCTCAGCTCTGTGAAAGTGTAGATATCCTTTTTTTTCTTTCATTTGTGGCAGAATTTGACTGTTCGGCATGAAGTGTGCAATATCCAGGAAAGCAGACATTCACTAGTGAGGTGTTTGTACGTTATATCTTCACATTCCTTTGGGATGATTGCAAAGTTTTTTGTTAATTGAATCTTGGAATTACACAAATACTTCAGTGCAAAAATGTTGGGCATTTTCTTATATGGAAAGTGTCAGGCATAATCAATAAAAACATGCTGATTACCTCAAGCTGGTATGTCAGTCACACTGCAGTATGCACAGAATTCTTTTGCATATTTCAATTTTTTTTTGTTATTCAAAGCATGAAAGCTTGCCATGTAAAGCACAGTGATTGTTATAATGATGAGATATTAGTGGTTGGAGGAATACGAGTCCCCAATCCATCCCTCCGTGAGGAGAAAAGAATGATACGCGTTGGAAATGAGTTGTCAATCATGCACTCCCTTATGACTGCAGATGTGTTGCTAGCACTCAAACACATGTCGTCGTGCTAGGATTCTCGGTGCAACAAGGCAAGGTTTCTATTTAGCGTTCCTCTTCTTTCCCCTCCGTCATCAAATTACTGCCAGTCAGACGGAGTAGATTGTTGCGATGACGTGACGTCACGGTTGCTATCTGTGATAGCGAACTTGGTGGTGGACTTCCATCAGATGTGAGGCGCAGTAATCTTATTCTTCCTCGCTCATTGGTTAGCAGCCTATCACAGCTCAAAGAGTGGTCACTAAGTCCCACATGTATGTGTGTGTGTGTGTGTGTTGCCTGTATTTTCCTCGCATATCTGTCGTGCTCTCTCCCTCTCTTTCCTGCTCTGTTTCTCTGTACCTTACTTGTGTAAGCGACGCAGTCCTCGATGTGTTTCTCAAACAATACGTACAACAAACTTTTGTCTCCTCCTTGAGATGGGGACAGATCTCAGGTATTCGGCAGACAACTATCAAAACTCATCATTGCTGATATATCGAGTGTTGTTTCCTTTGATGTACTGCACGTAGACAACCAAGAAACCGGTTAATAAAAGGCACTGAGAAAGATATTTACAGGCAGACGGAACATACAGACATATGATATTTTACCAAAATGGTTAATAGTATACAAACCACGTTTCTTGGTATTGCATTTGAGTGTGAATGTGTGTGTGCTCTTTTTTTTTTTTAACGGCCAAGAAAATATGATGCACACAGATTGCTGTTAACATTGGTGGGGGGGGGGGGGCACAGAGTTGGATCAGCCTCGATTATTTGCGCAGCTATCAAGTGAATGATTAACATACGAATACGGGCAAGGGTGGGTGATTGCGTTATTGCCGCCGCACGGGAATGTAAACATCTCGGTGGCTGGGACGTTTGCGCGGAGTGCGACTGTCCATGGTAAATGTCATCACTCTGATAGTTCTTCCCCCCACCCCTCGCTTCTCTCTAGCAATTCCTGGTTTGGCCCTGCTTTTGTTTTTGTTTTTGTTTTTTGTTTTTCTGTTCCACTCTTTCAATATCGGTTTTTTTCTCCTCACATTTCCCAATAAGGCAACTCTCTCTTTCTCGATCTTTTTCTTCTGCTCGCTGTTTCTCTGTTTCTCTCGTTTTCTATTTCTTTTCCCTTTCATTCTCTCCTTCCTCTCTACTCTCTTTTCTCCTGTCTCCTTTCCGCTCTCTCCTCTCCTCGCGCTGGGGGAAAACGTGAAAGGCATCATAGGCACACGTTACCTCATAAAGCACAGCCCGGGGCTAATTTGGAGTGATCTTAGGGCTGTTTTTGCGATCTTTTTCCGTTACTTGATTGATGGGCTTAGGGGGAAAGCATGAAGTGAGGAGGTTTTTTTTGGGGGGGGGGGGGGGGAGAGGAGGGACTATGTAGCAATCGAGGGAAGAAAAGGGAAAGGATAAAAAGCTCCAACATTGACTGCAGGAATAGAAGATAATTGAAGACATGAACACTCTCATTCCCGTTATCGTGATTCATAGAAGAAAACAATTTATAAGGAGGTCATGGCTTTTTTTAATGTTTATCAAGGAATTGGAAGTACAAGGGAAACGAAAATCATAGATTATCTCTGCGCAAATACTAGGATCCGTGCGTATTTGGGTAAATGTCAGAAAACAGCCAATAGGAAAATAATATTTGAGCATTTGCTTCATTTATTGGAACATTATCAGAGATGGAAGTGTCGTAGGCTGTCACGTATGAGTTCATTTACTGTATGCGCCATATATTTCGCGAGTCTAAATTTTCGCGAATCGGGAATCCCCAACGATTTTGCGAGTGGTTAAATTCGCGATCGTGGAGTCCTGTACTAAACGGAGACATGCATACGCATACGTCACATCCACAGTGGGATCAGAGTCAATATTTTCACGTGTCTTTAATTTCGCGAATAGCACCTGACTCGCGAAATTCGCAAAAATAAAAACCTCACGAAATATTCGGCGCATACAGTATAGGAAAATGTGCATGTTCTACGTATATCAGAAGCATCACTGTTTTAAGAATAGAGCTTTATCAATTATTGCGATGTGAATGGTAGTGATGCCATGTTTTGTCATATCTGTATTGTCATTGATTATTGTGAAATTGTTGTCTGGTGTATAAATGCAGAAGATGAGTTTTGCAGTTTTTGTTGTTTTCATTGGGGTACTTTGTTAATAGAGACATTTGTAAACATTTGTGTGATTGCAGATGTTTGATGTAAAGAATTTGTCTTCATCATGAGATTCCAGGCTTTTCAGCATTTTTCCCTCCCCAGCCCCAATCTTTACTTGGTTCATATGCAATTGCTGCTTAAGGTTATCTTATAACAGTAATAGTAATGATGATGATGATAATAATAATCATAATGATAATAATAATCATAGTCATAATAATGCTAACAATAACAATAATACTAATCATAATAGTAATAATGATAATAACAATAACAACAACAATAATGATACATAATAATGACTAATAATGCATCAAATTCACTCTGTAGAGTGCTTAATGTGCATACGCATTATTATCAACCTGGTCACGGGGTAGTTGTTGTTTGTTTTTTTAAGAAAGAAAAGAGAAAAAAAAAATGGGACCCTATACAACAAATAATTTGCTCCCAAAACTGGATAGGCCTATGATTGATAATCCTGATGATAATGATAACTAGTCTCTATATAGCACCTTACAACAGTAACTAACATAGACAAATAAAAAAAAAAAAGGGAGAAAATTTGAATTGACTGTTGTGGTAGACAGTTAATGCCTTTTATTTTCATGATTATGTAAAGACAAGGACATCCTTCAGGATGAGGTCTTTGAGAGTTTTTGAATAGCTTGCTACTAGTCACCTGTGTGATAGTGAAGACTTTCAGTAGACTTGTCAAAATGCTCAAAGCCACGTACCTGCCATTTATTCTCCCCCTCAACCACAGAGTCAACGATCGGCTTTCTTGACATGCAAATCAGTTATGTGTCTCTCTAAACCCTCACCTGAAGAACGTTTGGTTGTGGGAAGCGGAGGGGGGAAGGGGAGAATTCTGATTCTCTTCTTCATGATCATCACCCTTTCTGATATTCATACGGCTTTGTCGTGTGCTGGTGCACATCTACAGAAGATATGAAATTACTTCAGTAGTCTATGCCACCGTGTATACATGCTCTTTAGTGTACTTAGTGAATGAACTGAACCGCAAGCACACCCACTTCTGGTCATTTCGCTCGTGATGGTTTCACGCGTGATGTGGCTTGTGACGTCAGCTCAAGCTCGAATCATCAACAATGTCTATTTCTGCAGATACAAGCTTACTTGTTCTCTTTTTCATATCTTTATTTGCCTTTGTGTTCTTGTCTTTTTTTCCGGTTGTGTTTTCCATCTTACCCCATTCTCAGCCTTCAAGCTTCATTTCATCATTGCTTAGTTAAGGATTTATTTTGAGGATTCAACTGATTTTATCTGCCATCAGGAGGGAGTAGAAATTAATTCAGGCAAAAAAAAAATGATAATAAAAAGCCACACAGCCCGCAGAAACCGATTTATGTATTATCCCATTGTCAATCGTAGAGGCAGATGGAACACTGTTCCCTTGAATGAATTTTGAGCAGGATTCGATTTGGATATTGCTCAGATTAAAGAGACAGTCAGAGTTTAGGGTATTCAGATGAGTCTATTCTTTTAGTGATTTGCTATTAAGTGCACAGTGGCATAAATTGTTATTTTAATGCTAAAGATACAAAAATACATTTCACACACATGAATATATGTATATATGTATTTTTTAATATTATTATTTGTTTATTTATATACATGATTTTGTGCTTATGACTTTTCAGGAAGTCAAATAGATTATCAGTGGCATTTCAGGGTTATAAACATATTTCACATTTATCAAACATAAATGGCACATATCTGAAATCTCTAGTATCAGGCCAAATGGTCAGCATTTTATTCATCATTTTCTCTTTGCCATGTGACCGTTTGATTTGTTATGTGTATATTATGTTGATCTTCTGTGTATTTATAGTACATCATTCTTACTTGATTTTTTTTTTTGAGGGGGGGGGTGGGAACACTTTCTTACGAGGCTCTTGCTTTCATAGTCTTTATCTCCAGTAAGTGCTGTCTGCATTTCTCTTTACTGGCTTTGCCAGACCAAGATTAAATTGGAATTTGAACTCAAGTGTGGGGAAGAAAAATTTGACAATGCCTGAAACAGCAAATTCAGTGAAAAGGAAGACATTTTTTCTAAATGTAAAACTGATTAGAAAGCTTCTTGACATAAAATTGAGTGTGGGGAAAATGTACAAGTGCTATGAGTTTGTATTCATCACATCACTAGCGCCAGTTTGGATTCTTGTTGTTGTTGTTGTCATTATTTGTTATACTACTTGTCACTCTTTCTTACACAAGGTGCTACTGGAGACTGAGAATGACAGCAATAATTCTGTGGGTTGTTTGGCTAGTGTATGCTTATGTGATATGTATTTCCAATTATGTGTACCTTCTAGCACATTTAACAAATAGCTGTTAAGATACAGAGTAAAGTATACATGGCCAATTTATGGATCAGGTGTTCTGAAAGGGTTAGATGGCGGTTACTGGTCAGAGGATTTCATTCAGCTGTGTCAAAAGCTTTTATTTGTAAAGGGAATACGCCATACTGTAAAACCAAAAATATTTATAATTATAACTAAAAATTATATTCAGATTATAACTTTTGTGAAATAAAGACGACGGCCTTTTTCGTGGCATGAAATTTTCGTAAATTGGCGCTGGCATTCAATGCTGAATGTGTAGGTGAAACCTTTTGTGTGCATGTTTCTTTTGTGAATTCTGGCTCCTCATAATATTAGCAAAAGTTTCATGCATGCAAAACTTTCTGATACTACAGTACACACATGGCCAATGGGGAAAACTAAATACATCAAAATTCTACATATTTTAGCTGTTTCACTATTAACAGAAAAGAGAAAAACTGGTTATTAGTCTTCATGATATAAATTCTACATTTTGGATAACTTCTACATTTGGGGTAATTTGTCTGACTGCTACATATGTGACCCTGCACCACAAAACCAACAAAAAGTCGCCATACATGGTTTTTTAGTTTAGGGTAGATTCTTAAAGAGCAGACACTAAGCTTTAAAATGATGTATAACTCAATTTAAATGGACTCCTCTAACATATCTAAATACGAGAAAGAAAGCACACACTCTGGAAAAGTATGAACTGAGAAAAGAGGCTGTGAAGTGCAGAGTCTATTCAAGCGCTTAACCTTTACCAAGCCGTGCTGGCTGTGCAATGAAAGGGACAAAACACAGGATGTAAACCACTGGAGCAACAACAATGAAGATTGAGCTGAAATTGAGCTTGTTTTATTAACACATTCTGTCCATGATTAAAGCCAACTTTCAAAGCAGTAGAGTTATCCTTTCAAAAGTTATTAGACTTGAAAGTGAAGAGTGTGTAAAGCATTTCAAGAAATGAAAAGAAGACTCTTAGACACACCTGATCATTCTATTCTCCCCCAAAAATTGGTTGTAGAAAAACAGCTGAAAACACACTTTCCCATTTATGTTATGTTCCTAAACTAAAGAATAATGTAGAAGAAGGATAGCTCTTTCAGAGAATATGAAAAACCTCAAGATTGACCCAGTTGACCCATTTCACTTTTTTTTAGTCCTCATGTAAAATCAGTGGTGCAACTTTTTGTTCGTTTTGTGATGCACGGTCACATATGATGTAAAAGTTACAATGTTTCAAGTGAATACTGATAGCTTACATGGCTGCAATGATTAGTGTCAGGTCAATTGATGAAATGTGGATTTGCCACTTCAATTTTGTTTTTCCCTTTTATCTGATCTCTGTATTCGTTACAACCTTGTGAAACCATACACAGCCAGGCAATTAAGGAAAAGGTCATAGCAACCTTGCTGGTAGACGTGAATTATATGATTTCATCGACTGCTTGATTTTCTCAAGGATATTGAGAACTTTTCAGGTTAAAAAAAAAAGTTATCTGTTCAGAAGCAACACAATCATGAAGAAAATGAAAATATCTCAAAGCTCTGTGTCTTGTAGTTCTTTATCAATTTTTGAATTGTAAATTTGACACCAAGTGTATGTTTCAAAAAAATGAACAATTCTATGTAACCTACCCTAACTGTTGACATAGAATGAAAAATTTGAATCCAAAATCTAAATATAGGTATGATGAGCTACAGTCATATTATATAATGTTCCAGTTTTGTATTTCCAAATAAAAATAGCATCCATTCATGGAGTTTGTTTTGCTAGGAACATACTGTCTTTTACAGTCCATGACTATTACGGTGTGTATGATTTTTTCTTTCCAAAAAATTTTCATTGCTCTACTTCTCTAATTTTTATGTTATCATACAAAGAAACATAATATCAGGATAGTATTTCCCTTTACATCAGACATAGGAATTGTTGGTTGTAAAAATAATATGATTGAAATTTGAGGTGATTAACATAAACATTCAAGATTTCATAAGATGGCCACATTAATAAAATCAATTACCTATCTTGATGCATCAAGTTGAATAGGGATGTATCAAATATCTGTCAATTTTAAACAGAATCGATACCAAATCCACATGAGAGAAACTGGAATTAATTTTACTTAGAGTTTGGTGCTCCATTTACTCATAGCACAATGCTACACTGTGTCATTTGCAGCATTTAATGTAAAGTTTGTCATGGTTGGTATTGATGTAGTGTGATTATCATTTTCATGGTAAGATGTCATTATGATGATAGATATGGCCATAGTTAGCTCAGTTGCATTCATTGTGCTTTGGATCCTGTGGTGTAAAAGATGGCTGATATTGAAGCAGAAAAACGACTGCAAGGAAATAAGAAATGATTGTTGTTTTTCTGTATACAGCTGTCCCCATTTACCACCTCTTGACGTCAATGATTTCCACTCCCAATGCATTGTCGGAGGTGCCCAAGGCAAGGGAGGGGGGAGGGATGAGAATTAAAAGACTCATTCTTATGCTGCCCAAAAGGGGATATCCCACACTAGGAGTCACTGACTCCTTCTACTGACAAAGTTGCCCCCATTCTCGGCTCCTCATCTTCACCTTCCCAACCCCCAAACCTGCTCGCTTATTCTCGGCAGAAATCTTGTTGAAGTCATCATTTCATGGTCAAGCGGGGATGATCGATGGAGCCCCTCCCGTAATGGTACACCATCTGAAGCCTCGAGAAATGTGTAGACCTGGCAATATGTAGATAGGATGAGAGCCTTTTACCATGTTAAACATGTACCATATGCTCTTAGAAGATGAACAACAAGAGCAGATACAGAGAGTCACATCTCTTGTTAAGCTATGCACAAGGGCAGAGCATTTTTAGAAGAGCAAAATAGGGAGGAAGTTGAACAGTCAGAATTATGTTGGCTTGCAGTCTAAAGCTATCTTTAAAAAAATCATGATAACAATTCACATTTCTATGAAGTGTGATGGCTTATGCTTTGGAGTATTATGTGCCATTAGCTTTGTCTTCATGTGGGTTAGAGTTGTACATTATGCTTGGGGTCATTTCTGAATTTGGCATAATCCACTGTCCCTCTCGCGAGACTTGTGCCAATCTGGTTATATCACTGCTCATGTTTTACCCCAGCAATTTCCTTACAGAGTTTGCCTCCACAGATGTTGTATCAGATTAAAACATTAACAGGTGTCATTAATTTGCTATTGTGTTTAATGACATTATAGTGAATATTACATGATTCTTAAAAGGAAATACCCTCTGCCCCTTTTAGTTTCATAAGTTCACTCAACTGTCTTTTTAACCAAAACTAACATGAAAGATCTGTCTGACAATTAGCATGGCCTGTTTTCCAACTCTCCCTTTTGTAACTTCAATAGTATTCATCCCTTTTTATATTTTTTCTTATGATACCCTGTCTTTTAATCTACCTAATGAGGAATCTGTCATATATCACAGTAAATACAAACAAAGGAAAACTGACCAGAAATATGTATGATATAGATGAAAAATAAACAAAGAAAATGGGAATCCATCGGGATTTGAACCTGAGACCTTCAGATTGCTAGACAAGTACTCTAACGGACTGAGCTATGGAAAGCCGTAGTACAGTGTTTGCCCCACCCCGAAACCCTTTCATTCTCAATGCTTGTATGGTAAGAAGGATTCAACCTCATGAGCATTGAGAATTAGGGGGTTTCTGGGATAAACACGGTACTGGGGTTTTCTATACCTCGTTCAGTGAGAGCACTGGTCTAGCAATCAAAATGTCTCAGCCTTGAATCTTGATGAAACATCATTTTTAGGTTGTTGCTGATTCTTCATGGATATCACAGTAATTACATTAATGTCTTTGGATTCCTCTCTCATCCTGTTTTTGTTTTTGTTGTGTAGTCATTAGTGTACAAAGATTTCATTCCAATTGCATGTTGTCTGCACTGTTGTTTTCTTTCATGTCCTGATCATAGAATGTCATTGGGATGTCACTCATGAAATCAAACTAACTCAAATGAAAAACCAAATGTTTCAATTCGTGGCTGGATGAGGGTCTCTCTTCTAATACAAGCTGCTGAAAATCAGTAATCTATTTCTTGTGGGTCTATAACATTTTACTACAAAAAAAAAAAAGAGTAGACAACATAATGTGTTTGTATTTTCTAGCATTTGCTGTGAAAATGAAAAATCACTTTCTTCGGAGTGTGGATGCTGTGTGTGTGTATCCTACATGCCATCCACTCTTGTATGAAGCAAAATGCCCTTTTCCAAAATATTGAATAGGGTTATTACCTTTTATCGAAAAAGTGGCCGTCCGGATTTAATTTGTTTTGTTTCTTCAAATGCCTATTTTCATGTGATTTTATGCAAAAGACTTTCAGTGAGTTGGCTCAGTAGGCAGCGCGTCTGCCTCACAATCCTAAGGGCCCGGGTTCAAACCCGAGTCTGGACTGAGCAATGTTGTGTGTAAACATACCGTCCCCTCTAGCAAGAGGCAAAACACTCTGTCCCTCGGATAGGACATAAAATGGAGGTCCCATGTATGAGAGAGTCACAACTCATGCACGTAAAAGATCCCGCTTCATTCATTCATCGCAAAGAGCAGGGTGTTTAACCCGGTGAAGTGGTCCCTCCTCACATCCAACTGGACCCCATGGAAGACCAGCTTAGTGTAGCTGAATATGGGCTATCCAGCCATCTTCACAGATGGAAAATGAACAATAACAAAATAACATATAATGATGAAATGATGATGATGATGATGACGATGATGAAACAGCATTTATATAGCCCCATTTATAATGCACAAATTAATTTTGCATGCATATTTGTTAGGAAGTAATGTTCTTCTGTGCTAAATATGCAGAAATTGAGGTCAAATTTGCTCATTTTCATCACAGGAAGTAGATACTGCCAATTTTTCAAGCTATAATGTCTTGTAAGTTTAGCAGTGACAATTCATTCATCAAAACATACAGAAGCAGTGGAATG
The DNA here is from genome assembly GCF_964275005.1 of Diadema setosum. Classification (NCBI taxonomy): domain Eukaryota; kingdom Metazoa; phylum Echinodermata; class Echinoidea; order Diadematoida; family Diadematidae; genus Diadema; species Diadema setosum. Next base: position 37,785,007 of record NC_092689.1, read on the forward strand.
GTATTAAATGTATCATACCATGCATCTGTTAAATTTGTGTATCAGGAGCCATTATCTATGCAATGATTTGGCATAAAAAGCCAACAGCAACAATAGTATGCTTAGAAGAATTTGACAAATGAATAGGAGAGAGGAGTGTGTATGTGTGTGTGTGTGTGTGTGTGTGTGTGTGTGTCAGTCTGTCTGTCTGTATCTGTGTGTGTCTGTGAGAGAGTGAAAGAGAGAAAGAAATAAAATATTGAGGGGGAGAGAGTGCCTCATTTGAGAAAGAGGAAAGAAACTAAGAGAGTGAGGTAGATGGGGATTGAAGAGGGGAGAACTTCAAGTCATTTAACAGGGAGGTCAGTGATTAAATCACCTGAAATACGTCAGAGGGAAAGCTTGGCAGTTGCCGTGGCAACTCGTCTTTTGATTTAGTCTGTCTGTGTCTTCTAATTGGACAAGGCAGCAGATGAGGGCTGGAGTAATCTCAGTGCTGAATGTTCTTAAGACACTAATGAGGTAAGAATGAAGGAGTGAAAGTATCTAGACTGAATCCCAAGTGGTATACAGTGTTTCTATTCTGACAGCGTTACGTGTCATCATGATGCGTACTTGGTATTCTCATTATATTTCACTTTTTTTTTTTGTCTGGTTTGATGTGTAATCTCAATCTTCCCCAATCCGGTGCATTTGTAGACATGTAAATCATACTGTATTTGAATACTGCATGTAAGTCTAATGTGTGAAATACATTAGCTCAGTTGAGATGCCAAATTATGTGTTAGCCCAAGTTGACGTTTAGTGATAACAAGATTTTTCAAGTAAAACCGCCTGCATTTCTCAGACATTTATAGTCAACCCATTAACAGGTAAATGCTTAATTTGATGATCAAGATAAAAGCCAAGAATTTCATTCAAGATCAAAGTTCACTCACCTTTGTCTGAAAATGTCTTATTCATAGAACTAATTAGCGAAGAATATGTAGCAGGTACATGCCTAAATGTTGTCGTGGAAGAGATGAGGAAATAAGTGATAGGGTCAGATGAATGGAGACAGACACATGATTCAGTGGGATGCAAACATTTTGTGACTATTTACCATAAGGAGTGCATGGTTATGATAGTTCTGTACAGTTTTTATGGATTTTTTTATTCTATTTCTGCATTTTGCCATAAGAATCATACATGAACTAACATTACATGTATTGGAACAAAACAAAATGTACATAGAGAATTATGAGATGTAACTATCGAGATATGTTTAGGTGCTTGTGTGCGCATTGAGTAATACCAGATCAAGTAGAAATCAAAGCACATATAAGCACACACACACACACACACACACACACACACAACGGTGCCATCTTTCCTGTTTTAGCAGCATCGGTTAGGTCTGTTCCTGCGGGTACCTCCGGTATCGGGGCAGTGCCGAGCGGTAATATCACAGCCAGCTGCTGCTGCTCATGCACCTCTGCCTCGGAATTCATGAATAAATTCAAACGGCCGCAAGAGAAACGGGGCATCCTGTTACAAGTTGATTGACAGTTGGCGTCTAATGGATAATTTCAGGTGATATTCAAAATCTTTCCAATAGACCACATATACGCATTATATGAACACTGTACAAAGTGAGCAAGGGAGAGGAAAGAAAGAGAGATTGTGGCAATGCCCTCAAACTAATGAAGAGGAAGTGAACTGAGAAAGAGAATATCAAAAATACACAAGAGATAAACATGGAACATGAAAGCATAAGATTGGCAAATATAGGATGGGGGAGGGTAGATTTTCGTTGGATGTTTGTCTGCCTGCAAAAATTAACTTCTCAAGTGTCTGGAACAACATGAGTCGCAGACTACAGTAATGCAGCGAGGAACACATTTCGGTGATTGGAGACGTTGCGCGAGGGTGTGCTGTGTAATCACAAGCATGATTTCTCCCAGTAGGCAGCAAACATATTGAATTACTAATACTTATTGTCGCCTACTCTTATACAGAGGGCTTGATAGCGTCATTCTATCATGCCTAGTCAACCCACACACCATGGAGTCCATAGTTATCAAATTCGCATCTTCGGGCAACACTTGTTGATGGATGAAGTTAATATTGTGTTTGTGGCTTCATGTCCATTGTCCGTTTCTTCATTTGTCCAATAATGTCCTACTTAGTCAGATTTAACCACATGTTTAAAGTGCATGCAAGATGAGAAGTATCAGCGCAAAGTTATCCTCATACTGAGACACTCTTCACTGTCTGGGACTGACATGCATTTTTTGAGGGCTGTCTGAAAAGCTGTTGCAAACTTCATTTACATCTGACAATCATACAACAGAAGATGTCCTTTGATGATGTTCAAATATGTTTAGACAAGAATTTCTCTATATAGATGTTGTCATATCTTCTTCTCTGATATCAGATATCTTTGGCAGTACACATATTTCATAGCTTGAGATATTAGTAAAATTATTGAATGTGTACCTATATATCCAAGGTAAAATTTCCAGTTTGTTTTTTGCTTGTTGATGTGATTGGGAAAAAAAAGAATTATGGAGATACTTAAAAAGCAAGAGGTGATTTACCATTCTTTTGATACTATCATAGTGGTTGGTTCTTTTGAGGAGTCTACAATGGATGATTGTTAGAGAATTAGAGAGAGTGATTTTGATTGCAATTATTCCCAACACACCCTACATAAAATAATCAGAACGTATTACATAGGTCATTCTATATGGGACTACACACTTGAAGATTGTTTTCCTGTCAAGCAAAATAACATTTCAGTCATTGTAATGTCACAACCTTTGTTCCTTTGTTCAAACCAAACTGTCAGATACCCATGTGTCTTACTTGATGTTACAGTGTTACTTTGAAATCAAAATGTGACCTTGCATGCTTTTGATACACACTTTGTGACTACTATGGTATCCATGATCTACAGTAGATGGCAAATTGTAAGTGTTGATTGTGGTCAGGTCTAGGTTGTTGTTGTTGTAGTATTTCACCTTCTTAGTGCCACTATTTCAAACAGAAGCAGTTTATGGAAGATAATTAATGTGAAAAAGATAGGCAGCCCCTTACTTTCATTGCTATGATAACTCTAAATTTGCAAGTGATAAATCTATCAAATAATGTAATCCTGACAGAAAAGAGCCTGTTAATTTCCTTTCTGAAGACCATTAACATTATAGAATTTGTATTTGTTTTTATCAAGTTCTGCACCCAAGCATTACGTTTTCTTGTAATTTTTAATTCCTAGGAAATTATAAGAATCATTATGAACTTACCATAACAATTACATGCAGTATGTGTGATGATGTATCATATACTTGGAAGGCGTATAGGGTAATTGCTTTCATAGTTGATTGTATACTTTCATTTTGTGATAGCAGGGGATGGACTCAGACTCTTTGCATTTTACAGGAAGTATGAAATATCAGACACCTGCTAAAGTTAATGGTAGTAGCCTTGATAAAACAGAGAAAATCTCTCAAAGAAACCATGTCACTTTATCTTGCAGTGACCACTCAAAAAGTAACATATATCCCATCATGCAATCCAAGGTCAGAATGCAACATTCAAACTCTGAAATGTAACATTCAAACTTTGAAATGCAACATTCAAATTTCAAAATGCATGGTAGCAACCTTGATAACACAGAAAATCTTTCCTGGAAACCATATCACTATATCTTCCAGTGACCACTCAAGATTTTGACATGTATCCCATCATGCAATCCAAGGTCAAAGTGCAACATTCAAACTTCTGAAAGCAAATTCAGACTTCTAAATGCAACCCTCAAACTTTGAAATGTAACATTTGAACTCTGAAATGCAACATTCAAATTTCAAAATGCATGGTAGCAACCTTGATATTATGATAACACAGAAAATCTCTCATGGAAACCATGTCACTATATCTTCCAGTGACCACTCAAGAGGTAATATTCAAACTTCTGAATGCAACCTCCAAACTTCAAAACATAACATTCAAACTTTGAAATGCAACATTCAAATTTCAAAATGCATCATTCCAACTTTGAATGAAGCATTCAAACTTTGAAATTCATGCATCATTCAAAATTCAAAATGCAACATTAAAACTTCAAGATGCAGCATTCAAACTTCGAAATGTAACGTCAAAACTTCAAAATGCAACACTCAGACTTCGGCTGCGTTCATGCGAAACTAGAATTGCGTTTCTAAACACGTTTAGTCGCTAAACGTGTTTAGTTGCGTTGCGTTCATGCGATTTTTCCATTTAAACGCGTTTCAAAACGCCGATCTGAAACGCGGAAAAAAGGGAGTTTTGAATCATGATTCTGCCAGAATCACGATCGCAGAAACCGCATGAACGCAACCGTGATTTCAATCATGATTCTATGACGTCATTGTGCGCTGTGCGCATGCGTGTCTCATGGGGTATCCCACAGCTTCTAGTTCTGTTCGCGCGCTTGTGTACGTTTTATGAATTGTGTGTTTTGGTACCATACTTGCACTTGTTTGTTTACATCAATGCCACACACCGATTCTATGCTCGTATCTAACGTTAACTGTTTAATATAATAATACATGTAATTACTCTCCGATTGAGTTGATAAAAGTAATGGTTGCAGCGCTGTGTCTACCAAGGAAAACAATTGGAGAGACGAAGAATTAGGATTATTCCTCGATCTGTTCTTCGATCTGTGGGCAGAGCCTGAATGCCACAGCTTATCGGAAAGTATTCACCGAAGTAAAAACGTAACGGCCTGTACAGTTGGAATAAGGAGGTCTGGCTCGAGTTGCAGAGACAAGGTCAAACTGCGCAGTGCGCTGCGCAATGGCAAAGGATGAGCTGAGCCAGAATCAGCGTTGCGAAAGCCCGCATGAACGCTCTTCCACTGAGACCGTGATTTGAAACGCCGTTTTGAATCATGATTCATGTTTGTGATTCTGGCTACGAAATTCGCATGAACGCGGCCTTCATAATGCAACAGTCAAACTTCAAAATGCAACATTCCAACTTCAAACTTGAACCTCTCAGGATGAATTTTATTGAAGCTGTCATAAGCAGTGAAAAGGAAGTAAGTTCAATAAGTCCAAGAAATGCACTTATTTCAGTTTTCTCCAATGAAACCTATCCCTACTTCAAGCTCAGATTTGACACATACAATTCTGTCATAAGCATCACCTTATGTTGGTAAATTGGAGGGACCTTAGGAAAATTATTCCCTACAGAACAATACAAAAATGACAAATATAAGGAAGATATGACATTTTGAACTTTCAATTTTTTTTTTTTTTAGTTTTTTTTTTTTTTTTTTTTTTTTTTTTTTTTTGGGGGGGGGGACATTTCTTGACCAGTCCCTATGAATATTCAAATTAGAGAGTTGATGATGTCATACCCTCACAATGTATGTTATATATCACCTTGAAATTCGGAAAATTGTTATTTTTAGCTAATACAAGTGAAAGCATGTTTCCATATAAAGGTATAGTAGAGTTAAAATTTGTTCTTTTTTATTTTTGGTGGTATACTGCTGAATTATGAGATTTTTGTCATTTCTGTATAGAAAATGAATAAGAAATTGTGAGAGCATGGCATTGTAAACTTGCTGATTTGAATATTCATAAGTACTGAACAAGAAATGTTTTCAACAAAAAAAAAATTGAAATTTCAAAATGCCATATCTTCCCTATTTCTTATCTGATTTTTGTATCGTTCTGTAGGGAATATTTTACTCTTTCTTTTGAAGATTATTTATTTTTGGATTTCCTCTTTAAATGGCAAGTCCAACCTAATATGTTGCTTGGTATAAAGTAGAAAAATCAGAAAAGCAGATCAGTGACAGATGGAGAAAAGTCAAACACATAATACAAAAGTTATGAAATGTTCATTGTAAAAATTTAAACACTGTGGAGCAAGATATTTTCGCGAATCGGAGGCAGCGGTCTTTTTCGCGGCATGAAATTTTTGTGATTTGCCACCAGCATTCGATGCGTATAGTGTAGAAGAACGTGTGCATGCATTTTTATTTTGCGAAGCTTTGCTCTTACAAAATTTCCCAAATTAAAATGCTTGCAAACATTCTGGTTTTGCAGCAAATTGGCAACTCCATATGGTACTGCTGTTAACTAGCTCACTTGTTTTGTACACAGAATTTCACTAATTTTCTGAAGAGCACTTTTTTGGGAGAAATAGTTGGTGATTTTTTTTTTTTTTTCATACAAACTGAATGTAGATCTGTTCAACACCCAAGATCACACAGTCGCCAATTTGCTGTGCTTTCTAATCCTGTACAAATATTTATTTCATTAAAGGAAACCAAGACCCAACTATAAATGTGGATTGATTGAAAGCAGGAATATTAGCAGAACTCATCAGTGAAAGTTTGAGGAAAATTGGACGGTGGATTCAAAAGATATAAATTATTAAAGTTTCAGTGCTGTCATTGCTGGATAAGAAGAGTATTACAGTTCATGGTGTCATTATGGACAACAATATACAGAAAATATGAAGGAAATTCAACATATTTTCACTTTTCTAGTATAATGAAAGAGCACTTGACTAACCTCTTTCAAAAAGCAGGGCAAATGATATCACCCTCAACATATGCCAGTAACAAGTCGATGGAATGTGTGATTTTCATGAAAAATGATATTTTATGGAATTCTCCTCATATTTTCTTTATATAGGTGTCTGTGGCGTCATGAACTGTAGTAGTCTTATCCAGCCATGATGATGCCGAAACTTCACTGGAAATGGATCGTCCATTTTCCTCAAACTCTGGGGGATGTGCTCTTTTAATATTGCAGATTTCACTCATATTAAGCCACAATTGTATTTGTGTTTTGGTTTCCTTCAATGCTACTGATTGTTTTCCCAAATTTTCACCAATCTACTTCTCTGATTTTTTTTTTTTTGGTTTTCTTAATACCAGGATAAACTTTCCCTTTAACTGGTTGACTTGCATAAGGAAATTTGTAATTGCGTATAAATACACAAACTCATACTCAAACTTCCCACAGATATAACTCCTGAGATGTTATCAGTTCAAAAAAAAAGAAAAATGGAAGAGTGAACATGAACATTCTATACTATGAAACTCCTGATTAAAAAACCACAGAAAATGACATTTTAGGGCAGTCTCATGTAAGGCTTTTTTTTTTCAATAGTGAAATTTCTCAGAAATTGTTGCTAATTGCGTTTTCATTCAAATTTCTGTGATGGCTCTGCTCTAGATTTATGAAGGATGCATTGTATACTTACAAATGAGGAATGACATGCTACTTCTTTGCACTCTGATGTGCTCACAAAAAAAAGGATAAAAGTTATTGGTGCATTACAAATACCATAATCATCTTTTAATTCTCCTCCTTACCCACTTTGTCATTCAATTACATGTAGTTTGCTGGAGTGTGTTCTTACTTGGAGTCTTCCAGCGAAGTTTGTGGTCCACTGAACTGGAAAGACTTAATGTCTGTGCCAGGAAACATTTATGGCCCTTTCTTCTCTTGATACAACTATCATTCCCTTCTTCTTCTTCTTCTTCTTTTTTTTTTTTTTTCTTTATGGTCTATTGGGCTGGTGATATACTAAATCATGATTTCGGCATACTTTGTTGACATGTGTTTGTGAAACTGCTGCCAAAATGTGAGTTTAAAGATTCATGCTTTCACATCGTGATGTGATTGATGATGGGTATATTGAACTTATTTTGATTGTCCATGCATAGAGAATTCAGCTTTGCATATGCATGAATGTTCATCCAGAGTCAACATCAATGTGGAGTTGGTTATCAACTTTTTGCTCTACTCCCGCCATGTATGGTTTGCACTAACATCTAGCTGTCCCCAGAGCTTTCTTGTGTCCTAATATGAATGTTTTACATGGTTGTTCTCTTCCAGTTCTGTATATGCTTGAATCATGAGAACTTTAAAAAACTTAAAGCTATTTCTGTTACAATACATCATTTACTATGATTTCAGTCATTCCAAACAGCCTATTTAATGTGGCTGCAAACACTGTGAATCCTTCCAGATTCCAAGTGATGCTTATTTTCTGAAGTAAAGATTATGACCAATTTCGTAGCACGCACTCTTCTATGTAACGTGAGACATCGCCTCGAAATATGGGTGCTGTGTGATAGGCGGGAATGTCAACAGATAGACAAGGAACACGAAAACTTTGTCCCATAGTTCTGACTGACATGTCTTTACTAAAGAAGCCCCTCCCCTCCCCCCCCCCCCAAATCTACAATGCATTTTTGTAATTCCTAAGCATATGACCCAGCATGCAGGTCACAGAGGCCAGACTCCCACAACCCTAGTCTACTTATTCACACTTAGTTTGAGATGTGTGAATAGATCACCTTGCAGTGATTTAGGGAAGTAGGCTTATCATGGTCCTGTAATGTCTTAGAGCTTACAACAAGTTCTTTCACCAGGTGTTACCTCTCTCAGTTGAGTGCATCTTACCAGGGTGACTTATTTTGTCATATTTTCTTCATTATATCTGCAAAAGGAATCTGTTTGTGCCTGTGCCAGAGACTAGCAAATTTCTTTCTGTTCTGCAGTTAGTCTTTCATTTACAGACAAGTAATTAAAACATGAAAGTAAATAGATAAGCTCATCACCAAATCTTTCTATCTGTCGGAACTATAATTTGCATGCAAACCTCAAAAGTCTGCATCAAGATGATGTATAGTATTCTACCACTTCCTTTATCAATTTAAGAAGATTGGGAACTTAATATAAATATGATGTTTAGTTAACACTCTAGTTGATGTCCAAGACGTTTTCTTTGAATCCTTATTGATTTTTATATCTGTGTTTTAACTGGTCACATAGGCAGTGTGTTTCACATTTGAGCAGGCATCAGGCTTGTCTCCAGTTGACTTGATTTGACCAAGGCAGTTTAAAGTCTCTATTGAAATCATACCAATACTGCCCCCGTCTTCCTCATTCGCCATTGCAATGAGGTGGAATGATATCTATCACATTTTAACCCCACTCCCAGGGAGCGATGCAGGATCACTCCATTGTGAGTGGCCATGCATCAAGGGTCACCAGGTCAAGTTTCTCAGTGCTATCTGTGTTGAGTTGGAACATAGTTAAGAATCAGAGGGCGCTCGCTCCATAAACTTCATACAGCGTTAACACTTTTGGATCCATCACATCAACATGCCAACACAACACACATACCTGTTGAAGATTAGTCCCAAGTATACTTGAGCAGGAGTCTATGGGAAACATATGTTATAGCAAAGTGGCTCATCCTCAACGGGTTAAAGAAAACCAAACCCCAAATATAAATGTGGATTGAGTGAAAGCAGTAGTATTTGTAGAACACATCTGTGAAAGTTTGAGGAAAATCAGACAATCGATTCAAAGTCATGAATTTTTAAAGTTTTGATGCTGTTGTATCTGGATAAGAAGACTACTACCGTTCATGAAGTCAATATGGACAACAATATAAACTAATCTGAAAGAAAAAGTGTATATTTTCACTTTTCTAGTTAAATGAAAGATTACTTGACTGACCTCTTTCAGAAGGCAGGGGGAATAATGTCACGCTCAACTTATGTCAGTAACATGTCAATGGAATGTGTACTAGTAGTAAACTTTTGTCGGATCTTCATGTATTTTCTTTAGATTGTTCTCCATGCTGACGTTATTATCTGTAGTCTTCTCATCCAGCAATGACAACACCAAAATGTTGAAAATTCATAAATTTTTAGTCGACCATCCAATTCTCAAACTTTCACCGATATTTTACTAATATTGCTGCTTTCACTCAATCAACATTATATGGGGTATGGTTTTCTTCCAGAGCATTTAAACAAAACACAGGAACAGAAAAAAAAGCAAACAAGCAGCCTTATTAATTCATGAACCTGTGTGCCTTTGAAAGATAGACGGACAAGGATGAAATGAACTTTCAAAATGTGAAAGAAGTCGGTAATTTTTAAAGTCAGTGATGACAAAGTTGTACTTGACAGCATTGATAAGCTATTAAAATAGCAAGTCATCTTGGATGGATTATATAGTACATAAGCCCAATACAACTTTGTATACTGTAAAACCAGAAATGTTTTTTGTGGATTTTGATTCCACAAATTTTGTGAGAGCCAAGACTTGCGAAATTGAAATCCACATGAAAGTTCTTGTCTACACTATATGCATTGCATGCCAGTGCCAATTCGTGAAAAATTTCATGACGCCAAAAAGGCCATCTGTTCTAATTCACAAAAATTTCATTCCGTACCCATGAAAATATATTGCTTTACAATAGTGTCCCATTACTATGGGATATCTGCCTTGAGTGAGAATCTGAAAGAACAGAGATTGTGAAAAGAAAATTATCATCCTTCCTCAGCACTGTGAAACAAAGGCAATTGATCTGTGGAAAATGCAATACGACACCATCCCAAGGATGCTGGGAAGTTTTATTTTGATTGAACGTCATTCTACAATACCATCCCAGGGATTCTGGGAAGTTTTATTTTGATTGAACATCATTCTGTAATGTGACATCGTGCTCTTTAACTCAAGCCTGCAAAGACTCATCTGATGCTTGTGACATTCAGGCCACTTATGCTTTTTATTCCTGACATTTAAGATGGAATTCAATACTGATAATTGTTGAAAAGTATATAATGAGCTGTCCTAAAATGTGTCAAGGGTAGGATGCTGTTTCTCATCCTTGAAATCTGATAAGTTGATTTCATATCACAAACTTTTAAGGATTATATTTTCTTTGACAGTGTTAGCAACATATTGTCACCCTCGTAAAATAATTACCTAATTCGAATTTTTTCCAAAATCAGTTTTGTAGTCAAAATCCAATCAGCATGAGTTATAACTGCCTAACTTGTAATATATACCCCAAGTGGTGCAATAATCCAATTGTCATGAGTTGAATCTTCAATAAAAATTAAACAATTGAGAAAACCAACTTGTTTTTATCATTTTCTACAAAACTGTCAAATATGACTAAGGCAATTATTATATAAGCGTGACGATATAATGTATTTAATATGAGTCAAATCAAACTGAGTAAGATGAGCTTGGGGACTATTTTGAGGTCCTAATTGGCTGTCACATGAGATTATTTACCCGCACTAAAAATATGAAAATTCTTTTGTTTCAATGTGCCTACCGTAAAGGAGGAAATTTTCACAGTGTTGACATTTTTGCACATTTCACGCAATCAGAAACTAGCATGAAAATAAAGGCACACAAATATTTTTGCTTGCCTTATGTTCCAGCAGGTGATGTCTTGATTCCGTGGAATTGAAAACACTCAAAACTCTTCTTACCCTGCTGAGCGCAAAAAAAAAAAAAAAAAATAGTTGCGCGAAAATATCCATCTTTACAGTATTCAGCTTCAACTCATGCTGACTTTCTGCCCTGTTGCACTGATTTCATTTATATGTTTGTATTTTTGTTTTCAGATTGATGCAAAATTTATTTATTTGGATAATACATAATTTGGTTCATACAATCCACATATTAGACAGACCTCAGAGGACTATGGTAAGAAACCAGACCTTGACCAGGGCCATGTACCTATTAATATGGATCAGCTATTCAAAATCTTTTCTGAGAGATTGAGCATTTCATCCTTTTGAGATAAAGAGAAACAGTTATATTGAATATTGCAGTTTCCCAGTAATAAAGTTATCTTTTGACATCTGAATGGGTATCTGATTTAGAGACATTAGGCACAGTCAGACTGGCAAAGGATCGAGAAGTTTAAGATTGCGAAGTTTGGGCCATTGGTACGCACGCAAAAAAAGAGTGCGCCGTCTGATGGCTAGTGATGGTGGTGTAACAATGCACATCTGTACATGACAATGGCCTCGTGCTTCAGAGACAGATTGAGAAGTTTCGCGGGAAGTTTTGCGGGAGGTTTGCGGTCACACTGGAGAAACTTCGAGATCTTAAAGATCGCGATCTTAAACTTCTTGATCTTTTGCCAGTCTGACCGTGCCTATTACAATAGATTATCTTTGATAGTGATTTTGATAATAATAATCATAAACCATCTCATTATGAACAGTAAGTATGCAAATGCATCACACTATTGGCCCATTTCAGGGCAGATTTGTCCTTTTTTTTTCTCTAATCTTTTATTAGCTCACCTGAGCCAAAGGCTCAAGTGAGCTATTGCGATCGCCCTTCGTCCGGCGTCGGTTGTGCGTCGTGCGTCGTGCGTCGTCCGTCGTGCGTAAACTTTTTACATTTTCATCTTCTTCTTGAAAACCCCAAGACCGATTCTCATCAAACGTGGCAGGTAGCATCCCTAGGGGGTTAGGAACTCAATTTGTTAAAATGGGCACCATGCCCCACCCAGGGGGCCCCCAGGGGGGCCCAAACCCCCCAAAATTTAGGAATCTGTAAAAATCTTCTTCTCTAGAACCAGAAGTGATAGAGCTAAGTTAATACTATGAGTTAGTACATTGATGACTGTAGTTTCAAGTTTGTTCATGGCAGAATCAGGGGTGCCCCCCTTGGGACCCAGGGGAGGGGGATGGGGAGGGGTTGGGAAGGTCCAAATGGGGGCCTGAATTGTACATTTTCATCTTCTTCCTGAAAACCTCATGATGGATTTTCGTCAAACTTGGCAGGTAGCATCCCTAGGGGGGTCAGGATCTCAATTTATCAAAATGGGCACCATGCCCCACCCAGAGGGCCCCAGGGGGCCCCAATCCCCCCAAATTAAGGAATCTTAAAAAATTTGGGCCCTTATAGTACATTTTCATCTTCTACTTGAGAATGCCTGGTCAAATTTTAGTAGAGCTGTGAATAATTTAGATAAGTGACTGCATGAAAGGTGAACTTGCGATACTCAGGTGAGCGCTAGACCCGCGGGTCTCTTGTCTTAAAATGCTGCAAAAACCCTCATATATGTCTAATTTTGACATTCTGCATACCTATGTGTGATTCCATAGATTAAAGCAAAGGTGTGCATTACTACATTCACGATTGCCATGATCAATATTAATACTAGCAGTTTTATCATTACTGTTTCTCGCCAGTAGGAGTCTTACTTAATTACCTAATACCATCAACACCATGTGCATAAATGTGGCAGCTAGCACATTTACTGGCAGCTACACATGCATCACTGTACTATTTCTTTCACTCACTTAGGATGCGCCTCACCTCCAATGTCGATTCTTGATTACGATTGTCTGAGCATTGGTGTGATGCATTTAGCGAATGAAATGTCACGTAGACTGTAACCGTATCATGTTGTTTATGGTCTTCAGGTGAAGTCACCACACCGTGTCACCTGAGTGGGGTTTATCTGTCTTGCATTACAATAAATTTTAATGAGAAATGTCTGAATGGCTGTCAGCATGTGAAAGAGTGCATGGATACCCGGTACTTAAAGGGGGGTGAAGTTGTCTCAACTCAGTTATGAACTTGGAACATTGTGAATATGAATTGTTAGGCTTGAAGTAACACCATAGTGTTTATCTGTTCATATGTGTGGTGCCTGTAATGCCCACTCTGAAGAGAGAAATATGTTGAATCCAAATTTTATTCAAAGTGAAAGTTGCCAATTACAGCAGGTTAGTCATCACAAAAAAAAAAAAAAAACACAAGAATTGAGCAGATAATAAGGAATTTATGTCTTTGAATTTTAGTACAGCATAATACTGTATCCTGTGGAAATGAATCTCTTACACACCCACTAAGATGAATTCTATGTGTAACTTGAAAAAAAAAAATGTTATAGGAAAAAATCATCTTCGTATTTACATTTTAGCAGCAGGCAAGACTGAAAATTAGCATTGGTTAAAGTAACTTTTATGGTCAATTTTGTACATAGTGAATATAATGAATCTATGACTTTTGTAATAAATCTATGTAATTTTGGTTTGTGGAGCACATCATGAAATAGTACCTCACTAAAAATAAATAAATAAATGAAATGGGAAGAATGTCTAATCAGATCAAATCAATGTGACATCTGACTTCAGTGTTTAAAAATAGATGTATACATGTGAGAGAATAATATGAAATCTGTATTGCATCTATTTCTCTTTTCATTTGTGAGATCAGACAACTTTGGGGGGTTCGTGGCAGACCACGTATTCAATTCATTACCACTAGAGGATCATTTTCAATATCTGTACAGAAAACAGTGCAGTGCCCAGAAAAAATTAGGAAAAACAGGGAGGGAGAGAGATATGGAGCTGGGGCTGGGGATATACAAATTGTGTACAGCTACTCACAGCTATTGTCAAGTGAACAAATCTTGGGGCAGGGGTGGGGTGGTTTTTAGGAGGAGGACAACCAAGGGGGTGGGGGATCCTATACGCAATCCAGGGTTGATGAAGCTAGTCTACAGACTCAGACACCTTGAAGATTGGACTGTAAAAGTTGGTTATTAAGAGAACAATTGCATAGCTTTTCAAGGATATCAAGGCGTGAGAAGAAGTTTATAGGTTAAATTTTGTGCGAATGATAAGGAAATAAATTCCTTTCTGCAAATGGAATAGGGCCATTCTTAAAAGTATAAAACTGTATTTTGCAACAAGATGCTCCTGGTACATTAAATCATTACAGGGTCCTCACCTGTATCCTTCAGTATTTTACTTTCTTGCTTGCAGTAAAAAAGACATTAAAAATGTATGTTTTTTTAGTATGGCACTCGCCTGCTTACAATTGATACTAGCAAAACTGCAGGAGAAACATTGTGATACAAGGACATACAAGACAATTTGTATTCTCTCAAATATTCCTCTGATTACTTTTAGTCTGTAAAGATTATGAATTTGAAGTTTATGGACTCGGTCTAACACAGCTGTGATGTCGCCGCTGATGTGGGCCATAAATGAAGAGCATCAATGCTTGAAAAAAAAAGAAGAGGAAATATATAGTTATGTGATTATGCATTTTGGAGGAACATGAGTAAATTTTTGTAGACATATACTCACATTTAGCCAATGGCACTTCGCGAAAAATTTCATGCCCGAAAAAAAAAGGCCGTCAGCTCCAATTCGCGAAAATTTCTTGCCGCGAATATATCATGTTTTACAGTATATAGTCGATTTCAACCGTAAGTCTATGGCAGCCTGTGTAGCAAGGAAATTTAAAATCAATTTTATCTTACGATAAAATGGCCCCCCCCCCTCACTTTTAAGCAGAGTGATATTGCTTTTTCATTTTATTTGTATGTTTGTTTTTATTTTTTACCAACCTTTAGACCCTAAAATATCAGAAATTCGTGAAGAGACTGTGACTTCCGCCCACTGTAATTTTTTCTCCCCTCTCGGGAGGGGTTACATTGTACATGGACACAAAGGGTCTGCAGAGTGGGTTGGAACTTTTTTCAGTATCAGTTATTCAAGATACCGTTCCTCATTTTTTGCTTCAATATAGGGCTGGAGATGAAGAGTAGAGTCTGTTTGAAAGACTAGTCTCCCTGGGACCCAATACCTACAATATTGTGTGACCAAACCATCTTTTAGAACTATACTGGCTTCTTTCCTCTGTCCCTTGACTGTGTCAGCAGCCGAACCCATTTAAAATTCATGTGTTAGGTGCTAATGAGATGTGATGTACAAACTTTTGTACATCTTGTTCATGTCTTAATCATTAAATTATGAGGTAAAATAATGATTTGTGTGTTGTACTGTTCTGTTGCTTGGATTTCTTACACAAACAAACATCAAGCAAAGCCCTGACAGGACCACTGAAAAGAATCCAGCCACACAGTCAGATCAACGGCTGCTTTGATTTCTTTCAGATTCCCCCACCCCGCCCCGCCCCCACCCTCACTTGTGTGTGAGTATAAATTGTATAGAAACGACTAAGTATCATGAATGCATTTTCATGACCTTGGCATCGGTGTAATGCTCCAGTTTATTGGAGTTGTGCTCAATGAGGCTGCCGGATGTGTCTTGCACAGTGCCCTGAACATGGACTAAAGTTGCATTTGAATTCAAACAAGAAATGACTCATTCTTCTACCCCATGCAGTTGTTTTGTACCCCAGGCAGTTGACTGTATAACAGTTTATTGCTCAAGAGCAACATGTTAACCACATTATCGAATGCTACCTGCTGTCACACAATGTAATTATGATTGACATGGCTTCTCACATTATTATCACACTTTAATGCTTAGACCGTTTCAGTCAAGGTACTGTTGGTTGATGTGATTCTGACTATGATGATAATGGATATTATGATTATAAGAATATAGATACATATATATGAGAGGGGGATGTGAATTAAGCAAGTGAATATTCCCCACCCACCCCGATAAAGATTATCTTTACATGTTTATCAGATATTCACAAACATATATGTTTGCATGTTGGTATATAATCAGCCATAGATATAGTGATCGGTTCAGTTTTATAAACAAACAAGAATGTGCTCATAAAAGTTCTGTTCGCACAATGTTCCTAAATGTAAAGAGTGGCTTGAAGTTTCAATTTCTGATGATTAGCTCAATACACCAATTTAGCCAACTAGGTGCTCTCAAAAGTTAGCAGTCTTGAAGATTGTTTGGATGATTAGAACTACAAGACATCTTAGCGTTTATGATCTGTCCGCAAGCCATGGGGGGGGGGGGGGTTCCCTCTCGTAGTTTAGTATCAGACATGGACACAATAATCTAAAATTTGAAAGTAAGGGTGACCTCTCCATGAACCCTATTTTCCTCAGCTTCCTGGTCAACCTCCAGTGCATGTTGTGCATTACTATATTGTTGCACATTATTTGGTTTATCACTGCACGTATGTATTTCTTCCCGTTTTGTGGTTAAATCATTGAGTGGGACTCTCGCTCAAAAATTAAATCTTTAACCCATATCGGGCCAACGCACTTGTGTAAACAAACACCGCAGTGGCCCAGCACCGTTTGCACACACACACCGACAGGCAGACAACTCTCCAAACAATCGTTCTTCATTAGCAAGCAATGAACAAAACATAAACAAGTTATATGTCATTTGAAAGAGGATAAAATTCCCTTTAAAATGGTATATGATATGTTGCCATTCAATGCACAGTGCAGTCATAGTACTCAGCAGAAGTGAAGTACAGTCATCCAAAAGTTACGAAATCAATTTGTTCGTTTGCTTTCATTCATGGATTAAAAATAGCAAATGTTGTAATTTTACACATCCAGTACCGGAAATGAAATGATCAGAGTGTCAGCTTTCTGGACGTATAAATATCATGACCATTGATACAATAATTGCAGGTTTATGTTTATGTTTATGACGATGAAGCCATTGCAAGTGCATGGGAAATCGATAGTATAATGTGTGCATCCTATAGTTTGTTGAAGCGAAACTCGTCACGATAGATACACTTCTACAGCTTTTCACTTTCGACTGAATTATACAATTGTTGTACATACATGTGGATGTACATGTGGGACTATTTTCACAGTTCAATCATCACCCAGCAAGTGTCCACAAACCTCCTCAAAAACTGTGGCAGAAAATCCAAAATCGAGCACTCCGTACAGCTGTAGATAGCACCCACTGACGTTTCTTGGTTATTCGCGTTATTCCATGTAAACACACATTTTTTTGATGATTTTTACGATTTTGTTAGCATTCGACTGACAAAACCGTCTTCAATTATCGCAGACAGTGTAGCAAAGCATTCTGGGATATGTTGTCAAAGGTTAGAAGGTGAAAGAACTTTGAAATGACGTCGTTTATACGTCATTTCATTCACTACGGGATATTCCGTATATGGCCCCTGCGGCGTTCGGACGAACTACGGAATATCCCGTAGGTGGCCCGATATGGGTTAAGATAGAGATGATGTGTGGATGCGTATCATAGTTTAAACCTACAAGCTATAATCAAAGTCGTTTTAACATAAATAATTACTCTCATGTGAAGTCTTTTTATTTGTCATAAATGCGAACAGTAATCAAATACAGTAAGTCTGTAAGATCCATTGATATGTAGACATGAAAAAGTTTGTTTGTTGTTTTTTTTTTAGTCAGAGGAAGTTAACTCTATCACAAGAATTAAAGATACAAATGTGAAAAGGTAAATACTGCAGCTCATTGCAGGATAGATGTGACTGGTCTAACTCATAGGAAAATTCAGTCTAAAGACTAAATTAGTTTGTTTGATGCTTTTTTTGTAACACATGGGATTAAAAGCAATAGCTAGGAAATTTATTATGTATTTTGCTTAGTAAAATATGTAAGTAATTCTCTTGCCTCGACATTGTCTACTGATTTAGCAAGAACCATTGTGATCATGTGACTGGCATTGCCTGTACAGAAATTTGTCATGTTTTTAACACAAAAGGAAAAGAAAAATGTGTATATATATATTTTTTGTGCATATATATAGTATGTACAGTGCTAATTTGGAACTGCTTTGGTAAGCCCTGCTGCACGAGTACAACAAATTTGTATGCATTAAGTCTTATACTGTATACGCTGTTATTTTCATGTACAGATATTTTCGCCATTGAGGAGGTCACAGACATTTTCACGAGATGTTGTTTCCACGAATTGACACAGAAGCCTTCGTATGAAAGGGCACTATTACCTTATCCCATGGTGACATTTTCATGTGTTGTTAAGTTTACGATCCACGAAATTCACAAAAATAAAACTCACAGAAATAACAGCTTATACAGTAAGTGCATTTTAACAGAAGAAGGTGGAGACTGCAAGCTTCTTAGTTATGGTTAATTGTAATACCAAACATTTTTGCTTGCATGAAACTTTCGTGAAGGACCAAGATTCACGAAAATGAAATGCACGTGAAAGGGTTTTTTGTTTTGTTTTTTGTTTACACAATGCATTGAATGCCAGTGGCAATTCACGAAAAGTTTCATGCCACGAAAAGGCTGTTGGCTCCAATTCACAAAAGTTTAATGCCACAAATGTTTGTGGTTTTAATAATATTTTGTCTTAAATACCAACTTGGTCCCTTATCCATGTTTCCAGTGTTTGCTGAATCCAAAACAAATATCGTCAAAGATTTTACTTTCTTGCTCATAATGGGTATTTCTCAACATATTCCACGTTTTTGGGTTTTTTTTTTTTTTTTCAAAACAAATTCAATTCTATTCAATTCAGTTCAGTTCACTTCAATATATTTTCATATTTCTCAATAAAAAATAACATGTTTTAACAAAATAGAATGATGCACCATATCCAGCTTGGATGCACAATAAAAATATCATTAACATATTTGATCATGAATAATTTGTTTTTATTTTTTGATGATCCTGGTTGTGTGAATAAAAATCTAGTTCTTGTTTAAATAACTATGTTTATTTATGATTCACACTTTAGATCATTTCAGAAAGTTATTGATTCAACGACAGAGGCTACTGCTTTCATGTTTTACATCAGTTGATTTTCTTTTAACATGTCTTAAGTCTTACTGTGAGCTAATGCTGAAATGCTAATCATTTACAGAAGTTTTCATTGTAAGAAAAAATGTGTCATGTTCTGACAGAAACACAGGTTATTCCATATTTTTTTCATTAGTTTTGTAGAGCTCCTCAATATTTGCATACATTTCTTTGTGAGTAGTCCATTACTAATAAAGCAGTTCATTCTCAACTCACTGGTATGAAGCTAATCAATTGTGAAGCATAGGCCAGGCATGTTGACTGAAACATTAATGATGTAGAAGCAGTACTCCCTCTAGAGTTCAACATGAGATATGTGTGATTTTGAAGTCTCACACCTGTAAATAATTCTCCATCAAGACATACTTTGTTTGATGGTATCAAATTATAATGCATGTATTGTTCTGTTTTTGTTTGTGTGTTTTCTTCACTAAAAACATTTAAAAAAAGAAAAAAAGACATGTGTTATAAAGATATGAAATAAAAAAGAATTATAAAATACAGGAAAGATCAAAATGTTTGTTTTTTTTTTTTTAAGCTAATGCTTCCCTCTCACATCATTCATTTTTTACTTAATTTATGTTTTTATTGAATTTCAAGCTTATGTCTTAGTTATGTTTCATATTCAAGTAAACCAGCTGTTTAACTTCAGTTCTTAAATTTGTAACTTTTTTTTTTCAGCGTAGACTCTACTCAGATTCCTTTTCATAGATGACTAAAGTTTTACCACTCAAAAAAAAAAATGTGTATATATATATTTTTTTTTTCTGAATCTGTGCCTGAACAATAATATTTCCTGTAAATTTAGTGTCCAGCCTCCAGATGCGGTGTATTTTGTTGAGGGATTCACCCACATCTACCCCACATTTTTTACCAGCAAGTTCAGCATCTGTGGTTTGATACAAACTATATACTAGTCGGGCTCAGGCTAGTCCATTTTATTCATAGTTATGGTAATGTCATCTCTGTTCTCTGTAAAAGAAGTACACATTACTTGTTGCTTTTAGAGGTTGCCATCTTGTGATTAGGACTGATCTAGTGGCATCAGTCACAGGAGATGAAAAGTAGCACATTTTTTGTATGTTTGCATAGATACAATAGTACATAGATACATACACATACTATATACATACATACACACATACATATACATATATAAATATATGCTCATACTTAATTACATACATATTTACACACATACATATACTTACATGTATACATGTACATACATACATACATATATGCATTGTATATACATATATGAGAATGGAATCATAATTTTCAGAGCTATGACTCTGAAAATACTGGAATTTGAAGGAGTTTTTTTTTATTTTTTTTTTATAAAGGAATAAGAAATGACATGTTCAATACGATGAAAGTGAATTATGGGCAAAATTTCCCACACTAATATCACAATGATGATGATTTATCCATACATCTCGTACATAAAACTTCCGAATGCCTTTTTTTAGGTACCCATCATGTGTAGTGATAGAAACTGACTTTACCATTCAAATTTCCAATGCCCTCTGTGTCATATATTACATGATGTTGATATTTGGAACTGCGTTACCAGTCTTAAAATTCAAGTACTTTTTCTTTCAGATTTTGACTTCATAAAACTATAGGAAAGTGTTGATGGTCAATGATATTTGGGATGCACTCATTTGTTCAAGAATATGCAAAATTGATCGTGTCAAAACGGTACTGCAGGACTTGAAATACCCAGCGGCCATCAGCAAATGCCCCTTTTAAAGTCAAAATTTTCACAGCCACAATATTTTGTCACTCACCTGTGCCCCTTTGAATGGATTTGTGCCCCCTCAAAATAAAAAAAAGTGGCCCTGACCCAAATTTAGATGAAATTTGAGGCCTGGTACTGTCTTAATGGTACAGCTTGTGGTGGTAAAAATATATGCAGATGCAAAATATAGAAACTTTAAAAATCAACAGTGACAGTTAAGGGAGTCAGTCATCAGATATGGTTCTTTGTTGAATTGATCTTCAGTCGCTGCCCTTCGCAGGGGAATTCAAAAACCAAAACTAGCCCTGGTCTTCTGGTGTAGAATTGCCCGTCAGTGAATGTGTGCACTGAAGCATGTGCTCATCAGTAACGGTCAACGCCACTTCAGCAAGATTTTTCGACTGCGTATGTGCTGCGTGCGGTGGCTGCGTGTAAAGCTGTGTACAATTCATTACGAAAATTATGAGGTGAGGGATATGTGCATACAATATTCGGGATCCAGCTGAGCAAATTTCGCGCCGGGTTTGGGCAGTCAGAAACTGACATCAAACTACAAGTTTTTCCCAGCGAGCTTTACACAGATATGTGTCTTCTATTGTCTAAACATTAACCTGTTGAGGACGAGTCCAGAGTGTACTTGGGCAAGTGTCTATGGGAAATGTGTGTTGTAGCAAAATCAGTGTATTCTTAGTGGGTTAAAAGTACATAATTATAGTTTCTCAACACCTTCAGATGGACAAAAGCGGACAAGGGAATGAATAGGGGGCATACATAATATTGAAGACCATCAGCCTTAGAGCTAGAAAACTTGGCATCTATCATTTCTCCATGTAGGATTCAAGCAAGGAAAGAGCTACAATTCAAGCAAATGACTGTGTTGAGAAACTATAATTGTGTACTTCTAATGTTTCTACCATAGAAACTGGTTTAGGCTACAGTAGGTTATGAAGGGCAAAACTCCCTTGGTTGAGCCTGCAGACTCAATTAGAAATTCCTAGACAGGAGTGAGGATATGAACCATAGAGCCGGTTGCTTCTTTTCCAGATATCCTCACAAAATTTTATTTACAGCGGCAAATAGCAATGGGACAATGTTTAAACATGTCAAGCAGAACACAAAGGAACAAGACAATTTTGTCTGCCGAAAATGCTTATTGCAAATAATCCAATTACATATGGCTTACTTAGAGATCAATATTTCCATTGTTAGTGTACTTGGCTCATATTCATGCTGATAAATGCTGGTACCATAAAAAAATATTTATATCACCTTTGGATTTGGATACTAGCATTTTTTTCACATTATGAATGCTTTTGAATGGCTGTTGTGTGTTGGTTATTCAAGTCATGGAAGTCATGTGTAGAAGAGAAATTTGATACCATTATCAGGGCTGTGTCACTGCATTCTATCGACACGCCTCTTCTCTCTTCCTCTCCCTTTCTCTCTCCCACTCTCTCTCCTTCTCTCCCGCTCTCTCTTTCTCTCTTTCTCTCTCCTCTTTCTCTGTCTCGCCTTCCAGATAAAACAGCCGCAGAGATGTGTGAAAAGTCAGGGGCATGGTTGTAACCGAATGCTGTGCGTATTGCAAAGACATATACCCATTTATTCAGGAAGTGGGTGAAGGTTGCGTTATAGGTACAGTATGGTAAAGTGTAGTGTAGGTTACGGGAGGTATTATATGTGTATTCATAGCCATACGCTCACTCATTTCCCTCAACAACCTGTTTGTAAATGATGTCTATGACTTCTTAAGGTGGCGGCTCTGGTAGGGTTAATGGAAAAAAAAAAGGAAGAAAAACTCTTACAAATGAGTTAGCAAATCCAATCCAATGTCTCACACTAATGATATCTGTATATATGTGGTTGTGTGTTATAGACAAAAGAGGCGTATTCAGACCTCATCACAGGAAAGGTAGCCATGCAAACATGTACTTGCAAGTTGGGGGGGGGGGGTTGAGGATATAATATATCTTCTGTAAGTTGCCAAGGGCAAGGACTGTCAAAATGATACACAGTCTGTTACTGAGACTAGGTATTAGACTCTGGTATATACGAATGTCAAATAACGTTGCTATGACACCACTGTTTGGTTATATGTTGTGATATTTATTGATTTCCATCTTCAGCCTGGAACAATCTCCCCTCTCTTCCTTGTGTGTGTGTGTGTATGTGCCACAGGGTATGATATTATGATTGCCAAGAGTGTGTTGAATTCTTTTTTTTTTTTTCTGCCCCATGGTGAGGCAACCTGCCGGTGTGCGCTGGAGGTAAACCCAGGGTCTAATATTGACAATACCTGATCATTATCGCTGATGAGTGTAAATATTCCTGAGTGACTTTTTTTTTTTTCATCCTCTGCTTCTCGTCCAGGGGAGACGGAATGACTATGGTATTTCTTTAGGGGTCAAAGGTGAAAGTCAAGCGATGAGGAGTCAGTCACGTCTTCTTCTACCCCCATCCGTTGGTGGTTGGTGGCGGAGCTCAGGGGGTGTACCTTGACCTGAGAGTGGCTACACTGGGGAAGACTCGCTCTCCTTTGGTTTCGGGATTTCTGGATAGATTCCAGTCTCGCTTCTCCCATGGCATAGAAAATGCCCTGGCTTCTTTATTAGCCTGGGTTCAAGGATGTTTGGCTATTTTCCCCCTGCATTCTGCAGATTTGCTATTTGATATTACACATTTATCAGTACTGATTTGCACAAGCTTGGAAACAAAAATGCTCTTGATTGAGACTAAGCTACCATTTCATAATTGGATGGCAGTGCCCCCCCCCCCCCCAAAAAAAAAGGGCAAAGCAAATGTCAAGAAAGGTGGAAATATGTAGTGATTTGCAAGCTAAATGTATAGAAGTGATATTTGAAAGATGTTCATTCATATACAGAGGGAATGACAGTCACCATTTAATTTTTGTAAGCATAACTGAATGATGTGCACACATCATGCAGTAGGTGATTTGGTTATCTTGCCTTCATGCTAGATTTCTCAATTTTGCTGTAAGTACTAGTTAAGTGCTTTTTAAAGGGTTTGTATAGTTTTGGTTGACACCTAATTTCAGGTTTCTAACATTTTTTGGTGAGATAATGACAAACCTGTAATGAAATATGAAAGAGCATGTAATTCCATGAGGAATTCAACAAATATTTGATGATTTTTTTTTTAAATGGCTGAGATATCCAAAACAGAGAGATTCTAATAAAGTGTGGGACCCACACTTTATTATGATTGCTTTGTTTTATTCTTTTTTTTTTTTTTGATGTTTCAGTCATTCCAAACTCGATTTTCATCAAATAAACTCTGAATTCCTCTTAAAATGGTATATTCTGTACTATTTCATAAGTGTTTTCTTGGTATCTTGCAAAAAGTTAAAAACCCAATTCTCATCTCCACCAATACTGTACCATCCCTTTAAGAATTAAAACACTGTGAAATATACCATGTATACATTATATAAATGATACATTTCACAGTGTTTTAATTCTTGTGACTTTTGGTAACACAAATGTATCATAAATTGTCTCCAACAACATTTGCTTCTTATTTCATCACTGTAGTCCTTTGATCACAAGTTCAACCATTTTTGAAATCATCTTAGAAATCGTAATTTGCAAAATATTATGCTCACAAAATATATGGCATATACAGAATTAGAAATCTAGACATAGGGTTTATCTTCAGTATCTTTAGTATTCTACTTTCTCACTGAATATTGAATGTTAACAAAAAGGGTGTTTGATTATTATAAGAATTAGTGAATAATCTATTCATTCACTTAATTCTCTGCTCATTTTAATTGTTCTTTCAATGGTTTGGGGCACTGGGCAATACAAAAGGCCATATATATAGGTAGGTCTACACATATCTATGCAGCTGGAGTTTTCAAAGACGTTAGTGTGATTGTCTTGAAGCAAGACTAGTTGTCCACAAGAGGTTTATTTTCCCATCTCTGCCATATGCTGCTGACCCATCCTGTATAGGTTCATGAGATGTTGAAGTGGTGTTCTTAAAGCACACCAAAGAAAGAAGAAAAAAAAAGATTCCATAGCATAGCTTTCATTTCAATATGATACTTATGAAGATTTGTTTGTAACAAGTGTGCTGGTGATGTTCAGAGCAAAGGAAAAACAACAAAAAAGCCCGTGCGGTTGATTAAATTACCAAAAATAATATTTCTTTAACTATGTGTACACAAGCAGATACAAATATATTCATTCCTATTCATAGTAACCTACTGACCCACTTGATTGTGTAATCTTTGATGTGTGCAAGCTTTTGTGATTTCTTTGTGTGTGTGTGTGTGTGTGTGTGTGTGTGTGTGTGTGTGTGTGTAATATCAATACTTTGTGGCTCCCTTGTAGCAGGATGTAGAGAAATTTTCACTTTCAACCAATAGGAACGCAAGTTTGTTAATCCATTTATCTTCTTTGATATAAACACCTTCTGTTGTCTTTGCATGCCATATAAGTGTGATATACATGTACATGTTGTGTGATCTGACTCCAGAAAACATGCATAGAGTTGGATAAATACACAAGCTAATATGCTTGATAATTTCCTTCTATGTCTACCTCATGCATATTCTCTCCTGCTTTATGTTGAAGGATCAAATTCTGAAGGGCTTTGCCGTGTAAATATTTATATTGACTCTACTTCCCGTAATTGGTTTCTGATACTTCTTTTCGTGCAAAAGTTGCAACATTGCAGTATTGTGTGAAATGCTGTACAATTCCTAGAAAACTAAGACATAGGTTGAGTTTATCCTTGTGGGGAATTTGTTCTTGGTTTCCCACAATAAAGACGACAGACCTTTTACAAGTTGAACCAACAATGTCACGTTCTAGCCGTAAAATCCAATTATGAATACCTAAGTAGCAGTTTTTACTTCAAACTGAGGTTATTGTAATGGAAAAGCTTCCCTCCCCCCCCCCCCCAAAAAAAAAAAAAAAAAAAAATGTAGGTTTGATCTTCAAAAAGTGTGGAAAAGGGATGATATAACCTGAACAGGTCATAAGTGTTTTTTGACAATATGTGCTGCAAAGTCACATTTTAGCACCTGAATATGTAATGTAGTTTTGAAGCAAACAAATATAGAATTAAAGGAAAGTACTCTAAACTATTTTCCTATATGATTATGCACAGGACACTTTATACCTGATTTGCATTATTCTACGTGTTAGAGTAAGACGGTTGCGTTATTTATGACAAATGTTGGAACATCATGTGATTATTCAAGTATTCAACAAATTATTCAAACTTCAAAATCACATATATGCAGAGGGAGATTTTAAAATGGGAACAATTTCTTTTTTAAAGTCTAGGTTTTGTGTGTGTGTGTGTGTGTGTGTGTGTGTGTGTGTGTGCTATCAAGACAAACAGAAAAGTATCTGAGTTTTTTACAGATATAGAACTACAATTTAATAACTTAACCATAAAAGATGGTTATTTGTTTACCTTTACATGGATATGTTGCTCTCATAGCGATGTTTTACTGAAAACGTTTGATAGTGAATTGTGGTAATACCAAAGAAAAATGAATGTAAAATGAACATAGAATTTGCCACATTGCAAGATTCAATGTGAGGAGAAACTCAAGAATGCAGCTAAATGGATCAGCAAAATTTTGGATTTTAGATTAAAAAAAACAACAAAATTTGAAAATTTGAAAACTCCCAAAAGTTTTGATCTTACCATTGTCATTTTGCCATCCAACTTTATGTTGAACAGACAAATGAGATGCTGTGTGGAGTAGTAAATTCAAACCATGTATCATTTTGTGATACTCCTAGGGGTTTTCATAGAGAATTGATTACATACTATTTTCTGCTTATAAACTAGAGACAACTCAGATTTTCTGTAGGCAGGACTTGTAATGATATGGGATATGACATTATATCATATCCTTCTAAAATTTAGATCGGTTTTGGTAAGACATTCATACAGTAAGAAAATTCTAATTTTCATCTGTTTGAGTACGGAACATGGTTTTGGTTAAATTCTCTTAAAGTTTCATCATGATCACAGTCATTATCAATATTTCATACTCATATTTTGACACAAGGCCTCCAAGAAAAGCTGTGTACACCCACTGATGGGTAATCCTGTTTAAATGAGACAAATGAGACAACAGATACGATTTAAAAAGAAATTATTAAAACATTAAGTTGTTTGAGGGTCCAGTCATTGAATGCTATCAGTTATAGATGAGGGAATGATATTTTATTAAGTATAGGTGACCTTCTTATTTGTCTGACTTCAAACCTTTGTCATGTAATTCTTATGATTTCATTCAAGACAGCTTTCTCGGTCTGCATCGATTCTTCGTAATTCAAGAATTTGATTGCAAAACAGGCTAAGCACCATTTTTAAACACTCTCAAGTAATTCCATCACCAGCTAGACCAAAATACAATGTAAAACCTTTTCAACAATACCTCATTAAGTTGTAGTATAATGAGCAATATTCTTGAAGTTATGAAAAATATGAATTTATTTCTCATTTTTTGTTGATTTTATCAGCTCTAACTACAAATATCTTGAATTATTTAAACTAGAATCGAATTAACTTGTTTTGCAGTCAAACTTTTATACTGTAAAAGTGGATATTTTTGCACGACTAATTTTTCGTGCTCAGGCGGATGAGATGAGTTTCGCGTGTTCTTAATTCCGCTGAATCAAGACATCACCCACAGGAACATATTGCAAGCAAAAATATTCGCGTGCTTTTATTTTCGCACTAGTTTCTAGTTGCACAAAATGCGCAAAAATTTCAAAACCATGAAAATTTCCACATTTACAGTATTGCCAGAGAATGAAACAAACCCAAGTGCATGCAATATTTGCTGTACCTCTTTATGTTTCCTAACGACTTTAGAGTAGGTGCTCCCTATGTCACATTCTGCTTCACTCTAGTTAGAAAATTGCTCATAAAACAGAGGAAATTAATAAATCACTATGGACTAGATTATTTTTCTTTATACTTCCCAAAGTTGTTGTCTTTGTCCTAGGCCATTTTCACATCAGTTGAGAAACTCACTTTCAATACTGAATTGGAATTATGATTACAATTATCATCCATCAGAGGAAGGCTTCGCGGATTTCGCAGTTTTGAATTTCAGCACGAGGAGAGGAGGTGCGCCTTCTTTGTGAGTTTGCATCAATTATTCTTGAGTAGTAAGTAACACACGCTTTGACTGCAGTGCGATCATTTGAGGAGTGCAGTTTTTCTGCAAAGTGGTTGAAAGGTCACCGTAAGCTCCACCAAAAAAAAAAAAAACATGATTTGGCGGTCAATCCATACACACAACTGTTTCACTCATAATTTTGGAGAATCTCGATTGGAAAACACCTCCGGACCATCTTTTGAATTACGATTGAAATTATAATTCAAAGCACCTTTGCCAAAATGTAATTTTTCAGTCATTATTTTAGTGATATGTCATTAGAATCAAGATTCAAATTGCGCACTCTCAGTACATGTGAAAACAACCTTTGTCCTGGATGCACACTAAAAAGAAAAAAAAAGAGCTTGGTACATATGATGAAACAATTATCACCTCAGACGTCTGTTTGTTTGTTTTGTTTTGTTGTTTTTGTTTGTTTGTGTTTGTTTGTTTGTTTGTTTTTTTGCATTGAGTTAATGGATTTTTTAGATTTTATTAATCCGGCTACAGTTGGAGAAGGTATAAAGTCATCTGTCAGTAATATTTACAATGCTGCATGCTTGCCTTAGTAGAATGATGAGGATCGGGGCTTGCCGTCCGAACAGCGGAAACATAGTGCGGGTCTGAAGTGAAACTTTGCCAGAGAAAGAGAATAAGCAGTGGCTGTCTAAACTTTCAGCTTGCAACAAGAAACCAAATTTGGCAGTGCCGGTGCCAAACAGAGCATGCTCTTTCATTGAATTCAGTGTGTGCTGTGTGTACAGTAATTCTCCTACTCAATAGCCTCCGAACCATCCACCCACTCAGCCCTTTTGAAACTTTTCAGGTTTTCATGAAAAGATTACACCAACTTAACTGATTCCCGTGGCTATTTCATGCTCTAAACTCGTCCCCTTTTATTCCTCGCCTGGACAAATTGTTGCAAGGGGACACTGAGTAGTGGATTAAATTGTCTGTGTAGGGTCATCACTGCTTACAGCTAGTCTCCTCACAGCCAGACATCGTTATTTTCCTTCAGCAATGCAATTTTCCTGACTAAGTACTGTTTAGTTGACACAGCTTGCAATTCCAAGACCTGAAAGCATATACACAATCTTGTTTTGATGCTGGCAAAGTCAGGCGGCTTGATGTACTGTAGGTGTAAAAATGTGTTACACATTGTCTTGTTAATGGAGATATTGCGTTATGGTAATGAGGCAGCTAGTTGATAGACATAAGAGTTTACATAAAACAATAATTTATGTTATATTTTTTGATGTAAAACACTGCTAGTGAAATGTGTTTCTTACTAAAGATGCTTGTCTTTTTTTTTCTCATATTTTTTTTTTAACCCCCAGGAGTAAATGTAGATTGCTCCATTTCACACGGTTATGGTGGGAAATGACGTCAAGGTGGTGCTAGATGACGCAAGGAGTTTGGATAGCCATTATAAGATAACTTGCTAACTTGTCTTCTTTGCTTTGCTGTTATTGATACCCTATTTAAGCTGAGTCTAAGCTCGACAACACAAGGGGATCAAAAGCTTCTTATATATCTTCAGACTGTTGCAACGTTTTTTCTCCCCTTACCAGAAAATGTATTGTGGTAAGCAAATTATTTTCAGCCAGACCGGAAGAGGAGACAACATATTTCATTTTCATCAGATGTCTTTATTGCCAACATTTCTGTCAAGAGCAAATCAGAACATGAACATAGTGTTTTCCTTTCAGGGTACTGGGAGCACGGTTTAAATACAGTATTATAGTGAGCCATTGGTATGAATTGGGAAATATACAGGGTGTTCAGATGCAAAAAATTTATACTAGAACGGTAAAGCTATACCAAAACAGTATAGCTATACGATGAATTTATATGTGTGAATGCTGACTAACGAAACAACATATAAAAAAACGACATATAATGAAACGACGGTCAGAGCATCATTTCAAACTAGAACTTGATAGCGAATCATGTCCATCATGCGTCTGAATGAATGGCGACCATAGAATGGTATAACTGGGCGTAATGGGAGTGCGCATGGAAGGAGACCCTACACCAGTCCCTCATGACCAAAACGGTCGAGATTAGCATTTGAACGGTTTGTTGGCTATACGACGATTCTTTATACATCGTGTCTTTATCGAGTTTTGGTATAAATTGGCTTGCGTGTGAACAGGAGGATAGTCGAATAAAAAAAAACCACAAAAAAACTCGCCATAAAGTCTATAAATGCCCGATCTCCTCGGTAATAATTGTATGCTTGACTGCATCTCAGCTTCAAAGACGATTTTTCTCTAAACTTTGTTTGTCACGTGGCTGGCTTGCCACCATCTTTTTTTTTTAATTTAGAGCAGTGGCAACACTGTAGAGGCTTTCCTGCATAAATACGGACTATATTCTCATAATAATGATAATTATTAATGTTTAACTGGTATTTCAGCATTTCTCTATAAGTTATGAATGGATCACAAACTTGTGTGTCATCTCTGTTGTGTATGTATGTATGTGTGTGTGTGTGTGTGTGTGTGTTTTGTTTTTGATTGTTTTATCCTTCAAGTAGATTTTGAAATTGTTGGGGGGGGGGTGGTTTCATGAAAGGGCAGCAAGATTTATTGTAGAAAGGCCAAACAAATGAAACAATGTGGTTTTCAACAATCTTGGTCTGTGAAGAACAGACTATGATGTTGTGCTAACAACAAGGACTATCCCATTCCAACACGATCAGTCCAAAGAAAAAGAAAAAGAGAGGGAGAGAGGGATAGATGAAGAGAGAATAGTGGAGAGAGTGGAAAAAAAGAGAGAGAAAAGGTTAAAGAGGGGAGAGAGGAGTAGGTAAGGGGGGGGGGGGACTGGGAGAGGTGAAAAGTTGAAATACCACTGTGGTTTTTCAGTTCTTTTGTGTCTGGTTCTACTCTAAGGAAACTTTTATCCAAACTTTTCCCAAGAGATAGTGTTTTTTTGGTTGGAAAAAGAGAGAAAGGGGTAGGGATGTTATTTTCCTTGTGCCTTTGCCATAGCTGAAGTGTGTGCAAATCTGCGACACCTACACCCACCACATAACCTTAGCCAATGGCTTTCCCACCACATTGCACCCCCGTGTTTGCATTGACTTTTCTGGAAAGATGGAATTACAGAGAAATACCTTAAATTCCATTTGATTCAAGGACTTTTAGTCAGATTCCAATTTTATCACCATGTTTAACTTTGTCATAAAATTATGAATTTAAACAGTGTGTTTATCTTTAGGCCTATATATTGATATATTCTGATAACAGATATTTGCACGGCAAATCAAGTGCATTAGTCGAACCTTTTATCACCACTTCAGTGCTGAAACCATGACCATTTCATACTCATGTTTCTACAATAATTGCATTAGCTTAGTGGCAGGAAAGGACATGATATTAGATGATCCTCTTGGATTATATGTAGACTTTCCAATCCATCAAGAAGCTGAATTTATCTTCATGGAATAAAAATATATATGCACACACCTGCTGTGCAAACACTCCAAACTGTACACTCTGGGTCTCATTTCAGAAAAGTTGTTAGGGCAGCACATACTTTCCAGAATCGCAACCTCTTGTAGGAAACGGCCAATGAGGAACCTGGGTTCTTGTCATTACCATGACATTTTGCTATTGCAGCAACAGTTGCTATCGTAACAACTTTTCAACGACATTGAGCCCAGAATATCGTCTCTGGGGTGACAAGACCTCGTATCTCAAAAATGTCAAAAATGGTCAAATAATGGGTCAAGTGATGTCTTGGCCAAATCCTAACTGTCTTACTCCAAAAATGAAGCCACCATGACATGTCAAAGAGAAGGCTTTCCCATCCACTACAGTGCTTTGGCCGCCATGTTTTTTCGCTCTCCTGAACATTTGACAATTTTGAGATACGAGGTTTTGTCACCCCAGCGACGATATGTCAACTCAAGAATGTCATAATGAATTTTTCATACGTATAGTTGAGAGCCGGCAATGTTGTTTCAATGAGCAGAAATCTCAGTAAAAACATAAATAAAACTAAACTAAACTAAAACAAAAACAAAAAAACAAACAAAAAACAAAAACAAAATCCGCATTCCTTCATGCGAGAGGGCAACCAAAGTAGCACTGTTTGGCTAGTCTTCAACAGGGTTAGTCTATCAAAGTAAATTGAAGAAGGAGTACATTTTTACCCAAAAGTAGATCAGCAGGGTGTTCTGCTTGTCAGCATTAGTTTGTTTGAGTGTTACATCTTTGTAAACCTGTTAAAAGAAATGTTTTATACGTAGGTAAGCTGTCATCGTGCAGACTTCACACAGCAGAAGAGCTCTTTGAGACATTCACTTTATCTGAAGCCTTGCAATGTACCTGCAGTAGTCTCCAGTCCAGACACTTGTATCACTGCTTGAACATAGAGGGAAAGGACAGCATTATCTTCTTTGTACCCTACAGCACGAAGGCAGAGTATGTGCTCGTAGTTTGCTCAAAAGTTGCAGTGGTTTTATTGAGATGAGCAGTGTGTCTACTTTACAGGTGTATTTGGCAAGTATCGAAGGACATTTTAAAAAAAGGCACAAAAGGAAATTTTCCGCTGATTTCTATGCAACTGGTGAAGTGACCGCATAACTTTGGGGTGACTGTTTCGGTTCCTTTGTGCATCTCACCACCATTGCTGAATGGGCGATGGCACATTCAGTGGTATCTGCCTCATCATCACAATAGCTGATTATTGAATGGCTTACAATGTGTGCTTTGATACCCTTGATCTTCTCGGTATAAGGTATCTTGGTGTCGGACGCAAAGTGTAATTGAAGGAAAAGTGCAACGTGTGATTTATCAAATGAACGATACAATTAGATATGCCTTTCAGGAGATTCTCACTAACACCCGCTTATTCATGTCAAATGTTATCCCATTATAGATGATGAGTCACCTTGCCTTTAAATAACAATATCTTGGGTATGCTGACCAAAAAAAAAAGAAAAAAAAGAACAGCAACAACAATACACACACAAAAAAACAACAACAGGCAAATCATGTAGATTTTGAATTTTTTTTTTTTTTTTGACATAATAGCACTACTTGTTTTGTCACCACAAACTTTCTGAGAGAAGCATGCAAGGACTACCACAACATTCTATCAAGACAAATCACTCGCCTTGCATGATGCTTCTTTTTATGTTCCGTAGCTCCTACCATGGGTTTTGGCATGGTTGAGACAAATCTAATATTTTGCCAAACCATGTATATTTCTCCTTTTTTCTTTTAAAGATCGAACAATATACAAATGATGCACAGGACAGAGTGGATCAGTGGGAATTGGATGCGCGAGTTTAACTTTGGAACTGTTTAAACCCACGAGCACAGCGAGTGGATTTTAGACTGTTCCAAAGTTAAACAAGAGCATCCAATTCTCACTTATCCACGAAATAGGCCTGTTCATCATTTTTGTTATAAAATGGGCCCGTAAATTCATGAAATACAACCATTTTCCCCATCATGCTTCCGGTACACTTGCTACACTATACAAGACTTGAGCCATGCTTTCAGATTTTACCAGACGCATGGCCACGTGTTCGGATTTTACTGGACACATGGCTTAGTGTGGATCATTAAAAGTCAATGCATGGCAATTGACCAATCAGATTGCAGAAATTCTATAGCCCATTTTATAATTCTGTATTGACATTTGAATGGTAGACATTTTCGTACAGCTGTGGGGAGAAGGTGTTTTGTGTTTTGAATCATTTCACTTTTGTTGTTCTTTTGTTTTTGGTCTACCAAATATTTGTTCCAATCTACTTAAAAGGCAAAAAAAAAAATCAGATGAAGAGCAAAAAGTACAAATATGTAAATATTCAGACTTTCCTTTGTATAATGAATTATCTGATATCATTTGTGATACTGTTATGTCTACCCCAACATCTTGTGATATGTATATATTATTTGTGTTTTTCATAACATGTTTTCTCCCTTTGTATCACTTCACATTCACATGCACAATTACTTGTGACTTCAAGTAGGGTGCCTACATATTTACTCCATTCTTAATTTTACTTCCAAAACTGGAGTATTATCAAATCAAATAGGTTAGTAAAAGTTTCTATGAAGTGCTAATGGTTCAGGACATCAATAGCATGCTGTAATGACTAAAAGAAAATTATGAAAAGGAAATTGATGAATAAACAGGAAAAGTGTGATAACCACCACTGCATAACAGTGTTAAGGTAGTCACATTTTTAAGCATAGAGGTTTATAAGTATATGGGTCAATGCACTCTCTGTGTATCTTTTGACTTGGATGAATGTTATGAAGTAGCTCTCTTCTGAAATGTTGCTAAATTTACATTAATTTTCCCATAAAATACTTCGTATATTTTTTTTCTTCATTAAGGTAGCATTTGAGAACATCAACCCCGAGAACTCTCGTGTTAAAAGGAAATCCATCTCAGAAGAAATTTTGGTTAAAATACAAATTTATTCACTGATACTAGAAGATTATTGAACTGGGACACGTATTGGTATGTGAATGCAGAACTAGTTTTTTTTTTCTCTATTAAATCAGTACCAGTAGTCTCTGTGTGTCAGCTTAGAAATTACTGCCAGACGTATGGTTTATCAAGTGTGACATTCCAGAAAGTGGGGCATCAGATTTGTAATCAAGAAATTACTCCATGCTGAAGTGATCACATATGAGTGCTTTATATATTGTCAATATTTTTGTGCACGGTACACAAATTTTTGTCCTACTTTTGCTTGGCAAAAGAGAGAACTGGTTCATTGCAGGCTTACATCATTTTTTTTTTTTTGTCTTTGTTACTAAAATGTTAAGGTATTTTATACTCATCATGTATTTATCATGTTTTTGGAGGGAGAGGTTCTTCTCATTTATATTTTGTTCAAGATATGGATGAAACCCCAAAAGTCTCCAATATGAATGTAATATGCTCACAATTTTTATGCATATTCATATTATTTGCCGAAATATATGAGAAACAGGTTTACCACTTGTAACATACACCTTGGTGTAATTGTGATGACGTACTCATCATACTTGGTTTCCTAGAAAGAATATGAAAATTGATTCAACAAGCATTGTCCAGTTGAATGCAGTAACACATCAGTCATGCTTACATTTCCAGTGAAAGAGAAACATACTTTAGGGGATCTTCATGTTTACAAATCCATCGTTGGTAATCCCTTCTCTTGGGCGAACAATGTAGTATGTGTGTGTGTGTGTCCAATGTCATTTGATATTGTCATGATATGCCCTTCAAAGCAACTTAGTATCAGCCTCTTTTGTAAGGGTTAGTTGCTCTGATTCTGTGGCAGGTATATTGATGTATACACAGACAGGAAATTATTTCAGAAGTATGTTTGTGTAGCAAATAGAGTCATATCCTGAGCAGTATTCAAGGTATTGTCTTTGTTTCAAATGTATATATGAATATGGATCCCACCCCAAAACACATGTTCACACACACACAAATACACACACACACACACACACATACACACTCAAAGGAAATGCTGTCGATACAGCTAATGCAGAGTTGCTTTCTCTCTCTCTCTCTCTCTCTCTCTCTCTTGATACAACGTCTGATGTATGTTATTCTGATGGTATAAGTGGTGGTGAAATGTTATAGATGTTAAAAGAGTTTTTGAAAGATAACTGCCTTTCACTATGTGACATATGCACGTCTATATGACTTTTATGAGAGATGAGCTAGATCTATCGATGCTTTGGTAAATTTTTTTTTGCTACAGGGATCAACTATTGCGGCTTCGGAAGGGTGAATTTCAGACTTACTGTAAAAATGTATATGTATATATTTGCGTGAGTGATTTTCCGCAGTCATATGGGTACCATGAATTTTGCCCGTT